>NW_009258621.1:3001025-3025223 GCF_000687185.1 Egretta garzetta
AAGAGTGACTGGATTATGTGCACGTCTGAAAGCATGCCCTGAAGACGGTAAACCTCGCAAGTGAGCTTCTAATCAGAAGGGGCCAATCATTCACTGCACAGACAGCTTCAACTGCCATTAAACTTTTTTAAAAAGAGAGATTAAAGTTGTTTCTTTTACTAGGGCGTCTCATTTATTCGAGGTAAAGAGGCAAGCTGTGCATTGTATATGTCTACCTAGAGGAGAAGAAGATGCTGGTAAAAGCCAGCTCTGTAATGCAGCAGGAAAAAAGAGTAAGAACAGAGATGGGAGAGATATTCAAGGTGGGCATAAATATATAAATGCATGCTTTTCTTTTATTTATTTATTTATTTATTTATTTTAAAACAAAAAAATAATCGCTCATGTAGGCATCTTATTTTGGGATCCCTATGCTGCTTAGATTTCTAACCACGCTCAGTCACCTTCCCAGGGGACTTGGCACAAGTGCACCAAAGCTATAGGTTTGCTGCAGACAGTGCAGTGAGCTTGGCTTGTGCCATGCAGACACCACTGCCAGAATTGCCTTCCTGGCCTTAAAATCTTAGAAGTGAGGAGTGTCTCATTGGTTTAAATGAGCAGGGGCTTCAGCCTGAGGAGGTCAGTAAGCTTGGATGGCAAAATAGTGGGAATCCACTGGAAGGCCTGCGTTTAAGGGCAATTGAGGGTGTCCTTATGCTGAAGGGCTGGGCACTTCTGACAGAGCAGTTCATTTGTACTGCTGTTTACACTGACAGAACCACATTAATTGGTTTTTTTCCTTCTCTAGGATTTTAATGATCCTGTACAGATTTAACTTCGCCATTATGGGAAAGTGGCTCTTTCTTATGAACACAAGTGCTTAGCTTGGAATTCTCAAACCACCTTTACAATCTCCATCCCTGCAATAAAAGTCTCTGGATGGCAAAAACTGCAGAACACCCGTCTAGCTTTTATGAAATCAAACCCTTAGGCAAAACTCATAAAAAAAAAAAGCAGTTGGAAAAGAATGATTTTATTTTGAAGTATTTTGCATTTTGCTATGTGTTAAAATATATTTTGCTCTAATCTATTCCTATATTTGCAAGCAGAATCTAAAAGGAGATAATATCATGCAAAGAACGCAGTGACCCGATACATTTACTATTACCATATACTTGTAGAAGCTAAATGAAACAAGAGTGTTTTCAATTCCATGTAAATAAATATGTATTTTAATAACAGTTAATGTCAGTTCATAAAGGGAAGCACACCAGGATAGTTTTTTAAGGGAAGATTACACTCTTGGTGCAAAATCCTTTTCTAGAAAGTGATTGAAAAGAAGTATGAACTTACAAAATATCATCTCCAACACAGGAAAGTTTCAGTTCCATTTTGTTCTTCCTCCCTTAGGAAAGTGGAAAGGCGTTATTAAGGCATATCAATCAATTTTGGTAACACCTTTATTGCCTAATATTATCACTGTGTACATACTGAGGATTTCTCTGCATATTGTTTACATAGTGCATCTTACCAGTCCCCGCTTCCTCCATGTAAAAGTTATCACAAAGAAGTGCATGTCTTGAATAATGCATGTGCAGAAAGCACTGGGTGATATTTTGGTGTTATCCACCACTGGCACAATCTGCGAGAAATGTAAAGAAGAGAAGATCCTTTTCGCTGGGGTAGCACAATCCCATAACGTTAGTCATAGTCAGTACTCCTCATTGGCTTTGCCTTCACATTGTACAAGTATCTTTCAGGAGAAACGTGTCATGCACGAAGAATAAACTATAGGTGTAACTAGAAATTAAAAAAACCCCGCACTTCATCACAAATCTGCTGTCAGACTCTGGTTTTGGCCAGACTTCAGTACTGTTTGGATCTTGGGTTTCATCTCCACTCACCACAGACATAGAGTCAAGGAGAGTCAGGGTTGAAACTATGAGTGGTTGTTCCAGCACCTCCTTTGTCCCTTAGGTCTCCTTCGGCTCTTACATTTATTGTTTACTTAGCTTGAAATAGAGCATAGTGAGTCAATGCTGCCATACAGAAGGGTGGGACTGCAAGAACCAGCTGTGTCTCTTCATGACTGGTCATCACGGACAACCTCCCCATCACAGACAACCATGTTTTAGGCACTTCATTATAAGGAACCACTGAACACCTCTTGCACGTACTGTTCCTTTCCTCACCAGCTACAAAACAAACTGAAGAAATGTGATAAGAGACCAAAACCTCCAAATACAATGTACCACAGGACTGCTGAGGACATTTCCAGTGTCCCAAGACTTGCAAAAGTGACATTTTAGTTGGAGAAAACTCCCAGGCTGTCATGAAGTAGGCCATACCAAGCAACAGAAAAAGGTGGAAAGCAAAGAAACTAAAAGCATTCAGCCAGGATCTTCGGAAACTGATCTGGAGTAAACCAGTTTTGACTCCAAGCCAGATGATGAGTTTTGAGAGATTTGAGGCATGCATAAGTGCAGAATAAATAAAGTGTGAACAAGCACTATTAACAAGCAAGCTCTCTGATCAACTCCCTGCCCTGCAAATATCGAGAAATTGGAGGTCTCAGGACTGATACAGCAGTCCTATGTTTTAATCCCTTCTTTATAAAACCCCTTTAACAAATTTATCATCGTCATTTTAAAGCAATGGGAGGTCCAAGCTCCCACTATCTTGTATGTAGACTGCTTCACAGTTTCATTTTTTGGTTAATCAGAATGAGTTTTCCAGTCTGAATTTGTTCTTGATTCAGTCATATCTATTTGATTTTGTGTCAGTATTATTCTTAACTTAATCAATTATTCTTTCCTTGGTATGCACTTTCAAATCTATTTATAAATAGTCATGATAGTGCTGATGTCACCAAGAAAACTGCACATTTGAAAAACGGAACTGCGACAGCCCACATCTTCTGGCAATGAGTAGTAACTGTTGGCTGACTGCGACCGCGGCTACCTCTGTATCTTACATATTTTGGCTGGTCCTCTGAAACCCTCAAACCACCTCACAATAGATGTCTTGCAAGTTAGAAGTGAGAAGATGATATAAATGGGGCCAGAATTAGCATTTCAGAGACCTGGGCTCTCTTAGTACACACAGCATAGTATCTGTATTAGCGTTCTTGAGCAGAACCATAGTGTGTTTTGAAATTAATTTCCTGACCATCCCTCCTCAGGGGAGGGAACTTTCGGTTCTGGCTGTGGAGTAGTCTTGGCCCACATGGCTTTTTCAGAGCAAACTAGAGCAAACATGCACCTAATGTGCTCTGTCTCTGAATGTGGGTTCAGCTCTATGGGAACAGACTAGAAATAAATAAATATATAGCAAGGACTATCCATGTGGGTGTTGCAAACCATACACAAATATTGTGGACCTCTGGTCTTCAGATATTTGTTTAAAATTTCCACAAGATGTTATTTTTCATTTAAAATTAATACAAGTTTTGTTTTAAAATATAAGACCTGATTATATAACAGAAAACTATCCAAAGCATTTCATTTTTAGGTCAAATATGACTTTTTTTTTTTTGCTTCATCCAGAATATATATTTTCTAGGGTTTTTCTTTGACATTTTTCAGGTAAAAGTGTAAATATTCTGACCTGACCTGAAATACATTTCTTATAAGTTTTCAGATCAATCACAAAATTGAGAAGGAAAAAAAAACAAACCAACATTATTTCCCAAGCTATCCAGCAAAACACTGAAAACAAGCAAAATAAACTGAGAGTGAGATTACTTTTAAAAGAAAAATCCTTGCATAACCTCAATATTCAGCGCAAGCCTCCTGTGGTTACACTACATCACTGGAGTGCGGCTTTGAATCCTGGAACAACAGTCTTCCATGCACTAATACATCATTAATGTGTCTGCCTCCGCCTCCGAGATGGCAGAGCATCTCTGCAGAGCATCTCTGCTTAAGACAAGGAGATGTGCACGCTCTGGGACGAAGGGTTTGCAGCCTAATGCAGCCCTGGCTGGGGCAAGTATCTGTCCTTCGAGGGCAGTCACCATAAAGAACTGGGTCTCGTATGCCAATGTGTTAAATATATTCCTGCATTTAAAGCATTCCTCTTTCCACTGACTTAGACTCAGTTAACAACATTAATGAACACTTTTAGCACAGTTTGACAACAGTTCCAAATTGAGCCATTTTCTTTCTTTTTTTTTTTTTCTTTCTCTCTCCCTGTGCTGTGAAGCAAAGACAAATATATCTGAAATTTTTTTTCTCCTTATGATTGCAGCTTGAAATAATTAAACTCAGTACCTCCCTTCTATCCAGCAGTGAGAAAGACTTTCCATCATTCTCAGAGGTCATGAGATACTCAACTGGTTTCTGGTTCCTGACTAGCTCCAGCAGGATTTTCTTTGAGATCTATTAGAGACTGCAAATTTTCAGCAGAAATTGCAAATGGAATAATTTAGCTGCCTCCAGAGCAGCACAAATTTCTGGTGTCAGAATCTCATTGATTTGTTTCAGGATCATTAATACAAGCCACATGGCAAGTATTCTGGGCCTTCATTTGTCTGAGCTCACATGCAGGAGTTGGTAGAAACAGTCTTGATGTCAGTCCCTGTTAGATATTTGTTATGTACCAGGTTATTTATTTCTTTGTGGTTTTTAGACCCTCGGTGAGATGAATGTAGAATGCTGCCCAGGTCTGTAAATGGCAATTCCCCAACCTGCCTACAGGAATGGACACACTGATTAATTGGAGGGAGACAACTAATTAATACAAGATTTGATGCCATAGAACATCTTTGCCAATAAAGACAGGCCAGTTGCTTTAGATTCTAGAAGAAAAGCAATAATGTAACGTGTAGCAATATTTTAAAAAAGACTAATTTTTTCCTGGGACCTTCTAATCAAGCAGATGTTAAAGAAGAAAAGAGGTTTTTTTCAGAATCAGTTGGGCTCAGTTCAGCCAGAGAATCAAGGGAATGGCTCTCATTGCAATACTGCTTTGTGCCTGCATTAGTTATTTTTGTCCTCATCCTTGAGGCAGCAAAGCAGCTGAGGAGCCTTGAGCTAGCCCTGAGAAGAATATGGTTTTCCCGTGATCTGGAAAGCACTGTGTGCATACTTAATGGAGAATTGGATTGTTTTGCCCAGATTTACACCATGATTTAGGCAATGAATTGCATAGTTTTGTTCCTTTGTGAGGTTAAGATTAACCCCATACCCTGATCATGCTGCTTGTGTGATTCTCCGTACGTTCATATGGTAAATCATATATATCAGTGATGGAGGGTGTAAGGTAGGATGTCCTTTATTTTCTAGACTTCATTACTCTTACAAGATCAATGACAGGAAGGAAATATTAAGGAATAAACCCACATATGCTAAAAGCACATGAACAAAGCACACTTGATGTTGCAGATATTCCTTTGCTCATTATTTAATGAAATTCAGGCACTCCCATTGGAATGAGCCTTCAGTCTACTGTAGGAAAGGCAGCAAACTGCAGTAATTCCACTTTGCATCCAGATTTTCCTATTACATGAAAACATAAGTTCATTCCTTAGCAAATGTGTATGAACAGTAATGTTGCTTCTAAGAAGAAATAAGCATTTCCCAGGGCAGAGCCTCTGCCTACGGTCCTGGAGACGATAGCTGCAGCTCTGATGGGAGCAACCAGCCCATGGGGAGCCCCTTCTTCCTCAGAGACTGACTTGTCCCTTCTCTGGTCATATTTTGCTGCTGCTGGCAACCCGGCTGTAGATTTTTCTTGGAGCCTCGTGGTTCATTGCTGTGGATCTGGTGTGTTTGGTGAAAAAAAAAAACATTCTCCTGGCACTTTTCCCTTCTGGGTGTCCAAAGGCCCTGAAGGGTTGTGTAATTTGCTTTGCAGTGTATCTATCTCCCTTTAGGAACATATTATTACATTTAATCTAGCAGTGTGGTGGGTGTTTGGGGTTCATGCTGAGCAGAATGCTGGCATACATTCCCCCCCCCGAGATTTCACACAAATATGACAACATTTCCAAGAATAGCTCGAGGAACATGGTGGTGTTTAAAGTTTCATTTTGTGGGGGTTTTGCTGCGGCTGTTTTAATTTTGAGACTTTTCTCAATTTTTTTCAAAGAAAGCATCTCTTATATCATTATCATTCATAAATAAAGTGTGAACATGCTAGGCCAATATATGACACTTACTTAAATTCTTGGTGTTTTACTAGATAACAGTGGTACTGCTAACAATTCAGAAAATTTCAAAATAAGTTTTCTTGCTAAAGAAGATTTAATACCAGTTTCTCAGTGTAATCACTGTGCAGCAGTATCTGATATCATTCAATCAGTGAAGGGTAAATCTTCAATGCCCACCACCACTGCAGCCTTTTTAAACTGTCCGTATTCAGGACTTGTAACCTGGGCACCAACTTTTGTCCTAGGACACATGAAAAATACTTATTTCCTTGGTCTTCCCAAGGCAACACTGAGGATCTTCTTCCTCCTGAGCATGTGGAGCATTTTGTAAGTCACGGAGAACTTCAGAGAGCTGGCCCCTATACAGGAATTGTAACCTCAGTAACCTGACTACCAGAGCACATTGCCTTTTTATCGATATAATTAGTCTTTTGTCCCATAAATGGAAAAACCTGGAAGTGCATTAAAAAAAACCTTGAAAGCATAGTGTAACTTTTTACCAATGCACAGAGAAAGAAATCCTGAAGTGAATGTGCATCTATTATAGGGATGGAAATAAACTAATCTATTTTTCTGAATTTCCTTCTAGGTGAATTGCTTATTTGAGAGGGAGGAGAAAGAGCAACAAAATGACATATTTGCAGCAATAGGTGACAGAAGATATATCAAGATGAATGCCTGCCTTTTTGCTGTGAGTGAATCCCTTCTGTCAGACTCCTGTAAGGCTTCACTCATGTGCACAGCACTGTTTCCAACTTCTCACCTGGTATTAAATGCATCCTAACTCCTGTCAGCTTCAACAGCATGGACAGTAGCAATGAGATCTGGGGCTCTTTTACATAGCACAACCCTAGTCACAGTTGGTGATCTGACTCAGCCTGGTTATAGCTATTTTTTTTTTCCTATGCACCTTTCAGATGCTGTTGATATGCAGGGAGCAGCAAATGCTGAGCACTTGCAGATGGTATAAATTCGGCATTGCTTGCCTGTGCTGAGGTCTCTCCAATGGGCTAGCAGGGCTGGCAGTGTGTCAGGGCCAGCCGTGTGAGCATCCCCCGATGTCCCTCTTCACCCTCCCATGTCAAACTTGAATGTGCACTGTGGGCACCCTCATGGTCCCTTGCTCTCCTCAAACCCCCAAGAGATGCTGGGCACCTTGGTGCTTTTACGCAGGTGGGACCACAAAACTTCCCTCACATACCCCATCCTCTCTCTAACAAGTTATCTCCCACAGACAGGGAGCAGAGGAATGACATGGGCAAGGTCACAAGCACTGGGGTGGAAGGAGCTGGCCTCTCCCATCCCTACCTGCCAGCACCCTTGCATTTTAATCACGCTTTCTGAGATCAGCTTTCTGGTGTTGTCCTTAAGGAAGGAGTGTTTCTCAGTATAGGCATGATGTAATGTTCTTTTTTTCACTTCGGAAAGAAAACAGGCATTGCAGTCTGTACTTCAGGAATATCTATGCAGTTAAATAACTCTGCAGCTGTGTGTGGGAGCACGCTGCCATGTCAGTCGCAGAGTAACTCATTTTTCAGGCACAGCAGCGCTGAGGAGGAGACTCCCTGGCACAGGGCTGACCTTGGATGGGGAAGCAGCCAAGAGAGTGCGCCGTGCCGGAGGCTGATTTGCTTGCTGTTTGCCATCTGGGAATGATGGCCTATCCAGGCAAAGCGTCCCCCAAAGCGTACTGTGACCTGAGGAAGAGCAGAGCATTGTGGCCCTGGATCCCTGCGATGGCCCTGCCTCGTGTGGCTTGTTGCCCTTGCCTTTGGCCCCACGGCTCTCTTCGGACCCAGAAGCTGCAGCAGGAGGGAGCTGCTTTTTCCTGCAGTTTGTGCCCTCTGCCAGGCATTTTGGACATTTCCCAAGGGTGAAGGGGGTCGCATCATGGTGGAGGGTGCCCCTTTCCACCACCTCACAAGCCTGAGGTGCATGAGACATGGGCTGGAAACATCGGCATCTCTCTGGTCAACGGGCATCTCTGATAAGGAGAAATTTCCCTTGATGTTCAGCAGCTTGAAACACTCTCCTTGGCATCAGTGGCATGTTTCCCATAGAGCAGGGCATGAGTGAGCTGCCCATGCACCCTGTTGGACATGCTCTTCAGGCTGGTGCTCACCCACCTCTCTGGGACTGCTGTAGTGGGACTGTGTACCTTTGCTGTTAATGCACAGATTGCCCCGAGAGCCTGGAGTTGCCATGGGGCATGCTCACCATTTACACACCAGCTTTCCTGGCCACAAGCTCTGCTGTATTTCCATAGGCAAAACATCTGATTTCCAGACCATTCAAAAGTTTTTAGTCACTCAGAAACTTCTGTCAGCTCCTGCTGCTCAGCCCTGGTTTTCATGTCCTTCTCCTCACCCAAGCCTTCAGCATAAAAGCCTATTGTATTGCCATGAAGCAAGACCAGAATTTATTAGTATTTTTATTATTTCGCTGGCATAAAGTGACTGCTGTGAAAGCCCATCACGATAAATTCCTCTGGGACGTGATGGGCTGAACCTGATCAAAAAGCATTAGGGAAGCAGGGCGGTGAGCGAGCACTTGCAGCCAGTGCACGCGTGCCAGGAGTGCCTGCCTCCCCAGGGACTGACCTGGAGGAGAACAAGAGGCTCCCGCAGTGTCCTGACAGCAGCCAGCACGTGGTTGTTACTATGGAAAAGGGACTGTGGTGTTTTCTTTCTTTTAAACGCTGTACCTAAAAGCTTTGCAAGGTCAGAAGTTTTGCGGCATAATGAGCACATTTTCCTGATGTATGAAAGCATAGGATTTGCCAACCCATAGTATTTTTTCCAGCTGAACTGGTTAGTAAACAAAAATCTCCCTGCAGGTGCATGGTACCTTACTTCCCAAGAAGGAAAAATAAATCAGAGGTCATAAAGGATCTCTGGCCTGAGCAGCTGCATAACCCACTAGGTTTTGCTTCACAACAATGTCTAATGTGTCAGGACCTCAAGCCTCTGCAGAAAAATTTATACCGTTTGCCCAAAATGGCTCGGAGGTCAGGAGGAGCTTGACCGAACTTACAGAGCATATGTTGTAATGTGAAGACTATTGCTCTCTAAACTGAAAGCAACAAGCCAGTCCTCTTATATTTTCAGCACCATGTGGACATTTTCATCATGCTACACTAAAATCTGACATTATTCTACCAGATAAACCGGAAAAAGCTATGAGTGGAATAATTTTGGTCTAATTCCCCTAAAGGAAGAAGTTTGGAGGAAGAGGATACCAGTTTCTTCACCCTCAGTCACGGCAAGAGAAAGGGTTAACTGAGCTGCCCAGAAAAACTTGGTGAGGCTGCAGGTGTGAGAAAGGAGAAAGCAATACTCACTGCTCTGAGAAGAAAGCCTGAAGTCCATTCCTGGCAGATACATGGGTCGAGTCTAGAAAGCAGAGCAATCGGGCTATAAATAATGCTGAAAGATACGACGGAAAAAGCTATTGAGCAGCAGTGGTAGCTAATGCCATCCCATTCATATGCTAAGCACTGGATGCTGTAGAAATCCAGGACAGCTGCTTTCTACTTAAGAGGAAAGGGAAGCTTCTGAATTATTAATATGGATGGGTTGAGAGTGGATATTCTATGCAACCGCAAGTTAATTCCATTAAAGGAAATGGCTAGGAAATAGTGATGAAGCATCACAAGTACAAAAATAGCAGGTGGTCACAAAATCCTGGTGCTGGGAGAGTGTGAGTGCATTGCACAAGCTTGCCCTGTCCTCTGGCCCCACCAAGCCCAGCTGGCAAGAGCTGCCGAGCAATGGGGACAGCCCAGCACCGGGTCCCCATCTGAGGATGCTGCACCCTTCCTCTCTGCCTGCAGGGCTTATTAGGTGGAGAGAAAATGTGCAAAGAGCTAGGGTATGTGAACAGGGGAAAAAATGCACGTTCACAGCAATTGCCCAGCAATTGCATTTCTGCTTTCTGGAGTGGTGCTTGGTGCTAGCAGCTTGGCCCAGGCACCTGCAGAGCGTGGGGTGCACGCATTCAGCCACCCTGATTTTGTGGCCAGAGGCTGCTTAGCAGCGCTTTTTTTTTTTTTCCTGGCAGGGCTTTTAAAGCACGGCAGCTTTCTTTACTCTGTTATTGCTCTTATTAGCTGCTAAATGCCAGCCAATGTCCTGTAAATAATGTGACGATCAGTTTTCATAATCGCTAGCATCTTTACCTCTCCATCTCACTCCATCTAAACCTAGCTCTTCTACAGGGTTTAGTCTTTGTTTGCAGAAGTCCACCCCAAATCAGGACACAAATGTTTTGAGGAACCCTGTGGGTTTGGCCAAGGCTTCTCCTTCCATTTCTTCTTTTAATTCTCTCAAACAAATTGTCCCACCTGTCAGCCTTTGGTCACCCTGGGGAACACTGATGCAGCTCAGGCTTTCTGCCTTGAGCCCCTCAAATCTCCCCTCAAAGTTGTTTGTGCGCTTGAGGAGCGCAGGCTATTCCCATCAGAAGCGAAACATCTGACCCAGAGCCAGGTGCTTGTAGGCACGGAATGAAAGATGGCGAGAAAACCAGAATGTGTTTGCATGTGCAGGGGAAGAAGGGAGGAAAATGCATGTGTAGAGCGGAGGAAGAGAACATTGAGACGCTTCCTCTGATAAAAAGTCATCTCTGATATAAATGAAAACTGCCAGTGTCCCTTTCACAGTGTCTTTTGGGTTTACTAAGGATGTTGTGAAGGAAAAAAGACCAAAAAAAAAAAAATAATCAAAGTAAAAATATATTCTTAGTTTTTAGAGAGTTTTCTTGATTGTAATATTTTTCTGCTTCAGACGCTACTTTGTAACTCTGTAACTGGTGTCCCTTGCAGGCAGGGCAAGTGCTGAGGCGAGAGGGGGATGTGAAAGCATTCCTTCAAAGAGATGTAACGGGGAGGGAAAGGACAGAAGCAGAAAAGCAGATAAAGGAACATCTATGCCTTGAGAGTTGGTGGAGAAAAACAGGGAACTGGAT
This sequence comes from Egretta garzetta, assembly GCF_000687185.1. Taxonomy (NCBI): domain Eukaryota; kingdom Metazoa; phylum Chordata; class Aves; order Pelecaniformes; family Ardeidae; genus Egretta; species Egretta garzetta. The sequence goes on from NW_009258621.1 coordinate 3,012,121, forward strand.
TATAGCAGGGAAATGCAGTGCAGTTTGGTGGATAAGGAAGGAGGCACAACAAGGAGCTGTAACGATGGCAGAGCCGTGGGGACTGCAAGTGCTGCCTGATCCTCATAACTGGGTGCTTTCTCCTGCTCTGAATAAGTGGATGCATTAGCTTTTAAAATTCTACACGTGGAGAATATGTAGGCTTGGGGGGGAAGCAGAGGGCCTAGCTCTCCCACCCCCCGAAATGCCAGGGCCAGCCCTCAAGTAGCTGTCAGGCTCAACTTTCTCCCGCAGAGCCCGCAGGTCACGCTGTTGAGTAGTTAATGGTGTTCAAGCACCATTATATTTTTGTGTCCTGGCTTGTAACAAGGAGCAAGAACAATGCAGTAGCAAAGCACAACATGTTTATTTCCCCAGCTCCATTCTTGCTCCCTTGCTCATCATATACATTTGCATCAAAAAATTTTGCAGCAGAATGAAGGAGCTGTGGAAATGGAGGGGAGGGCAGGGATTCCCCAGCCTGCTGTCTGCTCTCCTCCATGCAGCCCCCACTATCTGTTTTGCTTTAACGCCTGCACAGTAGGTGGGCCAATATATGCTCAGCTATTTCACATCCTTTTCTCTGCAAGTTGCTCTCATGCGGCGCATGATCAAAAGCAATTCTGCAAAAGCACTGGGGGCTTGCTCTCATTTTGCAGCGCCTAACATGCTGCCTGGGGAAAGCACGCCTTGCATATACATGTGTAAGTTTGTCAGGCCATGCAGCTCCGATGACCTCTGAGGAGTGAAGAAGTGGCTCGAGTCTGTGACTGTTGATTTTGACATTATCGCCCAGGGAGCAGTGAGGGATGGGTCCGATCCCAGGACACAGGAGTTGCCTATGGAGAGGTGGCAGATGCCCCATCCCTGGGAACATTCAAGGTCAGGTTGGACGGGGCTCTGAGCAACCTGATCTAGTTGAAGATGTCCCTGCTCATTGCAGGGGGGTTGGACTAGATGACCTCTAAAGGTCCCTTCCAACCCAAACTATTCTATGATTCTATGATTTACTACACCTTTTTTTTTTTTTTTTTTTTTTTAAAATAGTATGTTGCTCTGGTGCTATTTCATGATGCAGAGCCTTGGAGCCAAAAAGCCACATAAACAAATGTGTGTTAGGAGTGGCTGGGGGCGATGGGGCAGGTGTTGGCAATTTTTCATAGGTGAAAAGCAAGCATTCCCTCCTCAACATGCAATTCACTGCAGTGCAGAAGGCCAGCACAAAACTTACACATCATGTCAGCCCCACTTTAAAGGTCATTTATTGTGGAAATAGTTCTTGTGCTGGTTCTCTGAACAGGGATGAATATTAGTCTTACTGCAGAGCATTGCTCGGAGGAGGCCCAGCTAGAAAAATTCAACATTGTTTTTTATGAGCCTCCTCAGTGCAATTCTTTTCACTCCCCTCATATGAATTATTTGTATAGTCTTATTTTAAGTAAGAGAAATTTCATTCTCCCTGTCTTCCCCCTCCCTTCTTCCTCAACACTGTTTCTTCAGAGCTTGACAACATTAAAAAAGGGATAAAGAAACATAGAATCATAGAATCATTTGGCTGGAAAAGACCTTTAAGATCATCGAATCCAACTGTTCCTGTCCACCACTAAACCATGTCCCTAAGCACCTCATCTGCCCGTCTTTTAAATACCTCCAGGGATAGGGACTCCACCACTTCCCTGAGCAGCCTGTTCCAGTGCCTGATAACCCTTTCAGTGAAGAAATTTTTCCTAATATCTAATCTAAACCTCTCCTGGTACAACTTGAGGCCATTTCCTCATGTCCTATCACTTGTTACTTGGGAGAAGAGACTAACAGCCACCTCACTGCAACCTCTCAGGTGGTTGTAGAGGGTGATAAGGTCTCCCTCCCCTCATTCTCCTCTTCTCCAGGCTAAAGCCTTTTTAAAGCCTTTAAAAGCCTCACTAGGACTCTAACCTCAGACAGCTGTCTTCTCTTTGCTGGCTGAAGAGCACAGGACATGGAAGATTTTGCTCCAATACCATGTGGTTTCTGGATGCAGCCTTAAGAAAATAGTTCTACTTCTCACATATGGCAAAAGTTCCTGTTAAGTGCTTTATTGCATCTTGTTTTCCTGGATGCTATCCATCCATCCATGCATCTCTCCCTCCCTCCCTCCCTCCCTCATTCGTGATTCTCCTCACTCTGCTAGCAATGAATGTTTCTCCAGGCTTACCCATCAAAAACCTTTTTATTGTTGTGGACTTTTGGGAGGGGCAGAAAACCATGAGGGAAAGAAGGGCACCTCTGGAGATTAGCCTTTGCATAAGTAAGTATTAATTAAAATAGGGCAGATGATCATCTTGTCTTACACAAAACCATAACCCCTTCCCCAAACAGTTTTCGGAGACTAAAGGGATGCTAAAAACTCAAGTCTTCAAAGGAGATCTCCCCACGAGTGTCCATGAATCCTGCTTACCCGGTTCTTTAGGTCCCCCTGAAGATGTCTGCCTACATTCTTCATTATTGTCTACATGCAACTGTTAACCGGAGCTTTGCCAGAGTGAGGAAAGTGTGGAGACTGTGATAACTTGATGAGCAAAGGAAGCAAGTATTATGCAAACAGCCTCAGCTTGCTCACAGCCTTAGGCATCGCCATCTGTGTCTGCTAGTCAAGAGGATGCCAGACAGAGCACTGGCGTTGTCTCTCACCTATTGAAAAAGAGACACATGATCTTTAATTATGAAAGAGGTAACCAGAAGCCTCTTGGGCTATGACTTACACGGGACCCTTCACAGAAAGGAAAGAAATGTATTTGTTAATGAATTATTCCTAAAGAGGAAACAAACTAAAGGATTCCTGGATGGTTATTTTCCAGAAATTAGGTCAGACCTAATTAGTTGCATAATTAATTGCCTAATTACCTAAGTAGTTAACTGTCAGTGACCTTTTTTAACTTGTGGTGGCAAACGCATGCATACATGTTTCACAGAGAGGTCCCACAGTGCTTTACAGACTGCAGCTCTGACACGGCAAGTTCTGGGACACAGCTTAGCAATGGTGACGCTTCCCTGAGATGCTATGTGCTATGTGGAGGTTTACATAAAGCAACAAGGACAGCTTTGGGAGCTGCTGTTCAAGTGCCCCTCAAGGTCTCTAAGCAACAACGAGGCTGTTCTGAAAGCAGGTCACCTGCTTTCTGTCTGGTTCCACATCACTTCACAGGTGGCCTTCCTCATGGACAAAAGAAGATCACTTCTGCTGGCACTGATGAACGTCAAAACAGGGATCAGGGCACTCAAAACAGGAGGTCACTTTTGACGAGCTGAGAACGAAGATGCTTGCCCAGTTAACACAGGTGCAGAAGGGACAGCAAAACTGAGACCAAAGGCACTACCAAGCTGGTGCCTTCATTAGCGGCTTGCTGCAGGATAGGTGCTGAAGCTGAGCACTAGTTACGATGGTGTTAAATGCATGGAAAAAAATTCTGTAGGCAGAGTGTTACCCTGAGGTAAACAACACCTTTATGTGAAAAAATAGAATACTGACACCTTGAAAGCTTTTTCGGTGACTAATGAGTGTTTCAGTTGTGACTCTGGTGGAATCACGCAAAAAGATGCCACCATCCATGGGAGGAAGAAAAACTGATATTGAAAGCGGTGGTGTGGGCAGCGGTGGTCATTGAAGGAAGAGAGAACAAGGAGTCCAGGAGAAAGGTAATGCTGGATACCAGGAGAAGCTGAAGTCACTGGAAAAAAACCCTCAAACCTTGGTGACAAGGAGTCCAGGAGAAAGGTAATGTTGGATGAAGTCACTGGAAAAAAACCCTCAAACCTTGGTTAGGTCAACGTGGTGAAGATGCAGGAACATGGATATGACACTTCTAGAAAAAAAGGCTAGTTCAAGCCAATTTTTGCCTAGTCCAGGCAAGTTAGCTCTGCTGAGAAACAGTATATTAGCACAGGTACAGCTTTGAGCAAAACCACTGTTTCTGGTGCCCTTGCTAACTCGGTATTTTGGCACGGCCTCATACCATACTGACATATGCAGAGACGCCATGGTAGAGTGAATCTTCTCTTAGTGCAGACCTTGGCACAGGAAGGGAAAAAAAAAAAGGCTTTGGCCTTTTTTTTGATGTGAGTTCAAGCAGTCCTTGGAGTGTGTGGGGATTGTTGAAAAGCTGCCCTAATTTGGCTGTACTTTTCCAACTTTGGGTGGCCCCACTTTCTCCGGAGTGTGTTTCCTCCCTCCTCCCTCCCCAGCCTTCCCCCAGTGCACTTATGGATGCCTTATGCCACCATGGTATCCGTGGGACAAGGCAAAGATGAAGCTGGCAATGTGGGGAAGGAAAAATCTGAATCATCTGTATAAAAATAAGATTTTTTTTCCCCAACAAAGTCCCGGGAATGTGCAGAAGGTAGGGAGAGGAATCTCTGTGTTTCACCCTGATTTACTGAAGTTGGCTGGCTCAGACAGTGACTGTTTCAAAGCAGAATGCTTGAAGCTTGGGAAAGGGCCAGTTATCCTCACGACAGTCACTCAAGCAAGCAACCAAAATGGGAGATAGAAACTGGAAGGCAACATAAGAAGACACATGCACCCTGATACACAGAGAGCAATGAGCAGACTTCTGATCTTCCAACTGCTGATTTCTGAATAAACATTTCTAAGGGACATGGATTCTGTTCATTCACGGCTGCAGGTAAAAGCAGAGCACTTCTAAGCATGGGCAGCACAAACCATCACCGTGGAAAGGACCAAGATGGGGTAAAGCTGAGGCAATGAAGAGACAAGAGTACAGACATCCAAGGGGCACATGCCTATCTATACAGCATAGGCAAGAAAAGAAGAAACTGGGAGCATTTGAAGCTAATTAGGCATTTGTATCTCACAAGCAATACAGGGAATTGCAATGCAAAGGTGACTATTGATGGTGCAGTGTGGAGCCTGGATGGCCCCTAAAGAAGCTCCTATCCCTTTTGCTGGAGACATCATATACACGCTATATATATCAATCTTTTTTTTTTTTTTTTTCTTTTAACACAGTTCTCTAACAATGAAATAAAACCCCATGTCTTGAACTTCCTTTGAAGTTTCTCTCTCCATAGGATTTTCTCATGCAACTATACTGGGAACTATACTTCAGCCAAAATAGCCCCTTTAATGCAGAATTTTAGCACTGGTTATTTGCATGACTCAATGGAAAAGTCCATATTGCTCAGTCCTGCCCTGCAATCTTCCACCCTCTCATAAATACACCACAGTCCCATCTGTGCACTGCTCTCACTGTGATCTTGCTAATTTTTCCTGTTCTTTTTTGGTGTGGGTACAATTTGGTGCAGGTGTCCAGGCTGGGGTAATGAAGATCCAGGTAACACATGGCAAACTCTGCATGAGGCAGAAAAAAGAAAATACAATTTTTTATTTACAAGGTTAAGTGAAGCATTCGTCTGATGTGTTGGATCTGGAAACATTTTTGTCTCGTCCAGCATTATTTCTCTTGGAAAACCAATGCTTTGAGTACTTTCATTCCTAATTAAAGGTCACCTACTGGTTTGAGAACAACTGTTAATGAAGAGTTTAATTATCCAGATGACAGCTATAAAATCCTACTCTTCTGCTTGAATATTTTAAAGTGACAAGGCCCAGATTTTCAAATATATGCTTGTAACCAGTACTTAGACCTTTAAAAACTCACTCTGAAGAAGCGTGTGTACATGCAATCCACATTTGCATACAACAACGGGAGATTACACGTGCCCATATTAAAGATGCAAATGCGTGAGGAGGTTTGCATGTGCTTACTTGACCGTTTGAACCAGACCCACCTTTCTTTTCTGTTCTTTCGTTTATGGAGGGGGAGGGATGGTTAAATTATTCCTCGAGGATAAATCATTTCACATTATTAACTCTTCTTAACAACAAAGATGCATAAATTAAATGTAAGATTATCTGCTGTGTCCTCAGTGGAATGATTAGGAGGGAATCTACAGGAAAGAAATGTGGTCAAATGATTTGAAGACTTGCTAAATGGGATGCAAAGTCTCATCTTGCATTCTTAACAAGCTCAAACATAGACCTGCCTTCTAATGAGCAAACCCTGCCTGGCGTATCTGTGCAACCCCCCGAGCAATGTTGTAAAGAAAATGGCTCATAGTTCATTTTCTCTACTGAGTCAGGTTTTTGCTTTTACTGATGCTTTTGATCAGCTGCTCCCATTACCTTTACCTGTGGTGGCAATTTTCATGATGTGGCCTTTAGTCCGCCAGCCAAAGTGGCCCCATTTCTCACGTCCCATCACAACACTGGATCTGTGCTTCTCGGGGACGTCAGGTATGGGTTCCCCAGAAGGTACATGCCTGAAGGAGTGATGCTTCTATCAAGCAGATGACAAAGTTGTTCATTGTGTTCTCAAAGGCAGCAAATTCACAGCCAGCACAGTCTCTTTATGTCTTTCTGATGATGGCACCATAAGGGCAAAGACACCAATAATTCTAAATGGGCATTTTCTGGGGCTTGTTGGAGAAAGAACTGCAAAGGTATGGAGGAAAACCAGAAGGTATTACAATATTGTTGACTGTCAGATGGTTTTTGGAGGGAGCTAGCAACGGGCTCCATGTTAGAACAACTTGAAGGTTTTCCTTGTGAGTCAGAGCTGGGCTTTGACTCAGTTTACCTTGTTACCTGTGGCCTGTCTCTCCTACACACACGTTGCACACGAGTGCACACAGACACATACTTATTTGTCTGAACAAAAGACTCAACAAAACAGAGCTCCAAGCCCTGGCTATAAAAAAGAGGGAAAGAAAATTAGAGTGCATCGCATAAGGAGAGCCATTTATAGGGCCTGTCGAAGTTCTGTCAATGGTTTATATCTTAATCTATGAGAGAAGTGAATTAATAGAAGAGATTGGTTAAAACAAAGACAGGTCAGTGCTGCTAAGTTATCTGTTTAAGAGGCTTCAAGCATACAATTCTGTGCTTTGTTAACTCTCCAGGAGGCTTTTCTTTGCACAGTCACTCATTAGCCGAGTTTCATCCATAGGTCACAGTGACCTGACTGTGGAGGCTGTGCCACATAAATGGAGCTCTCCACAGATAAACAGTAACATTTATTGCCTACTTCGTCAGCATATCTCTGACCGTACACTTGTTCTCAAGGCACTTTGTTTTGATATTGGTTTTATTAAAATAGATTTCAGAAAGGAAAATATAAAATAGTTTAAAGTTTACACACATAAACATGTTGTTTAGTGCTGAGAAAATCCACACGAGACACCAGCAGGCTTTTTTATACATTACAAGCATGAATAAAAAGTATCTTGCATTTTTTTAATCATAGTACTCTCTTCAAAGAAAAAACACTGCTTTAAAAAATTACTATAAAAGGACCAATACCCCACAAAGGGAAAGATACAAGTCTTGCAATGCCCCTCACAATTTGGAAGATGCTTAAAATTAAAATCCAAATAATGATGAAAGCCAAGGAGATCTGAGGACTACAAGAAGGAGGTTTTCATTCTGGCAACCACATGGTCAGCCTCCCAGCTTTGGAGCTTCTGCCACAGCCTGAGCTGCCACTGGAGCTCCTGCGCAGCATGTGTGGGCAGGATGACATGTGCCTGAAGCATTTGTGTGCTGTCCTCCTGCTAGGGACGAGGCAAGGTGTCTGGTTATGCAGGCTCGCTTTGCTTTTCAAGTATCATCCATCCCTTGTCTCCTCTGGATGAAAAGCTATGGGATAGCTGGCTTCATTCCCTTGGGCCCAGGTCTGACTCTGGCTGCAAGACACAACCCTGCAAGTTGTCTTTTCAGGGGTGTTTATTTGTAAAGCATATTTAACTAGGTCCTGATTCTGCAAATGTCTGGGCAATGGTTTTGCATGAAGTAGATGAGCTGTGCCAAGCTCATGTGCCTGACACAGCTGTGAAAGGCTTTACAACACTGGCTTCTAGACTACGTGTGTGCTTTCCTGAACTGCCAGGTCTCAGCCTATTGCCTTTGAAAATGGGCAGGGACCAGGTGAAAAAGTGTGGCACTCTACAAGAATTTGCCCTATTTATCAACAAAAATGGGCTACTGTTTGCCAAAGAACACCCCTCATTTTTGTCCCAAGAATAGATTCAGGAGCCTTTTTAAAATGCAACTAGAATATTTGTAATTTTGGAATGTCATCATTCAGACTTCCATCGGGATGAGTTTTAATGGCTGCTCACCAGCACACTGTATATGATATAAAGCATTTGTGAAGAAATTATTCCTCTGAGTAGACAGAAGAACTTCCCAGAGATGAACTACCTTTCCTGTTTTGCTCTTTCATTCTTCTTCTCCCGGATCTTGGAGGGAATGTTACTCATGTTGAGTAATGAAATTTCTACACCCCCCCCTCGCCCCCCCCCAAAAAAAACAAACCCAAAACCAACAACCCACCAAAATCCCCAAACCCACACTATCTTTGATCTCCCCTTTTTTATGCACTAGGGAGCCAATACTTCCTCCTCTGGCTAAGACTGAATGAGTAGTCATCATCTCTAGTATTTCATATCAGGTTGAGATGCTGAAATGTGAAGCTGATCATAGGGAAAATTATGGATAGAAGCATCAAGAATTGCTACTGGAATTTTAGGAGCTGTAGGCAGGAAATATTCAAAGCTCCTCACATTTAACCATGAAATCTCCAAAGATTTACCATCTCATGGGGTGAAACCATTAATTGTTTGTGAGGTGGGAACAAAGCCCAGACTCCTGTGCTGGTGTATTCTTTATGCCCACATACCCACACACAGACACACAATCAGCATGAGAAAACTCTACCCAACTCTAAATCTTTGGTGTGATTTGGAATTATTATCCCTAAATAAGTTTGATATTTGAATAATGTAAAAAGTCTATATGCTCACTGAGATGTTATTCAGAACCTCTGTAAAATCAGGAAATCTTGATTAAGAGCTTTTTCTTTTTTGCTATTTCAACATATGCAGCATATGGTTTCTTTCAGGTTTTTAAATCTGGACCATCATCTGATAATGTGCACATGAAGGACTTTTTTAGAAGGGAAGGGGAAAGAAAACTTGTAGGATTTCACGAAAACTTTTGTTAAGGTTTTCAAAAGCCGTATCTGATGCATAATCTTTTACATAACGCCAACAGTGCAAAGCACTAATACTGCTGTATGGCAAACCTGCCTCAGGTATCATGTTAAAGCAGTCCATTGGCCCATCTTGATGTACCCAAGGGGTACAGCCATACAAAATTGATTTCAACCCAACTTTGTGTGACCAACTTGAGAAAACATCCTCCTTCTTATGAAAGATTACCTCTGCTCTTGTTCCTGCTCTTTCTCAACTTGAAAACAAATCCCAAACCAAACTCCTTCATTCAAACTCAGATGAAGTCCGGTTCTCTGAGCTTGCCAGCCTAGATCAAGACAAATCTTACCCAAAGTGACATTTTTGTGCAAAGTAAGACACGTCTATGCAGTGTGGAACAGCTAAAACCAGCCTAGTTGGAGATGCCTCTGCCCCTCTGCCGTGGTGAACAGAAATGGAGACAACAGAAGATGTTCTCATTCTTAGTAAGTCTGTGCTGAAGAAGGGCTTTAAGTTGGTTTTCTGTCTCCTGTAACCCAAGGAGACATTATTAATGAAAAGAGCTAATTATCTGTCATTGTTATAACATGCTTCACAGTCAAAAAAAATAAATCTACATATTTTTTTCTTTCAACCGTGTATAACCATGACTTAATCGTCAGTAAGCAGCTAACATCTTCTAGAACGAAGGGAATCTCTGCCTGTACAGTGGGAGATACCAGTTTATAATCTCATTTATTTCTTGAGACAATTCTACAAGAACACTTTGGCACATACTGAAGTTTTGTTCTTTGTCCTTCAAGAACAGATGAAGATGATGTGTCGTCTCTAATGGCTGTTCATTGAACAAAAATAGCAAAATGGAAATAAAAATATTTTCCCATAAAAAGTAACTTTACATGCTATGCTGAAGTCATTATTCAAATTCACAGTTGAAAGTGATTATCGCACTGCCTCAGACACAAATTCATGCAAGCATTTCAGTTCAAGTGATTCATAGGAACCAATGAATAAATAGTCCCGTCACTGTTTTTTGATGCCGGAGGGCAATGGCCATTTCTCGTGTGGAAATTATGAGCAGATGAGGAGGTGTCTGTTCTGTAAATCTGGGCTTGCATTTCACAGCAACCAAACTTGCTCAACAGAATGAAGAAATCCCTGCGGAAAGTCTTTGTGAAAATGGCATAGAGGAAAGGGTTAGCACAGGAATTGATGGGGTAAAACAAAACCAGAAGGATCTTGGATTTGGACACTGTGATGAGAGGAACCTTGAGTGAGGCTGATATTGCAAAAAAAGATATCGGCGCCATGCAGAGGAAGTCTGTGAAGATCAGTATGGCCATGCGCTTGGCAATCTTGGTGTCACTGTTTGAAGAGATGACATTAGGGTTTCTCACAGTAAAGTAGATGCAGATGTAGCAGACACATATGATGACAAATGCGAGTACGTTCAACACTAAAAGAAATATGACGTAAGCCTGAGAAAATGGTGTTTCTATATCCATGGGCAAACAGATGCTGACCTTCATGTAGCTACTGACTCCAAATATGGGAAGAAGCGCCACTGTGAGAGCAAACATCCAGCCAAAAATCATTATAATCACAGCATGATGAAATCGAACCTTGCGGTCCAGTTGCATGGCATAGGTGATGGTGTGCCACCTTTCCAGAGTTATCACAGTCAGCGTGTAGACTGAGAGTTCACTTGCAAACACTGTAAAAAATCCTGCAGCATTGCATCCTGCCCCAGTTTGCCAGTCTATGGCATAGTTGTAATACTGGCTTTTAGTCTGGATATCTACAGATGCAATAAACAACAGATAGATACCTATGCAGAGATCTGCAAATGCAAGATTGCACATTAGAAAACGAGGTACGGTGAGTTTGTATTGACTGCTTATTAAAATAATGAGGACAACAATATTCCCAGTGATAGCTAAAATGTTGATAAACCATATCAGGACTCTCAGAATGTTGTATCCCATGATATCTTCACATGGATTGAAAGCATCGGGTTTAGGTGAGCAAGCCACGTTAACTACTTCATTGCATAAACCATAGTCAAATTCATTCTCTGCTGGGTCAAATCCTATGCCATAGTTGGAAATATAATCTTCAGCTGCAGATCGCCTACGTATCTTATCACCAGGCTGCTCATCAAGGTCTTGCTTGCTCTGAGATATGCTACATATCGGATGTAATTCAGTGCTGAAATTGTAAAAAGAGTAGGGTTGGCAACTAAGAGACACAGCACAAGGCATACAACAAACATGAAATCATCCAGTTTCCATTAACAGCTCAGTTTTTCTGGTTAGCTGGTTATATGAACCACCCTGGAGCTTGAAATTAATAGTCTGGCTGGTCCCTTTTTATAGAATATTAGATGAAAATGCAAATTATTTGGAAACATAAAATGTAAGGGAAAGGAAAGCCTGGTGTTTGGTTTACTAGCAATCATGACACAGTTATCCAACTGGACAGGTGCATTCTATAAGAAGCCTTCCTTATTTCAACCAAATTTCTCCCATAACTTCTCATTGCATGGGGGAAACAGGTGATGATGAATTCTTACATAAGACTGAACCTTGAAGAATGGGTCAGATCAGCTTGTGCCTGTAAGGAGTCTGCATAAAAACAGTAATGCTGCTATCCCTTAGTATTACTCTCAAATTCCCTTTTTCCTAAAGTTTTTAGCAGTCAGTGTGCCATATTCAATGTTGTAACTCTTTCAGGGCACAGAACAACTCCAGTCTGTGCCGTTCATTTTGAGTATCTCTTATCGTATTGGTAACTGGCCAGTAATACAAATAAATAGCATAAATAAGTTCATACAGTCTTCCAGATCATGTCTAGAAGCCAGATGCCAACACATACAAACACAAGTCATGGTAGAACATTTTGCTTAAAAACTGTTCACAGTTTTGAAACAAATGTTTAGGATGAGGTGATGGAAAGATGATCAGTTCCATCAAGCTAAGAAATATCGATGTGTATTAACAAGAAATAAAGGGTCAGGCTTTATCAACTGCTTCTCCTAGGCCGCCTTTGAAGTTTGGTGTTCCAGAAACTTGTATCCATAGCTTTGCATAAGATGGATCCAGACCTAATCTGAGTTAGGGAATAAAACAGCTGACAATGTGTTGCAAAGCCAACACAGCTCAGCTCTGCCTACTTTCATCTACAGGCTAGACAGCAATTTAGGTGTATAGTTTCTAGGACAGGAGCCCAGCTTATCTTCCACCCTGACTTGCAGTACAGTTGAGAGAAGAACTTTCTAGGCAAGTTAGGCTGAAATTATTTAAACATTTGGTAGCAGCTTAAAAGGGAGAATTCTTTTTTTGTAACCTAATTTTACCCTTTGACTTTGTGCACTCACTACATCTTCCAAAAATCGAGTTTAAAAGGTCTGCAAGAAAGGAAAACTAATGAAGGCCCAGCACCAGAAGGTGAGGGACATTTCCTATGAGGTTCTGAGCATCCTGTACTATTATCAATATTTTTTAGCTTGCCTGTCAACTGAGGCAGAAAACTGATTTTCTGTAAGGTCAAATATGCACTATGGAGGTTACAGCAGCAATAACAAGGCATTACATTTTGCTCCCCTGTGTTCTGCTCGCATAAGGATGAGTGAGGGGTCCAGTGTATTGATCAATATATCAACAGTTCTCTAGCTGAAAGGGAATATATGCTTCCAAGGAGCAATAACGGGAGAGAAAGTCCCTCAGTTTTGAGAGCAACAGACACTCGAGGGCCCTGAAAGCTACTGCAATTGGTGGTTCTTTGTAAATGAACCGAGGGAAATGTTTTTATCTAGTCATTTCTCAGCTATGAGTTAAAAATAAACCTTTTCCCAAATTACGGAGGCACTGCCTAGAGCTAAATCTGTCCCCTGATAAGACTGCTATGTAAGGCCAATTAAATAATTCTGATTATTACAATTTATTAATTCTTGAATTTTTTACAGCTGGTGGTCCCAAACAAAATCAGGTTCCCACGGAGTTAGCTGCTCTATTTGCTCCAAGGATGGGTGGCGAGGA
>NW_009258621.1:3025248-3033515 GCF_000687185.1 Egretta garzetta
AGGAGCCATCCAGTACTGACTGCTTACTGGGTCTTTGCCCCGGGATATTTGCCCTTTGGGCCATACAGTGCACTCAGAGCAATAAGTTAAAACATTTTTTGGCAAGGGATGCTTGCTTCCTCTTGCGACAGTAGGTATCGTAACACAGTTCATTTATTCAGTCTGTTTGTAACACTCTGTTACTGTTTGACATTGCTTTGCTGAAGTAAAACCCTCTGAAAAACAAACTAGAGAAAGGACAACTTAAAGAATAACATTAAAATTGGCAGAGTGCACTGACAAAACTAGACAAAAATGAGTACCTTTGTACAAGAGGTTATTTTATGTGCTTTGCCTGGTGACAGCAGGATCATGTGTGCTGAGAAACAACACTCAGCAGAATAAACAACCCCGACCTAGGCTCTGTATTAAGCCCTATCTCAAACCAATCAGCCTCACTGAAAAGTGACATCAAGAGAGTTGTGAGCAACTGATATTATATTCCCATGAGACCATGCACAACACAGCTCCTGATGCTGCCACTTTTTTTAAAAAAAATAGGATTTCAGGTGACAGCTCCTGCAAAGAATAATGATCAAGTGTAAGGACAGAGTCGTACCAGTGTCATTCTTTTAGGCAGAAGGTGATCTTTATGTCAAAGAAAGCCAAAAGCTTGCTGATGTTCATAATGGTCTATGTCAAGCTGAGGGTTTTAACATCCAGCCTCTGCCCTATCCGCACTTCAAGGATATTATTTTCCAGTCATAGAAAAATGTGAGAGCAGTTCAATGTATGGCATTGGGCTTGTTCTAAGAAAGCAGTTTACCTTCCGTTAGGCCTGCATTGCAATTTTCCAGTGTGATAGATCTACAGATCAATATTTAGCATATGATTCTTCTTGGAATGGGAAAAAAAAAATCAAAATTGCTTACATTTTAATTTGTGTCTCAGTCTGGTGGAGCTGTGCTTGATGTGACCTCCTCCAAAATTTAGAAAGCATTGCTGCTGTAGCAGGTTTAAGCTTTCTGTTATCACAACAGAGCTTGTTTGCCAGTGCAAATGGATTTGGGAGAGGTGATCGAGCATGATCCATATGACAACTTATTTTATCTAAGGTTTTTGAGTGCTTCAAAACTCCCAGAGAGGGGAAATCTTACATAAACAGGGCAGCCAGAAAGGGGCCACACATCCCTGTCTTAATTCCTTCCCGAATTTCCCGTGTGAACACGAACTGCTGCCGTGATCCTTAGAAATGCACTGCTGGGGGTGACGTGGCATCCTTTTTATCTTCCCTGGACTATCTGGAAGTATTCTGACACCCAAATGGCCGCGGGATAATGGCTGTCTCCTGTGAAGGTGCATGGCGAGCCAGGTCACATCTCGGTTCTCACCACCACAAGTAATGCCCTCTGCACCGAACCAAGCCCAGCTCTCGCCAGGGAGCTAATACACGTTGTGTGATCAAGCACTGCAAACTATTAATAACTCTTAAACAACCCGGGCAGTCTTGAGTGCACACGCAGCTTGTGCCAGCTGTCAAGAAAACCGCTTTGCAATGAAAGTGGGTGTAGCTACTGTACCTGTGACTAATCTCTGCTGAAGTGTATGGCAATACCTTCGGTATTCAAACTGAACTAAAATCCATTTTCCCTTTTTAAGCTGGAGAGAGGATATCAGTCTCCCACCAATTTCAGTACAAGACGCATGACTGTGTGAAAGAAATTACCATTTTTAATTATGTTTTAAAGCAGTTAACAGGAAGGGTTGATCTAAATAATTGGTTCTAATAATTTTGCATTTATGCTTAATATTTTTTAGAAGATATGTCTGGCAACTATTAAAAACATACATAAATAGATTCAGCTTTGTTCTGTTGACCAGGGTGATACAGTTCATGTGCACATTTATTCAAGTAACCATACATCATATAGAGAAGAGCATCTCCAACTTGCATACTATTTCTTACTGTTGCGTTTCACCTTATACTATAGGGGACCATGAAGTAGTGACCAGGCTTGCTCCAGAGGCAGCCCCACTGCCATGTGGTGCTCCAGCCCAGCTCGCTGGCCATCCACGCTTGGGTTATGTGAATTCTGCAGAGTTCATCAGCATTTCTTTTCAAAGTTGCCCTTGCCCAGGGTGTGGGAAGGGCTATCAGGGTCCTTCTTGGCTTCTTACCTGCCAGGGCAGAGGCTTCTGAAAGTCATGCTGTGCTAAGGGGGAAGTGAGTGCTTTGGGCTTCAATTCCCTGGGACAAGCATGACATAGAATCATTTATGTTGGAAAAGACCTTTAAGATCATCGAGTCCAACTGTAAACCTAACACTGCCAAGTCCACCACTAAACCATGTCCCTAAGCACCATATCTACACATCTTTTAAATACCTCCAGGGATGGGGACTCAATCTAGGCAGCCTGTTCCAATGCTTGACAACCCTTTCACACGGAAGTTATTTAAAGCCCAAGTGAGAGGACTAGACACTGAGAGCTTACCAAAACATCAGGACCTTCCCTCCTGTAGCTTTCCTTCAATAGTGAGTCTTACTGTGTTTTTGAAAAGTCCAGCTGCCTAATTTAAGGGGTGGATTCTGGGATTTGGGTCCTGTTTTGGCCCAAGTAGCCCAGAAGCCAAGTACCATCAAAAATATGAATCAATGCAGTCTTTACACAGGTAGTTTTGCAAACACATGCAGGTGATATTTATTAGCTATCAGCACAAGCAAGTTATCTTTTATTGCCTGCTGACAATACAATGCTAAAAATACAATAAATGGCTATTATAAGTATTAAAATAGAAGCTACTAATAGTTTATGCTTTTTCTGCATGGTTTTACTTTTCTTTGAAGTTTTAGGGAACTCCTGAAGACAATGTCTTGAATTGTAATAATGATCCATATTTTTTTTTCTGCCGTGGCAAATTCCAAGTCTTTGAGGACATCCAGCAAAGGAAGAACTTTGAACAATAACAGGGGTTTCCATAGGTACCAGTTCCTCATATTTTCCAGTGGCACACATTCAGGAGGTTCATTAGCTAGCTAACCTGTACATTTAAAGTCTTTCTGAGCAGCCAAAAATACTCAATGAAAATCATCGATACCTGAAGTCTCACTGCAACTTGCTAATGGAAAATTAAAATAAGCATGGAAAATTACTTTGTGAGTCTGAAAAGATGCCCCACCCTCCCATATCCTCTGTTGATTTGGGTATAAGGGGGTCTGCTCTAGGTTAACCATTTCAGAAGTCGCGTCCAAAAATGTCATGTATGTAGACTGGACAGATAATGTATCTGTGGCATTTGGTTGGACAATGTTCCAACATCAGTGTGGCTTTCTGAGAGAAGAGTTTAAGATCACTCAGCGGTCTTGTTACCCTCCTGAATTGATGGCCAAGTATTGACCAACTTCTGTGCAAACACAGCTTTCCCTCCAGCTACTTCTTGAAAAGTTATCAACCTTTTCCTGTGAATGTCTTCAGCGTGGCTACAGGCTGATCCAGGACAGCAGGTCCCAATGAAAGATGGACCTATGGCAGGGGGGGGATAGAGTCACAGCCGGGGAAAATGCTGATGCTACCTCGGCTATCAAAATTTATTACCCCCTGGAATGGAGAGGCAGTGCACTGTGTAGCATGCATAAGCATGTATATATTGTTTATTTATTTATTTCTATCCATTTACTTACCTGCACTGAAAAGACCTTTCCTATCCAGATTTTGAGGAAGTTTATTTAATTCACTATCAATGGCTGAGAAGCACCAAAAAGAAAAACAAATGAAATCACTTACTTTTGCCTTTTCCAGTTTGTAAACGCACAGCAATGGCTAGGATAGGTGAAGTTTGCCTCAATCAAAGATCTAAATTTGCTTAAATCGGGAAGCTTTTTTAAATTGTATGTAGACCTTGCTCTTAGCTTCTTAATGAATTCTAATCCATGACTTGGCAGGAAACTGATTCTTGTTCTTGAAATATCCCTTTAAGAAAACATATGAAAATCTTGGTAAAAAGCAAATTTACTTCTGCTCGACAGTGGATGTGTGGTTTAGACTGTCCTACTCATTCTTAGAGTAGTGGTTGGAAAGAGATCAGCTGGAAATCCATGCTGCAAACAGGATCCAGGGATAAATTCCTCCAGGAAACCTGAACGAATATTGCAAACAACAATCAAGCGATGTTAGTCTGGTTTCAGAAATAAGAAAAAAAAAATCCCCAAACCCTCTGAGTAAGAATTAGCAGGGATTTAGACCACTAGTGCCATATGATTCTGGGTTAGGCAAGTACCCAGGAAATACAGCAATCACCCCAGAATACCATTACAGAATAAAAAAAGGCTGATGAAATCACAACAGAAATTTGTTACACGAACATCACATCATGGGAAGGCTGCTGTGGAAAAGGCAATAAACACAAAGAGAGAAGCTCACAGGGAGGGTACAGATGTGAGGAGAGGTTGGGGATATCAGGTTTTGTACTTATTGGGAAGAAAAAGAGATTAAAGAGAGACAGGGGTGACACAGTTCAAACTGTAAGGAACAAAAATAACAAAACATTTCCAGAGGTTTAAAAAACAAAGAGAGCATAGACTGAAGTGAAGAAAGGGGCAAGATTACAGGAGGTTAGGGGAGATGCATTTATGTGGAAGGCAATTACTGTGTGGGACAGGCTATCAAAGGCAGCGATGGAAGCAGCAACTACAAATGTGGTAAAGACAGCGAGGCTTTTAGAAGGGAAAACATTGTGCACACACCAAACCTTGGCTTGTGCCACGCAGGTGGGGAAAGGAAAGAAGGACCAAGTGTGCTCCATCTCCAGGCTAAAAGATACTTGGGAACCCATCCCCATGGCTCCAGGGTGTAACAGCTGGGGAAAAATGTCCTCCTATTGCCCTCCCTAGGGCACATTTCCCTCAGCTGATGGCAGCAAACTCTTTTCTCTTAGAGAAACAGTAAAATGGACTACGCAGAACCTCTCTGCCCTCCCTTAGCCCTTGTGCTCTTATGCTGTGAGACTGATCCAGGGTGCAGTGTTTGCTGAGGCTGCTCTGTTCTTTATTCTCTCACACTGGAAAGGAATTTTTCCTAATCAAGGAACTGGACCGACAATATTTGTAATTTTCTCTGTGTCTCCTCCAAGATACAATTTCCATTTCATCCATAACAGCACCATGTCAGGACAAGATGTTATTTGATCTCTATTACCCAACATGCACAAATTGTTTTTATTATCGTATTAATTCAGTAGAGTGGTGCCACATGAGGGGGAGACCAGGTTTTAGCAGCATGTAATGAACTTCAGACAGATGCTATGTACCATATGCACATTTGCACCTCTGTTCTCTGGGATTCTTTCTTCCTGTACTACCAGAAAATGGCTCCATTAGAACTCACAGTCTTTACCTTAGGGTGGCCAAGTCTAACAAATTAATATGCAGCAAACAAAGCAGTTACTGGTGGTGGGTAAAGATGATCTTTGTGTCCTTGCTGTGCTTACAGCTGGAGGCTTTGCGTCCAGGCTCTGAAGGTATGTAGGACCTTCAACAACCTGACCATGAGTTGTGGCAGCAGAGGAGCAAACACAGAACCCACTCTGCTGCCCTGATCTGGGGCCATGACTTCTACTGGAAGGGCCAGAGAGACTTATGGAGCCAGAAATACTTTGAACTTCCGCGGGCTGGGCTGAGAGAAGCCACACTGTGGTCCTGAGGTTGTTCTGAGGCTGACCTGTTTCTCAGAGGAGCTAAAAGCTGCAGCTGAAGAAAAATTTTAGGCTATCGATTTCTGAGTTAGACTCCTGAAGAGGTAATTAGGTTGCAACGAGCAACCTCAATTGTTTCATGGACTGACTATTGCCCTTAGTATATGCTGCCTAATGAAAACTGTCACCTTGAGTACATGCTCATGACTCAACAACTGAACAGCAGTTTTCTGCCTAAATCCGCATCACTCATGGCATCATTAAGAGCCTATGAAACTTCACAAGGGCTCATAATTCTGAACAAGAGCATGGAAAATGTTTTCTTTGGCTTGTTAGCTAAAAATCTTTACGGAGTCCAAACTGTTATTAAACTGGGTGGAAATAACAAGTAAATATAAATAGGAATGTCACCTAGACTTAAAAATAGCTAAAATGTTACTGGGTCTCTGGGCACCACTAAATAATTTAATAAATATTAAATATTTTTCCATGAAAATATTTTCTTCTTCTTTTAAAAGTCCTTTTTATGCTCATTATTGCACATAAACAAAAGCAAGTTAGGGAAAGTGCTTTGCACACTGCTGCAGGGGTTGTTGGTATGTCTGTTAGGGCTAGTTACTGGTACACCACTGATGGACCCCTCCAAACAGCAAGCACAGACGTCGTGCAGGTGGTTCAGTAACTTAGTCCACTGAGTTATCACGAGCAGACCTCAGTGCAGAGGTTCTTTGGGATGTTCCTCTCTAGTTAGAGGCTTGGTAAATTAAATAAGGATGATGAACAAGATGATAAAGTGGCAATCAAATCAGAATACATGTTCTTGTATTGTTGTTTCGCTGCCAGTCATCAGCCTTGACAGCAGCCGGTGCAGGAACAGCCAAATGAATCTGACTTTTCTTCCAATCACTTCCCTTTCCCACTGGGACTCTGTTGGATTAGCAAAAATACTGACCAGCTGATGAGGTTTGAAAGGCACATATAGAAATAGCAAGAAACGGCTGGGGGAGCAGAAATCAGAGAGGGGTAGACTGATTGTGAGAACAATTTTCTCCATGCTTATATTTAAACTGATCTCTGGCTGTGCTTCAGGGACTCAGCTGTCAAGCTGGGGATCTACTGGAGCTCTCCTGTGGCCCCCATATATAGGTTTCTCATTGAAGACAAATTGCAAGGATAGGATGGACCACAGCCATACCTTGCTCTGCATCTGAATCAGGACACAGCCAGAGAACTCCTATAGACTTTAAGTAAAAACTGGTGTAAGCCACTACAGCTCTGCAAGCACCAGAAGATGATTAAATCAAGCAATCTGGCTGAAAATTGAAGCTATGAAACTCCAAGTTGGAAATACAGGAATGTGTATAGGTGTGGGAGTAATTAGCCATTTGATTTACTTGCCTACTGTCAGCGCTCAAATCCTTTAACTCAAAACTTGATGTCTTTCCAAAAGAGACATTCTGATTCAGCCAAGAGCTGCAAGCCTGAGAGAGGAATTGATTCGTGAAACTGTGTGGCCTGTACAAGGTGCTTTCTGACTTTACTATTTGTGTTTGTGCTTCTTTCACATTATTTTAATATGCTGAATTATAAAATAGAAGTTGGTATTAATTTTCAGTAGAACACTGGCTCAGGAAGGTGAAGAGTTAAACATCCTGATGTTCATTCTAATGAAACACTGTAGTCTGCAACACAGATTTGATTTGAACAACACTATTTGTCCCAGCAAAGATATGATTATGGGTCAGTCATTTCCACAAGTGAAAGTGCATTCCTGGTGTACACTGCAGTGATGGATGAGTAAGAAGGTTCTTTCATGATCTCAGTCAGGATAAAAGGGTAATTTCCCATCCATAGAACAGTGGATGTATTGGTAATGGAACAGCAAACTTCTTACACAAATAACTCGGTGTTAGAAATTGATCAAATGAATCCGAACTACAGCCAAATCAATTTGATAAACCTCCAGAATATGACTGTATCAGCTACGGCTTGCAAAGAAAATGCATTTACTTTTTGCTACAGGAAACAATGTTTTTCCAGAGAAACATCAATGATATTACTGTTGAAAAGATGCTCCACTGGCAGTCTTTACCAAAGAAGGAAAATGCTTTGAGGGAGTGGTGGAAGTGGAGCAGAATGCAACAACCCATACCATAGCTCTTTATATCATAGGTGCACTGACCATCAAATGTGGAGAAAAGACCTTCAGAAGAGCTCTGATCTGAACGCAAGGTTAACCAGACATTTTTCTCCCTCTTTTTTAGATTTCTAACCACTCTAACCTCTGTGTAAAATCTTCCAAAAGCTCTAACAGACACCCTTTCTGGGTGAGATCCAGGGTAGATGGGAAGAGAGAAAGGCTCTGATGAATTTGTAAGACAAGAAAAGACTCCCATGTCTCTGTTGCAGCTCTTACGTGCTGTGTCTTGTGCTCAGAAGTGCAAGCAGATCTGCTCACTCAGCGGCATTTTCATCCCCCATGGCAAACCATGGTTTGAGGTAATGGTGACTGAGCATCCTACTGCTGAATTCTCTACTGCTGAGATCTCGCTTTCCAGCTTATCACCCATCAAAGACATCCTGCTGTAACTGTGTGAGA
>NW_009258621.1:3033703-3040118 GCF_000687185.1 Egretta garzetta
CCTACAGGGGATGGGACATCCCAATCCCTATGCCTGTAGGGTAGGGATTTTTTTCTTTAGAATTAAGCTTCAGAGATGCAGGGACAGATCTTCAGTAGTAAGCAATTCAGATTTAAGCACTGAGGACCTACTCACCTATCCTTGATTTTGCCCAAAGAAAAAACTAACAGCATTTTTCTCTGGAAAAGACCAAAACAGAACTACTCTCTTACAGAGCTTAATCAACTGTAGAGAGGAATCTGGAACTAAAACCCTGCATCCAAATAATCCCAAAAACTTGAGGACAAACTGAAAACATAGATCTAGACTGAAATTTCAGATACAGCTTCCATTTTTTTTTTTATATTCAGAACTACACTTTCAGTTTTGAACTCCAAGATTTATGAGATGCTGAAATCCAGACTGGCATTCACGTGTTCTTCTCTGTTCTTTTCTGGGGAGTTAATAATGAAAAAAAAATTTCTGAATATTACTTACAAAACAACAGGCCCATTGGCTCCTTGGAAGACCTCATTTGGTAATTTTTCTAGGTTATGATTATCACTTAGATTTCTGAAAAACACAACAATATTGATGCTAAAACAATTTGAGATGGAAAAAAAATAGCTTGCAGCAGTTACTACCTTCCAATAATTGCTTTTCAGAATAGTAAACAACAGAGATAGTTACAGCTCATCCAGGTAGGTTCCATTAAATGCATGATTCTCAATTTCCCGAATCCCATTTTTATTTAGCCATCTGCAATAGAGGAAAAAAAAAAAGATGACTTGGGTCCTTATTCATGGTTCATAACTAAAATGTACGTAATTCAAATCAGTGAAAGGGATCTCAAACAAGTAAAAGTATTAAATAGATATTCAAATGATAAAAATTCCCAAGAATACTAGCTTGTAAGATCCCAGCAGTTGGAGGAAGGCTTTGCAGAGCACAGACATGAACTGGGCAGGTGAGTGCTACCATCAGTGATGATAGCTAAAGCAAGTTTCTGAAGCAAGGGCAGAGCTGATGAAGATGCTGGTGCTGCTCATGGCTCCCCTGGGAAGGCTGCGACGGAGTCAGTGAGGCGGCTTCAGGTTAATCCCAGGAGGGGTGAGACCAGGATCTTTCCTGTTGGTGCTGTTGGTGCTGTTGGTGCCACTTGGTTTTACTTTCTTTAAGATGCTTTTGAAACACTGGGTCACAGCTCAACCTTTGCCGGTTATTAGAGAAAAAGAAAGACCGCTGCCTGCAGTGGTCTCATGTCCTCAGAGGAGTAGGCAGAAGAGGGAGGTTGACCATCACCAAGCTGGGCAGGAGGGCAGGAGGGGGGTGGCGGTGGTGCCAAACTGCCTGGGAAGACACTGATTCCTCCTCATCTGCTGCCTTGACAAATTACACTCCCTGTCTGCTCTGCTGCCCCAGTCCCATCTCCCCAGGCTCCTTCCCCCAAGAGGACACACAGGTAGTGAACCTGGGTTCGAAGCTCTTGGGGCTTTCTGCCAAGTTTTTACTGTAGTGCATTAAGTAATTAATGTTTAACGTCCTTCCTTCTCTTCCCTTCACGGTCCTAAAAATTTACATTTGGGTCAGTTATATTTATCATTTTTACGGTGCAATCTTTCATCTCACTTTAAACGTCACTTTGCAACTCACGCCCTCTCCAACAGGCAATGACAGGTCTGATTGATGGCAAAAGTGGCCTGATTTAATTAAACTGTCAGCAAACCTGGACATTTTGTTTCTAATTCACGCTGAAAGCTGAGCATGCAAGTGACCCACTTATCTAAGGTCCAAGGTGGTGAGCTCAGGTCAGTGTGAAAATCAGTTATGGGTCTGGCTGAAAGGATTAACCTTTTGACCGTGACAGGCAAATGTACGTAGCTCCGTGTCAATAATGTCTGTCAGGTCAGATCAGGAGAACTGTCACCGTCCCCTTCACTTGCAAGCACGATTAGACATGAGTGAGCAGGCACAGACAAGAGACATGTCCCTGCTGATGGCATTTAAAACATTTATTATATTACATTGATCTTATCCATTTGTAGCTGCCAGGCTGATATATATGCTTTTAATCACAGTATTAGCACTTACTGCGTTCCCTCGCTGAACATGATGCTAATGCAATGAGATAGTAAGGTCGTAAAATCAGAGTCACTGTTGCAATACAGGGTGGACTATACGCTCTTGTCACCTGCCTAATTGTATTCAAGTAGTAAAAAGAGCAAACAAAATTTTACCTAAATCCCAAGACCTCATTATACTTCATATAGACAAGTTTTTACTTGGGACAGATTCTCCCCTCTCTTCAACGAGCATCCTTACCGACTCACTAACTCTTAACGTTAGCAACAAGTGACAATGAGGGCAGAAATCCAGACCTTGGACATACGGGCTTTTACTCACTATTTCATGGCTATAGCAGTATTTTTAAAACACACTTTAAAACTCACCAGGTCCAGGAGGCCACTGCCCCGAGGTACTATTTACAACCTATTTCAGGGCAGGAAAGCTCTATCTTAGGCTCTAAGTGGCACGCAGACCTGGAAGCAAGTGAATTTCTTCCATAAATTTCTAGCACTTCTTTACCAAATGTATCCACAGTTCCAGCCTGTGCATAGCATAAGATCAGATGCAATCCAAATTACTCCTGTAAACATGGAGCCTGCCAAACCTAAACCTGCTAAAATTGGGCCTCCCCAGAATGTAGGGGTTCAGTGGGTCCTGGGTGTTTTTAATGCCATCTCGACGTGCCTGATTTCACAAAATGATGTTGCTGTAACAGTAACTTTCTATTGCATTGCATAGTGACTTCAGTTTTGTACAGAAAACTGACAAATTTGGGTCTAAAATGGTGCAAGTTCTTTACACCACAAGGAAAGCCTAATCAGGGACTCTCGAAGAGCACATGCAGGGCCCCTGTCCCAGGGGAGAGCTACAGCAGAGGCAGGACATCATCTGACCAGGCCGGTGGTGGCCAGGTCTGCCTACACAGCTCTTGCTGCTCCTGCACAACCTTGCAGGCATGGGGAGCTCATGGCAATGGGGCTGACGCAGGAGCCAGGACAAAGCAGCTGGAAGAGGACACGATCTCCTCCCAGGACAATTTTGCTAGCAACCCAGCAGCCTTAAGTCTTCAGAGAATACTATCCTATCCAGGCAGTAATCATATAAGCAATGGGACATCCTAGGGAGAGAGGGAAGACAATTTTGTGCTGCTCAAGTGGCACAGAGAGGGCAAATCACAGTAAAAATCTGGAATACTTATCTCACCCCTTAGTGCTATTATGGAAACAAATACAGTAGTTTTTGTGCAGCACTCTGAAAATACAAAGTCCCACCTGTAGTAGGGTATCATGACTTGAACATATATTTGAGAAAATTGTGTGTGTGTTTAAAACTTCAGGAAACTTGACATACGTGCATAACTGATGGGGAAAAAGGAGAGATAACAGCTAAGTGACTTGTTACTGGCCTCTCTTCAAATATTGATGGTCTGACCTTGCTCCCACCAAAATCAATGTAAGCCCAATCAGTCAATCAGATCTTGCTTGTCTGCTTTGGTATATGAGGTAAACTGCACAGTGGGAAACTTTTCCAGTCTGGCCACTGGCTAGGTGAAATGAAGGCAGCTTGAAGGTAGCAAGCAAACAGTACGTTTTGATATACCCACAGAAAGGATTAAAGAAACCAGATAGTTCATTAAAAAACATGACTGTTCAAGTCAAATGTGGAGTAATCTAACCACGCAGCTTGAAACTGCATTGTGAACTGGCCTGTATCAATGCATTAACACTGTGTACAAATATACCGCATTTCCACAACATCTACATATCTTTTGCCCAAGTAATAAACATCTTTGAATGATGTGCCTGACTGTAAATATTTATGAGTCACGCCATCCTTTTGAACACAATTTGTATCACATGGAACTGTTGTTGTAGGTGGAATATGTTTAACCTTGGCATCAGTAATTACTAAATTTGCTCTATGCTGTGCTTCTAAAATAAAGAGCGGGATTAGAATACAACAAAATACCCACAAAAGCATTCATTTTTCATGGCAGGGAAATAGAATACAGAGATTGCAGGGGTGGAGGAGAAGACTAAAATCCCAAGCTGACTTTGGAACGCATAAAATAGTGCTCACCCCCTGGTTTCCTTGACCCTATTCTGGAGAAGAAACGAGCTAATGAGGGGAATAATGGATTTGCTATGTCTTACTCACAGAATCACACCTTCAGAACTCAGGCCTGTGAATGAGTTTCTTTCAATTGTACGTATATTGATATTGTCTTGAATATCTCTGAAAAATAAAACAAAGCAGAAATGACACCTTTTTGTACCTCTGTGAGCCTTTGAATATGATATGCTATTTCAAACACAGTATTTTCCTTACAGTCAATCTGAGGAACTATTATAGGCAGAGGGTGACGACTTAAGTTTTTAAGACATTTTGTCTGCAGAGCACAAACCTTCCTGGTAAAAAAGGCTAGAGCAAAACATTTCCAACACCCCCTCACTTTCCTCCCAAATAGACTGAAGCCATTAAAATGCATAAAATCTTGGGTCTTATAATCCTGAGGTGGATGAAATAGCTCCTCCAGCAAATGTACTGCCCAGAAAATGCAAGATGAGGGGCTGCGGGGCCACCACTTCTTGCAGCCTCCCAGCCAGAAGAAGGAAAAGCCATTAGCCTTTTTGGCCTGATTCAGCAGGGTACTTGCCAGCCCACAAATAATTCCCCTGCCGATGTCAACGGGGTTGCTTATAAGCTTTGTATGTGCTTAAGAACTTAAGACGTGGGACCCCTGTCAATGCAGTTTGTTGAACTGACAAGTAGGCATTTCAGTCTTTCAGCAGTTTTGACTGATATGAAAAAAGGAATGGCAGCTATACGTTAAGTTGCTTGCTCAAAATAGACCTCAAAGAAGTTAAACAGTATTACTCATAATTTAGACTGGGGATATGGTTGTTTTCATGCTGTTTCTGTTGGAAAGCACAGAACGAAATGAATTATCTGCAAAAAGCTTGAAATTAAGCGCGGTTCCAAAATTATCTCATGCTGACTGTTGAATACAACCATAACTCTGCATTAAGGGATGCTTGCACAGAGGCCTCGTTCTGCAAACTTCGGGCAGCAGAGCTAGGAGTAGGGAGGGAGCGTGGCACCCATACAGGTGAAGAGTATCCCTCTGCGATCTGCATGAGCCCTTTATAAACATCAATGACCCATCAAGACCTATCTTTGGGACTTAAATATTGGTACAACTGAAGCCAATGGGAATTTTCTTATTGACCTCAGTGGGGCCAGGATTTGAACCAAGGTTTGGGACTCAAGCAATATCAAGGCCTACTTGTTCTTACAGGAAAGTGAGGAGTTTCACCTGAAAAAAATTCTTGCTCAGCAGGACACAATAATTCAAGTCTAGTTAAGACTGATGATAAACATAAAGGTATACAGGAGGAAGGCTCTGTAGCTCCGTATCTGTTGCATTGGCTTGATGGTTTCAGGGAACCCTGAAATGCAGTTCTCAGAATTACGTATGTCAACTGTTTTACAGAAATTTATTTCTTCTCTTATATGTGTGAATACTATATTCAGGTATCCCCTCCTCTATGTTTTCTATGAATTTTTATTTCTATTAATAGCCATTACTAAGATAATTGCAGGATTAATGTTTCTGCAGCTTGAAATCCTCTAGTTGAAGATTTGACCATGCAGAATATGCCAGTGCATTAACAATATATTTGTCTAAAGGAAGAGACGAAATAGTTGCTTATTTCATGTGTTTTATGCTTTCAGTTATACCATGAACTGATTGAAAAATTTATGTCAAGATTTTTTTCAGTGAAAAAAATCAAGCTTTTTCTGACATGCATTTTTTACAGGAAAAAAAAGCCTGCTTTCACACAAATTTTCACACAGTCTTTTTTTTCCCCTGTTGGCACTGGAATTTTCCATAGAAAAAAGTATTTCATTCTCTGGACAGTTTTATTGCCAGTGAAAAAAATGAGCATGGTAGAGATACTACCTTGTGATTTTTTTCTTTTTTTTTCTCTCTGATGTGGCCACCTCTCCACAGAAAACAGCTCCGAGATCAACAACTCTTCCTATGCAGACCAGAGAACTGTCACCAGGTGGCAACAAATTTCCACTGCCACCAGCCTGGTTTGGATTTTGACTGGTGAAAGAGGAGTAAAAGGCTGTTATCTGTCCCCTGGGCCATCCAGGCACATGCTCACAGCATAGTTATTTGGGGCCACGTTATCATTAATGCCTACAAAATTACGACTCAAAACACTACCATGAAGCTAATAAGTGAACACAAGGGGAATCACGTCTTGAAAGGTTTTGTTGGAGCAGGAGAACATTCAAAGGGAGCTTTTAAAAAGTGAAAAGCAGACATTAAGACTTACAGTAAAATATTCTGGAAAGA
>NW_009258621.1:3040134-3042101 GCF_000687185.1 Egretta garzetta
AGTGCACCTTATGGACAGCAGGTAAAAAACGAAGGCCAGTGTTTGATATTAACCTAAGGGGGAGAGAACAGATGAAGATTATTTGCTCTGCCCCAGGTATGAAGCAATAATTAACTAAGACGAAAGAACATTGGACTTAAAATGGCAGCCACAAAAGGCAGAGTTTAGCCACAAATGGGGGGTTTGCCCATAGGAAACCTGACATTGCAATGTAAAAAGTTTTTTTCTCCAAAGCACGAGCTGAATTCTGCCCCACTGAAGTCAAGGGACAAACCCTACCTTGGGTAATTACACAGTCTCTCCTGATGGTCTCAGGAAACTGTCAGTATTAATTTTCCAATGATATTCTAAGAAATCAACTGCACTGACACGTGATAATTATTTTCATAGTATCTCTTTTAAGACAAACGTATTAACTCACCAGAATTTTGACCTTCTACTCTAGTAGAGGAGATACATTAATTCCACTGGAAATAACATTATTTCATGAAAGTAAGAGAGAACTAGGACACTTTATTCCCCAGCACCTCCAACAGTAAGGAGCTGAACACATGGGAATGTTTCAGCAGTTTGTGTGACTGGAAATGGGCCTGAGCCTCCATATTTAAGTACGCTCCTACCACGTCGAACATCACTGGCGTCTGCATTATCGTTCCTGTCCATGAACCACCATTCACACAAACACTGACTCTGAAGGACAACCCTGTGCCCGCAGCCAGCAAGGAAACATGGTCACATGTATCCACAGAGCTGCACCACACCTAATTTAAGCAAATTTTGTTATCCAGAGCAGTAGCAAGGGCAGGAAAAGCATGATACTGCCGTGCAGCAGGAGATGGCTGGTGACTGCTGATGGCTGGAAGGAGGCCTGGGCGCAGGAGGGAGGAGGAGCTGGACTGGGTTTGGCTCCAACTGGCTGGGGATTTTTCCCCAGTCACCAAATATCTCATTTTGACTCTAGCAAAAAAAGATAAAATTTGGGTTCGTGAAAGTTTAGTTATACCTTTAATATGTGAGATGGTAGAGAAGGTAACCTTTCACTGAGAATACTGGTTCCTTAAGGAACATATTAGTAGTATATGGAAGGTTTTTTTTTTATCCTGGCACTTAAACAGAACAATATTTTTTCATTACTGGATGTGATTTTTTTTTTCCAGGTTCATTCCTGAATAGTTGAATGGTGATGAAAACCACTGGTTGAGACTGGAAAAAAGTAACGGCGTTCATTTGATGTTTATTATGAAGCTAGATTATTTCAGGAGAGTTGCAACCTTTCAGGTTTCATAATCTGAACTGCAACTGAACACCAGCATGGGACAACCAAATCCTACATTTGGGCACTCAGGGTGACGCATAGGTCCATAAAATAGTCATTCACTTGCATAAGTACTGCTCTGAGCTCCCTGAGGTGGTATCTGGATATCCTCAGATCTTGAAAAGCCAACTTGTTATCTGTCTCATCTTATAACAAAAAGTAATGCATTATATGCAGGGAAAAAATCATAGAATCATAGAATGTTTTGGGTTGGAAGGGACCCCTAGAGGTCATCTAGTCCAACCCCCCTGCAGGAGCAGGGACACCGCTAACTAGATCAGGTTGCTCAGAGCCCCATCCAACCTGGCCTTGAATGTTTCCAGGGATGGGGCCTCCACTACCTCTCTGGGCAACCTGTTCCAGTGTTTCACCACCCTCATTGTAAAGAATTTCTTCCTTATATCTAGTCTAAACCTACCCTGTTTTAGTTTAAAACCATTACCCCTTGTCCTGTCACAGCTGGCCCTACTAAAAAGATTTTTCCCATCTTTCCTATAGGCCCCCTTTAGGTATTGAAAGGCCGCAATCAGGTCTCCCCGCAGCCTTCTCTTCTCCAGGCTGAACAACCCCAACTCCCTCAGCCTGTCCTCGTAGGAGAGGTGCTCCAGCCCTCAGATCATTTTTGTGGCCCTCCTCTGGACCCGCTCCAACA
>NW_009258621.1:3042234-3066627 GCF_000687185.1 Egretta garzetta
ACCTCTCCAGCCTGTCCAGGTCTCTCTGGATGACATCCCGTCCTTCTGGTGTGTCAACTGCACCACTCAGCTTGGTGTCATCACAAACTTGCTGAGGGTGCACTCGATCTCGCTGTCTAAGTCATTGATGAAAACATTAAACAACACCGGTCCCAGTACGGACCCCTGAGGGACACCACTCGTCACCGGTCTCCATCCGGACATCGAGCCATTGACCACTACCCTCTGGACGCGACCATCCAGCCAGTTCCTTATCCACCGAACAGTCCACCCATCAAATCCAAACAAGTGTCTCCAATTTAGAGAGAAGGATGTTGTGCGGGACCGTGTCAAAGGCTTTGCAGAAGTCCAGATAGATGACGTCTGTTGGTTTTCCCTTGTCCACTGATGCTGTCACTCCATCATAGAAAGCCACTAGGTTCGTCAGGCAGGACTTGCCCTTGGTGAAGCCATGCTGGCTATCTCGAATTACCTACCTGGCCTCCATGTGCCTTAGCATAGCTTCTAGTATATAGTAGTATAATGAATATTCAGGAAGCCAATTTGGGAAAGTTGCCGAAATGTCATGGCTGTTCCGTCTCAGGAGTCAGAGTGGTCTGACATTGCATTAGCTTAAAAATAGCAGCTGTCGCATGTGACCAAGAAAGCTCTACAAAAATGCCTTTGAAAAACTATTACATATAGTTAAATAGAAAGCATGATTAATGAAGCAGGCCGTTATTATTTAAAGTACTTCTGCATTTACACTTTGTAAAAGGAGCCTAAAAAATTTGAAGCAATAGAAGAACCTGTAACTCCCCCCTCCTATTACAGTGTTTTAAAGTACACTGTCTAAATTACTGGAAATGTACCGGGTTTTAGCTGAAAGCTGGTTTAATTTTAAATGAGTCATATGCTAAAAATTCATGCAATTCTTTTACGAGCCACTGGTTAAATACGAATTATGCCATGCATTTCCTTTAGTAGGTGAATGAAGAAGCAAATTGCTGCCAAGTAGTGTGTGGCTATTGCAGGGCAGGGGAGAAGACATGAGAAGCTTTCCTTTCTACAGTACTTTCCCAAGAAAATCTCAGTCCTCATGTTACAGTAATGAAAGATGATGGTATTCTAGCATATGGTAATCAAACACTGCTCCCAATGGCAACTTACTCCCAGCATATCAAAATGCCACACTGGTAAGCAGGGCTTTCGCCATACATATGTGAAAAAACATGTTCAAGGCCCTGGGTGATGCCATGCTCCTGATCTTTCCAGTAATCCCAAAGCATTCAGGGCTCAGTTTGGACTGGTGTCAGCTGAGCAGCATGAGATGAAGAGGAAAGCATCTTTGACAAATCATTACATATTGAAGTAAATCTACAGGTGGCACAAAGCACTGATTGCACAGAGGCACAGAATGGTGATTAGGAGCAGGAGAGGATGTTCTTTTAATTAATTGAAGAAAAAGAACTAAAAAAATATTTAGCTAGACTGCAACCTAGATCTTCTCTCTCTTTTTATTCAACCAGAAAATCTCCAGAGGCCTTTAAGTGGATAATCTTGTTAGAACGTAGATAATCCAATTTACTGAATATATTTCCTGCAGGACAGTTTTGTCAATATATTTACCATATAACATATACATCCATAGTAGCCTCACTTTAAACAAGTGTCCTCTTTAATCTGTGTTATAACTGAGTCCCCCCTTGCCATACATAAACAGCTCAGTAAGAACCTGTTTTTCAGACAGCTGATGGCTGCTTTCCAAAGCATTAATTGTCTTTCTGAAAAGGCTTACTGGAGTCAGCACTTAAGAAAACAGCGCCATGATCAGCAGAGAAAAAAAAAATCTTTCAGAAACTAATTCCTGGAAGATTCTGGCTGCTTATCTCCAGATATAGCAACACGCCTGCTCTTTTTTATGCCAAATTGGTAGGAGCTACTCTGACAAAACTGGGAACGCAGTTTACCTCATCAACTTACTGTGGGCATTTGCTAAATTGCAAACCCAAGGTAGGCAGAGATAAATACAACATCACTCAGGAAGCATTATTTTTATGTCTCTTAATCATGCTGGTTACTTCATATTGCACGTGAGCCTGACTCCAGCAAGAGATTCCTCTGACTCACGTGTCCCAGCCTTGCAGGCTAAGCTGAGCCTATAATTGTCAACACCCACTTCTGGGGCAAGGTCTTTAACCGTGAGGCTGCCATGTAAAAGGGAGGAGTGGAGCATCACTTCTTTTTCTTGAAGAGCCGAGGCCATGCAAAGGGTCAGCGATTCTGTGGACTTCGCAGCCTCTGCAGCAAATACAGGTTTGGGTTTAGGAAGCAATGCAGGTACAGGTCTGTCAGGTCCTCCACCAAATAAGACCAGGCAGGTACAAGCAGCTGCAGGAGTTTGGAATTGGGCTCTGCTCTCCACAATGCAAACTATTTTGCAGCTAAAGCGCATGTTTTTGCAACCTACATTTCCTTCCCCTCCAACAATCCAGCTGTGTGCCCTCAAAATTGATCTGAAAGGAGTGTTACATTTAGATCTTTCTATTTTAAGCTGAGGTTGCTTAATACAGGTCCACTGTAAAAAAGAACCAAAGGACACGGATTACACATGAGAACTAATTTTGGAAAGAAAATAGGTTTGAAAAGCCATCGCTACATTATTAAACAGACAATGCCACAGCTCTCCCTAATGAGAGCCAGATAAATAATCTTGTACCCATGAAAAGGTCAATAAGTTACCATTTTGAAGCAGTCTGTCTCTCTGGCATATATCCAAGAAGACCAATTAACAATTCTCTTCAGTGTTTCTAAAAGACTGGTGAGAAAGTTAAGGCTGCATTTTTCTGGAAGGTTTAGAGTATTTCAGCATTGTGTTTTTTTAGCATTTTTTTTCTCTCCTTAGTGTTTTGCCATACTAGTAATGATGATACAGGAGACAAAGGGAGTGGGGTGAGCGGGAAATGTATTTGTACCCAAGTTGACAGAGATAAAAGCATATTAATATTCGACAGCTCGTGGCTGTAATGAGTCCATGAAGCTGAGGAGAGGACTGACAGTGTTAGCCAAAATTTCTTGCCTGCCCTTAAATAAGACCTAGTGGCAGCACAACTATTTTTGAAACAGCACAGAGAAGGCCTTGCAAGCAACACATTGCAAAGGTCATCAAACCGATGGGCCAGATTCAGGCATTAACACTGATTAAATTTTCTCTCTCTCTTTTTTTTTTTTTTAATGAAAACTGCCAGTAAATATATTTTTTTCTGTGAGATTTTCTGAATTGAGTTTTAACAGTTCTGTCACAGCCATAGCACTGTTGTGAAAAATCAGACCACACGTCTCGTACCCTACCAGGCAACTTCAGAAGAACCACAACAAGCCCAGCAATGGGCAGGTACCCAAGCCCCCCTGCTTTGGCACACTGGTTGCAGCTGGGTCTTGCTATCCCTCTTTACACCGAGATCCAGGGGTGCCTGTGCCAGCTGTTCTGACTGGTGGGTCAGACCAGGGAGGGCTACAGCGGTCTACAGCAGGGTCTGCAGCAGAAGGTTGGGCCAAGGACTTCTTTGTGTACAGGCCTCCCTCTCCAGCTCTGCTGCTTCAACGTGGACTATTTGGGAAGCTGGCAGGGACCCCAGCTGGGGAGAAGATACACCACTGGGCAACAGGATGATGCTCCAGTGGGACCAGCATCAGGTTTGCTTTTCCACTCACACACAACCCTGTGTGTGGTCGGAGAGAATCTTCTAATCTGTTCTGTGACAAGATCTTTATTAAATCACTTGCTATTCCCTCCTAACTTCCAGCAGTTGATGGGAGAATTAGGCTGTGCTGTACAAAGGTTTGTTAGTTTCCCTTTATAGCCTTAAGATTTTTATCATTTCTCATATAGCTGTTGATAGTGTTGCTATCCACACAGATGCTTAACCCTTTTCCGAATTATTTTAAACTCTGGTCCCACATGAGCTCCCCTCAGCATCTTGCTTTATATTTTCACAAATTGACCCTCCCTCATATGTCACTGGAAGGTGAATACCAGGGCTGGGTTACCTTTACCTACAGCCATTTTGTAGCCTTCCACCAAGGTTTTTGCTTCCTCATTAAATTAACAGTCCTATTCTTTCAAAGAGTAAAACTCTCTGCCATTTCTAAAAGGTTTCTAAAGGTTTCTGAAAGGGCAAGCACCAGTGAGTGAAACAAGGGGATGGAGAAAATGGCAGCCTTTCCTACAAAAATATGCTGAGAGAGAGCGTGATGGTATGACTGCATGTAGAGAGAGTGACCTGAGCAGGATGCAACTCGGCATCACACCCAGCTCACCGCTACGTGGAAGGCTCCTACAGGGACTTTGGGTCCTGATCCCTGTGGTGTGAACTGACTTAGCTCCACTGGAGCCGAAGGTATTGCGCTGATTTACACCCCCAGTGCAGCTACCTCAAACCTTGTCATTACAACAAAAGACACATTCGGCTGTTCAGACTCTCAGAGCCATGGAGCCTGCACCTTTTGTAATATTTACAGTCATACACGAGGGTTTGTGGTTTTTTTTCCTCCTAAAGTGAAGGCACAGAGGGGATGCAGCATAAATATGTTAGCAAAGTAAATATTTTATCAATTTAAATTAGAGAAAAGCGTTGTCACAAGAATGAATGTAAATGAAGTGGCCATGAATAAAATTAGAGATAATTTTCTAGTCACCAAATCATTGAGTTTCTGGAGAAGCCTCCCCTGGAAAAAAGAGAGAAAGCAAGGAACAGTGGAGAGCATAAAAAATGTCAAGCAATCCTCTATATTCTTAATCTGTAGCTTCTACGGGTGATAGTAGAGCTGCTCAGCTGAGTTTTTACACAGGTAGCATGTCTGAATGTTTGAGCCAACGTGTATGGGGGTGTGGAATGGCAAATGTTCAAAAGAGTGAGCATCCACTAAAGTAAAGAGAAAAACTTCCACTATTTCAGATATTTAAAGAGGGGATTTGCCTTTTCCTCATGGTCTAGAGTTTGTGTGTCCCACATTTAAAATATCACTGAAATTAGTGTGTTCATTACTGTGTTTGCATTTCTTCTTCTTTTTCAACTTCATATGAGATAAATGTGCTTGCATCCTTTCTAACCATCTGTACACCTGACAACGCTGCTACCCATAGCAGCTTGTTCTGGGGATTTTACATGGGATAAACAAATGCTGTGTTTTTGTTCTTAGGTAGCCAAAATTACTCAAAGACAGCAGTCACTGCTGAATGACTCAGGCTTGAAACCAAAGGAAAAAGGCATATGATTTCTCCTCCTGACAATGCAGATTTAAAGCTTTATTTCCCTACTGCCAAAAGAAAAATCTGTGTTTCAGTTATGGACATAAAAATGTTAAAGATTCTCGAGGTGCCCTGTGAATTTGATAAAGCAGATATTGGTATTGGTACTGGGGAGAATGACAATCATACCACAACTCTAACCACATATTCCAGTTCAGTGAGGGTTTAAACTATAATGGTTTGTGTAGCGCTAAATACACCGTATCTCTTAAAGTCCAACCCTTAAATCTCAAATCTTAAAGTTCAAATTCAAACCAATGCCTCCTTGCATTTTTGAGCTCAGAACCTGTCAGTGATTTTCAGAGACCTTAAACACTCATTAGCTTACTGGGAGCTATGCTTATTAGACCACTGACCTGATTTCATTCCATCTTTAAGAAATATCTAACCAGAAAATCAAGCACTTACTCTTATGTATTCAAATGTAGAAATGATGATCGAGCTTCTTGGATGAGTAAAGCTTCTTGTGTAAGTAAGGAAAACAAGGTTAGGTACATGTGCTCAGGTGGATGGACACACAAAAGTTAAGCTAATATCCTGCTGGCTGCGTATGCTATTGCTCAGCAAATAACACCGTGGGAGCTTATTTAAGCTAGAGCCATTAAGAACAACTACTATTAAATGGAGTTCTTCGGACTTTTTTTGGGTTTTATACAGAGGAAACATTATTAGTCATGTTAAGATCACGCGCTAAAAGCTGTGAAAATATTCTTGGGTAACAGTTTATTTTAACGTTGGATTCAATTATCACTGAATTGTGCTGGCAACCCCATTGAAGCAGATGTGGCAAACACAGTTGTGCAAGTAGCATTCTTGATGATGTGGGCTAATGAAATAAAGTTATACCATACACCAATACATTTGTATTCTAAGGTTTTAATCATCTCACGTCAAGCGTTAATGAAAACCATTGCTATAGCACTGCCATTGCTAAAGAAAAAGAGAATTTGAATGCTTAATACTATGTGTATGAAGTATAACAGAAGGCTGAACCATAGCAAAGACATGAGAGAGATTTTGACCCAAAGCTCTTGGGAGGAGGAATTTCAACCTAAAGTCATTTTTATAGACTGAAAAAAGGCCCAGTTCCTTTTATCACTCAGTTTCAACCTGTTGCTTAGAAAGGCTCAAGGATCTTATGTGTGTGAATATTCCATGGAGGGTTTTATCTTCAGCTTTTCTGAGGACTGTGTGCAGGCCTGGGGATGAAAATGTGGATTGACAATATGCAACTAGTGGGGGAGAGAGGGCATTACCCTCTCTTATTACTGAAAGTGCTCAGCACAGGTTGGACAGAAACACATCGGTATCATTCAAAATTATTATAGTACTTGCAAAGAGCAAAAGATCTTACAAATATCTGAGGCTTGGAAGGTGTTGGAAGGCATCTTTATCAATGTACACGAGGTTGTTGGCCTTCTCAATTCTTCTGCAAAGAGAAAATGAAACATCAGAGGAAATATATCAATATATTGATCTTAAAATACCTGTGGTTGCCCCATGATGTAGGGGTACTAGACGCTTAGATTTTCTTTTTGACAGCAGAAGATCTGCACTGTTTCAAAGAGCAGCCTACCATAGACCAGCAGACCCCACCACCTTTTGATATCAGCAGTGGTTTGAGGATAAGTTTCAGGCTGACCAGGGAAAGAAAGGGATAGTTAGATAAGAAGACTGAAAAGACAAAGGGAGATTTTAAATGTTCCTTTATCACTATGAATTCTACAGAGCTTACCTGAAACAAACTGCAAAACCTTTGATACTTGCCTATAATGAATCTTTATAATTGTGTCCTTTGAATTTAGATTGCTCATTACTTACATTTCATGTAGTTTGGGAAGGTTGGAAAACACATTTGCTTCTATGACCTCCAAGGCATCATTCTGTGAGATCTCTCTGAAAAATAATTTAAAAGTCAGGATATTTCAAGCCATGGTGAAGCAGAGAATGGACAAGTGAAAAATTTACAAGGAACTTCTTCCCAGATTACTGATGTGTTTTAAAAATAAGGTGGATAAGAAAACAGACCCCAAAACTACCGATGAGCTTCCACCAAGC
The DNA here is from genome assembly GCF_000687185.1 of Egretta garzetta. NCBI lineage: Eukaryota > Metazoa > Chordata > Aves > Pelecaniformes > Ardeidae > Egretta > Egretta garzetta. Next base: position 3,049,583 of record NW_009258621.1, read on the forward strand.
CAAACAATAGTCAGGAATAGAGATCTTCTGAGGCTGAAGTTCCTATCTGTAATGGCAGTCCAGCACCTCCTGCTGACACCATTCCCTGTGTATTGGAAGGCATGGCCCATCCATCATTGGGTATTGGATCTCTGACATCACTAATTACTGATAGAGGTTTAATGAGAGCTTTTAGTTCAGTGAAGAAAAGAGGGGGTGAGAGGTGACTGAAATAGAGAACACAGCTAAAAAGTTCCCAAGAAATATGACACAACTTCAGCAGTAGGACATGATGCTGTCTTGACCTGCCATAAATTACAGAGATTAAAATTAAGCCACCACCAGACAGATCCTTATTAGCAGGATCTGGAGACCACAGACGTGAAGAAGTCTTCCACACCTTGGAGAAAACCCTATCTGATCTCTTCTATATACAATTACTGTCCATTTCCAGCCACAGAACTGCAGAATAAAAATGGCCAGTTTTCTGTTATCGACACACCAGAATGTATCTCCTGCTGGTCCAGAATACATTTTTTTTCTTCTCCCTTAAACTGTGGGATGGCAAAGAGATGGCTCAGGCTCTGGTGGAATTTAGAGCTCAGGAGTTCTCCTGGTGAATCAAGGGGTAATTACTGCAGTGCAACCTGCCCTGATTACATCCCTTACGCTGGCAGTGACAAGGAAAGTTGAGGTAAAGACAGCTATGCCAAAAGACTCTCCACTGCCATTTTTGGAAATGATGCAAAAATGCTGTTTTCCAGGCTGAGGTCAGTTGTAGGAGGTAAAATTCGTACTACAGATGTAACTTGGTGATAATGTGATAGTCTATTGGATTTTAATGGCAAGGTAACTGTGCACATCTTTGGAATGAAACCTTGGACAAACAGTCAGATTGCAAACTGGCCGGCACTTGTTCCTGGATATCTTGTTCTTTTGAAATTATATTTGGTTGCAGATCAATTCAAACAGGCCTGAGGTAAAACAATAGATTGTAACAGTAGGCTCAGAGTCACAAACATAATCACAAAAATTATTACAAGTAATATAAAAAGTATTCCACTTCCTTCTGACTAACAACTGAACCATGCCTGACAAATTACCTGCCCATTTAAGACAAACAAAAACCTTGCAAAAGAAGATAAGTTGCTCATCTGACCTTTTCTGCTTTAAAAAAATGCCTCAGTAGTTTGATATTTTTTATTTTAAGAAGAAGCTCTCCCTCCTGTTTCCCCAAGGTTTTTATAGAAGAAACCCGGCTCTCTTTTGCTCTGGGAGGTCTATACTGACTGGGGAACAAGAAATAAAAGTACATGAGGACTGACAATAGGTGCTAGGTAGGGTGCGATGAGAACTGGGTTTGTTTAGCAGTGCTGAACCACCAGCACACACGTGAACAGGTTCCTCCTTATTATTTAGGTTGCAGCAGCAACAAAATTGTTCGACTGAGACTGGGATTCCTTCATGCCATGCAAGGTACACAGCCGATGTTTCAAAGACTTTATTATCTTCCTGCTTTCTTCAAAAATAATGCATTATAAGATACATGGGAGAAGCAATCACCCCCTATGCTGTATTTACATGACAGTACAATTCACTTGCTTAACTAGAGTCTCGAAGGTTTAACAATATGGGAGCTGTCTCAGACTTTTAAGATCCAGTTTGGTTTTGCTCATGCTCTTTTTGGCCCGTCAGCACTACATTTGTTATTCCCCACGATCTAAAAATCAGTTGCCTAGAAAAAAAAAAAAAAATCACAGAAAAAGCAGAACATTTAATACCAACAAATCCATTTAGCCAGAAGAGATTTCATGCCACGAAACAGCTCAGGGAAAAATGTTGCAGATTTGCTGGCCTTATACAGGCAAAAAAAGTTTATTAAGATGCCACAATACAGTAGTGACCTCACCTGACAGATAGGGCTGTTGAGGGTAATAATTTTTTATGATCCAATCTGCTATCTAACTTTGGAGCAACTTGGATGATATACCTCTTTTAATGGAATGCTTAAACTGGAATGTTTCTGCATCAGGATTGTGTTTTGGCTTCTTAAGAGTAGGATGGGTTATGGGCTTTGTTTCAGTTCCAGAAATTGAAGATAGAGATCTGATTAAAGTAGGGCACAAGCAGGCCATGACATTTTGGAAGGCTTGGAGAATGCATGGTTAAGGAAGGAATGAAAGAGTGGTAGGAAGATAGGAATCTCTAAACTGTTTTTACAAGATTAAGTTTTTAAAAGATTAAGTTTTAAAAAGAATTAAATAACACTTGTATGAGGGGATTGTTTCAGAGATTTGGAGAATGAGGAATGACTTGGCTTTCATTCTAATATTCCCATCCACAGTTACAAAGGTCACAGTCATTTTTTTTTTTTTAACAGGTAATGAAAATATGTCCATTTAACACGATTTTTGCTGTCTTCCAGCTCAAGCAAACGACTACTGCAGCCATTGTGGTTATGAGCCTCTCAAGAAAAGTAAAGGGAACAAAAGGGAAACTCGTCAATGGCAGAAGGCAGAAATCCTGGTGTTGGGCTTCATCCTTTCTGTTCATGGGATGGTGAGGGGTGAGGAAAAAGGAGACCCTCTGTTCCCCGCAATGAACTGTGCATCCTCTGCTACACTCCCTCCAGGACTCAGCATTGTTCTTCGCAGACGAAATCCAGTTTACAGCACTGAAGTGCAGTTTTCTGACAGAAGGCCATTGCTATTCTTGTCCTTTGGGGTGTCCATATACCTGTTACAGGCTGTCATTCAGGTAAGAAGGACAAAATAAAAAACCCATTCAGTTCAGGAGATCAGTCACACACTGTGAACAACAGGCAGCACTAGTCTGGGTTTAGGTGCATAATTTGGTGAACAATTTATTCATACCTGGCAAAAACTGTACACCCTGCTAATGGAAAACCAAAAGAACACGATCTTGGATACAGGTATCTCTGGCATTAAAAGTACAAATTGCTGCTGCTCACATCAAACAACTGACTCAGCAGACTCAGATCATCTGTAGAGGAGAGCAAATAATACCTGCAGTAGCAGCTCCAAACAGAAAAAGGGGATTGCTGGCTAGTGTTTGTGCAAGTGATTTGTCTTACAGTATAAATACACACAAACAGATGATTGCTCATAATGCATATCTTATTATATGTCACCACGAGAGAAGATGGGACTGTTATTACGCTGTTTGTTTGTAATGAATAATACTATTAGCTCTACAGCTAGCTATCACAGCAAATCGAGATGGCAATTTGAGCATCATTTCTGATGCATGCAAGCCTTTGAGTAGATGGTATGCAAAACAATCAGAGGCAATTTCTTAAAAAAAACCCCAAACCTCCAAAACCCCAAACAACCGAGTGGTTGCAAAGTGCTTAGGCGTCTGCTAAGCTTAGTTTCCACTGCATGCACAGCTCTGTTGAAACCAACGGTGATCCACAAAAGTGTAAATTGTTTACTCAAACACAGCCTAACAGAGGAAAAACTGTTCAGTAAAAACGTTTTGCAAAGGCACAAAGGAGAATTGTTTTTATTTTTCTTCAAAGAGAACACAAGACTTTAAGGTGAGACAACACCACATGACAAAGGAATCTCCTCTGATTTGCCACTAACATAGCAAAACGTAATTGTTAGTAACTATTCACCAGCGGCTGACTGCAGTGTAGCATTTCTATGTGTGATAGCCAGAACCAGTGACGGTAGGGAGAGAGATGGAAAGCGAAGAGGAGGAGGAAGGTGCTGCCAGAAGCAGTGACAGTAGGGAGAGAGACAGAAAGCGAAGAGGAGGAGGAAGGTGCTGCCTAGTGGCAGTAGAGTCTTAGCTTGGTTTCTCCTGCCCACGAAGCTGCCCTGAGGCAGGGCTGGGGGTACATCTTTGTGACATCTGTGACAGAGCCCAGTGTGAAGCATAGGAAGTATTTTTCTTCAAACCAGCTGCACTCCAAGCACAACCCATAAAAATCAAGATACATGGAAACGGCCTTTTAAACAATTCTATTAGCAAGGAATTTATAGTTCATGGCAGTTTCTTTGTAGTCCTCTAAAGAAAAAGTCTCTTAGACTAATCAAAGTCTTACAGCAAAAGACAGTATTAAACTCACAAACTAATGGTCTTGCAGCCAAGTGGTCTCACATTTCAAAATAATGAAGAATAAAAGACTGGACATTTATATGTCTTTTATGATAAGAATTCCTTTCAGGATCAGAGTGGGGCACACAGACAGGGACAGGGTCATTTTTCCCCTGCTAGGAAATGTACCTGTTTAAAACACATGTGTGTGTATGAATGTGTGCATATATACAGGTATAGAAGTTTAACATAGATGAGCAAGTGGAAACTCGTGTCAAAAGAAGAGCAAAGCATATGCATGGCAGAAGAACAGCTTAGGGGCAGACCACAGCACCACTCCCTTTCGTGGTGCCCAGGGACGTACACTCTAGAGCACAAAGACCTTGTAATACCAGCAGCAAGAATAACATAGGGTAACTGGTGCCCGACTGGTGAGCTTGGCTGTATGATGACCACAGTAAATGTGGGATTCGTGGATTTCTGCGTTTCATCTCCCTGGCGCAGACTAGCAGAAGGGGCTGCCCTGCCTGCTGATGTTTCTCAGGCGCTGGTTTTGTGCGTGCACCTTGCCCACAGACATGGCACATGGTGTGAAGGGGGGATTTTTAATCTCCCCCCCCTCCCCGTCTTTAAATATGAATACTCTTTAGAGGAAATTTGCCAGGTCAGTTTTACTGGGTGGTTTAACTGATGCAACAATTTATGTCAAGCTTAAGAAGGAATTAGCGGTAGAGTGGTGTCACACAGGCAATCCTGCCCAGCATTCAATGGGTAAGCACCTGTGGGAATAGCCTGCAATGTGTCTGATCTGAAAAATTAAACCCCTGGCTACCTCTTTCTCCATGCCGTAGGTGGAAGAGTTCTTTCTTTCAGTCTGATAAAAACAAGCCAGTCCAAAATCTCCTTTTGAAAACTTCCCTCTAAAGTGACAGCAAAATGCTACTACATTGATTTAAACAGGTTACAAAAGAAAAGCTATTTTTCTTAAAAGTATTAGAGACTTTTGACCTTTTAAAAATAGATAGTTGACACTTTCTCCTGCCACTTTCCTTGTGAACATGAAAAACTTGTCTCCCTACCATGATTTATTGAACACCAGGGAGTTACAGGCTAATATATCTTAGCAGTCATTGACATTTCAAAAATGAATTCACGCACTGACTCTTCTCATCATCTCTTTACTTTGCTGAAGATATGCATACATGTTTTACCGACCTGACTAAATAAGTGAGATGATACTAATTTAACCGAGTATTAATAGTGTTTTTACACTTAGAGCAAAGCAGTGTATATGTGAGCCTTTGAAGGAGATTATCAGGAGGCACCAATACAGTGTCTTCCTGCCTTCTTCAAAGGGCATGACACCATATTCTCAAATAAATCAATGCAGGCACAGGAAAAATAAAATGCAAATTTCCGCACAGCAGACGGAAGCAAAGGGGATTTTATTTCTCTCGGTGCTTTAGCACCATGCCAGCAATCCAGATGAAAGTCTGTTGAGAGTTTGGTTGCATCAAATTAATTGTCCATGTAACAGTTTTAAATTGGTCTCTCTAATCTGAAAAAGTGCGCGATTAGTCTGCAGAATTGGAACTGATAACGACTGGATCCAACAGCAGAAGCCACATCATTATAAGAATTGATTTTATAATCAGTACAGTTTGGGGGGATAGATATCTCCTCATATTCTAGCACTAAGGGGATGTATTATACTAGTTTTAGTTTATTGCCAGCAAAGCTGAAAATGCATGAAGCTTCGTAGAGTCAAACAAGCAGGGACTGGGTCTTTGGAGGAAACAGCAGCTTTCTGCAGAAATGCTGGCACCATGCAGGCAGCCCAGAGAGATGGGGTTTATAACTTGATGCCCTCCAGGCGCTGGGGCAGACATATCTGCTGCCCCCTGCATTCAGGCATCACTAAATTCTACCTTTGACTGTGAAAGCTTGTAGGGAATGCAGAAAAATGTCTCTAAGATAAAAACACACCCCCTGGCAATGGCGCTTTTTTCTCAGACACAATGGGCTCGAGAGGATGTGGAGACCGCGCTGGCAGACAAAGATGGTTGTTCAGCTGAGGAAGGGACCTCCTCATTCAGAGATGCTGACACAAGCGTCATGCTTTAATGAAGCACACATGCACAAGAAGCCTCTGGAGGACAGTTCATTACTAACTCCAACACATTACAAAAATGGGAAGATCCAGAATAACGAGTGCCTCAGATATGCACAATTACACTTTTTAGCTAAGAGGGAAAAATGGTAAAAAAATCCCTCTCACTCCTCAGTTCTGGCATTAAAAATCTTTCCAGGTTTATGAGAGGACTCTGAGTATTCACCAGGGCAAATCATGCAGTATGTTATACCCTTCAGTGAAAATAAATCTCCATGACTTGACCGATCATGAGAAAAATATTAGCATTGCCTAATGTTAAACACAATTACGAATACAGACACTATCTTACAGCTGCTAACACCATCCACTACATCTTTCAAATGTCTTCCTGAAGAGATTTAGGTTTGTCTTACCCAATGTCACAGTCTCCCTGCAAAATACCTTTTTTCTAGCATGGAGATTTCCTTCTGTCTTCTTTTCTATTTGCATTCATTCTTCCCTTCCATAAAAACTACTTACTATTTTTGTGGTTTGTGTCTGAGGCCTTGACCTTACAAACTCTTATCCCTGAGCTTTTGCTCCAGGCTCAGCCAAGACCCTATGCATAAATATTTGCATGATTGGGGCCCTCAGATATAACCTACCTGGGAAAAGGATATCCTTTTATGCTTCCGAAGTTAAATCCAAACCTCTGCCTTGTAACAGACTGCCAGAGAAAACACAAGCACCAGCAAGAAGCTACTAAGTCAAAAGCTTTACAAAACAAGTGTACAATGAGGGTTATTTATCTGATTGCGATACTGTGCTATCACGAGCAGAAAAAATTACCATTAAGCCCAAATATGCAGGTTCTATATTGGAGGACGCAGAGATGACATACTATACAAACATGGGAATTACATACAATCCCTAACCCTTCTGCCAAGTGGCTGCTGGCAGCAAACGAGAGCCTGATTCAATACAACTAGAGTCTTATTTGACAAATAACTGAACAGCTCTCCACTTGGAAAATCACATGCTTCCACCTGAGTTTTCCTGACACAAATAACCCTCCTCCATCAGCAAACGCTGCAAGACTGCACACAGATAGGAAAATCTTAATGTCATAAAACTTGGGCCAAAATTCTCTATATTAATCTGTTTCTACATTTTTGTGTGTATAGACACAATATTCCAATAAAAGCAATAAAAATAATAGACCTGTGGCCACACGATGGTGTTTACTCACTGAAATCAGGCAGCAACAACCTTTCTGCACATTAACCCCATTTACAGGGAAGTTGCTCATGTCCACCACGAAGGGTCTCTGCCACAACTACACTGTGTAACTCAGGCTGATAGAAATGCCAGACAAAGACTTCCCGCTATCTTCTGCTGTTGTAGTGCTTTAACAAGAAAGTCCTCAGACTGGACTCAGCCCCTTGATGTGGAGCCCTCAGTACCAATTCCCCCAGAGGAGTCTCCATAGGAATGAGGCAAAACCCTGGAGAACCCAAAGGCAATTCCTGGCCTCTTGGGAATGACCTGTTTCTCCTGTGTAAGAGCACTTTGATCGCCTTGGGAGCGCTTCTCCTCCACGCTATCCTGGGTCAAATCTAACTGGGGACATAGAAAGAAGCTGGAGCTAGAGCTGATACAAAAAACATTCTCTGAAGTAGTTCTTTCTTCAAGGAAAAAGTAAGAGGAATCTTCCTCCCCAGCCACAGCACTTAAAGGAGGCTGAATAAGAAATGTGGTTTGAATAAAAAATGTTTTCCTTAGAAGCTGCTGTGTCTGTTCCTTTGCTGTACTGCACTGCATATACTTACGATATTTTTCTGTCTGGCTCCCTGTATTGATGTAAACAAACTGGAACTTAGAGCGTTTTCACAGCACGCAACCCTGGCAAAACTTTTCTGTTTCCAGTAAAACACTTTGAAAAAATACTACTGATGAGGGGGCGGGGGGGCGGAAATCCTGAAGAGATTCCCAAACCACAAAAACTACCATTTGGAAAAGTTGTGTTGATGAAAAACGCTTAAAAAAATAAAAAAAAAAGAAAATGAAATCCATAATTTCTGTTTATGGTCATTGCTTTTGTTGAGAATGAAGGAGATTTCAGACTCTCTCTGCAGCAGAAAGTATGGAAATCCATTGGTTTTAATATATTGGATCTGTATTTACATTAACATTCTACATTTTAGAGGGGTGCATATTTTCCTGTGATTTTAAATAAGTATTGTCTCTAAAAAGCACACAGCTCGATACACAAAAGGACACAGAAGTACACACCCTCCAAGGCAATCCTGTGAGAGTAATTTGGTTTGCAGATTTAAAGGAATGTTTTGTGTATGTTAAATACCAAATTAAAAACTAAAAGGCAACTGCGCTATTGTTTCTTCCATCAGACTGAAAACAAAACATGTATTTTTGGATTATTTTAACAGGAAAATGAAGAAACAAATACAACACGTATTATGGACCATTATCCCTCTGAAAGACATTCTATCCTGAAGTTACCCAAATCCCCAAGGATTTGGGCTGGATCCCTGGACAGGAATGCATTTTTCTTACGTACAGAAAGGTACAGCAAACAGAAAGCATCCAGCTGTACCAGCACACACCTCATTTCTACACAGAGGTAATGGGGTTTCGTTACATTCTTTCTATTAGTTAGAAGATGACTTTGCAGGATGGCTCTGGTTAAGAGACATGGAGGGGAAGAGATTCCCCAGATGAATCCCTTGTGTCCCGTGCCCAGCTGGGAGCCTTTGGTGAGGACAGATTAGGTAGGAGGTAAGTACAAGGACTTTTAATCTGTGTTTTCCATGGGGGCTAAATTACTGATAACATGAAGTGGGTACTTCAAAATTGTAGGCTTAGGACTTGTCTCCTCAGTGGCTCCTGTTTGACTTGAGCACAATGCAAAACCCCAAACCAGATGTATCTGTTTCATTGTTAGAGTAATTTTATTCTCATTTAGTTGATCCCAATAAATTTAAACACTCTTCTTTCTTTTTTTTTGTCACACACACTTCATCGTTATCAATTTTCTATCTTATTTTCAATTAAATGAATGCAACTCTGTGAGCATACAAGTCCCAAGAAGCCATAGAGAGACTACTCCCTTTATTTATGAGACCTGTTAACAGAGATTCATGCCACGCAGTGGCTGGATTCCTGCTCACTTTTTTCTTTATGTGCTGCTTAAGTCAATTTAAGGACACTTATCCAGTGAAGACTGAGAGGGGCAGAGAAACTCATGTTCACTTGGATATGACCTGAACTCGGTACACTCCTATCTCCCATCCAGTCTTGTGACTCTCCTAGATACATTTCGCTTCATCATTCAAACTGTCCAGAAGGGTAGCAACAGGATGCATGCTCTTATATCCTCCTCCTCCTTAAGGATGTGCAGATGGAGACTCGTTAGGAGAGCTAAGATATGTGCGTGACATGACTAGTTAGTAAGATGCCAAAGGAGGAGAAGGGAAGACCCTTGTTAAACAGGGAAGAATGTCCTTGATTTTCCTTTGGCTTGCATTTAGTTAAAAATAAGGTGAAAAGACCCTATTAGATGTGACTGGCAAAATCTTCCATTTACCCATAGATGAGGCACAGCACAGCCGAAGCAATCCAGCCTTCCCACAGTGCCCCGCAATGGAGTGTGGTGGTCCGCTGAGACACCAGCTCTGCTGCAGAGCCATTTCCAAGTCTGGCCAAAAGAGGCTGCTGCTGCAAGCCAGCTACAGCAGCCCTAGCTTGCAATGAATCACCATCTCCTGAGGGCACAGGCTGAGATCACAGTCTCATGGTATGTGCGCCATCAACCTACCCATGTGAAAATAAACCATTCATCACACACATGCGGACTGGATATGAACAAGTGACCTAGAAATTTGGGGGGTTCCAAGTCCTATTACCCTCTGCCTCAGTCATTCTCCTGTCACATGAAGCTTGTTGTGACATATTTTGTGTGGGCTGTGGAGTGGGGGTGCAGAACAACCCAAAGTCTACTTTGTCATTTAGTCCTAAAATTATGCATAACTCACTCAACAGACAAATAAAAGAAGAAAATTACCAGGAAAGAGGAAAATGTGGTAGCGAGGGAAAAACTTCTGTGTTGCATATTGTATCTTCATTTGAATTCCAGAATAAATCTGAATGAATTATATTTTTTAATTTGTTTAACCATGCTAACAGTCACCACGCACTAGTGGTTTTAGCAGTATTTTCTCTTTATACGTATGACTCAAGAATTACCATAGCAACTTGCTTCCTAATTAGCCTTCGGTTACTAACAATCAATACGATTAGACAAGGTCAGTGCTAGGGTAAGCTCTATGGATTTTTTGAAAAGGCTACTGAGAGCCAATAATGGCAAGAAGAGGAGGAGTGGGCTCCTGGACAATCTTCCCCAAAGGATGGTCTCTGTTCCGCTATTACTCACTCTCTTATGAACAAAAGGAGCCGTGGGCAAATGAGAGCTTTGCCACCCACCCGGATTGCAGAAAGCTTTTAACCTGCCAACAAATTCACAAAATATGGAGAAGAGAAGCATCCTTAGATCTGCAGATAAAAAGACACCTTACTCTTGCATTGCTGGGACTGATGTTGACTGCATACCATCAAAATCAAGAATAAATATGTCATAGATTTTTTTCAGCGTAGCTACATCTGAAATCAATCTCCCTGTGTGGGGAGGATCCCTGAAACCTGGAATAAGGTGAGACTGGCCAGTTGACAGGAAGGTGCTCCCTGGGATTTAAGCCCGTGCAGTGCTTAGCTGAGATCCCATTAGGAAGTCCTCCTTCTGGTGACCTGTGTCATTGCCCATTGGTGACACAATTCCCCCCTCATTTTTACAGCCTGTTTCAGTCATTAACATGTTATCTCTTACCCTGAAAGCACAGTGCCTGGCAGCACAGTAGGATGAAAACATAATGTGCTATTCAGAGGTACTCCGGGTCCTGGGAATACAAAACAGGCTCCTCAGTACTGACAGATGAAGGCTGAAAGCCACTTTACTTGTTAGCATGTTTAAGTCTGCTACCAAGAAACACAGGCTAAACCAAGCTTATTTTTAAACAGTGTGTGTTGTCAATTATGCCTAGGCACACGGCTGTCGCAGATGAACTGTGATCTATTTACTTGCCTCTGCAAAAACGTGCTGCTGCTTGGCTCTCTCCTCTGTTCCCCCCCGGAGGTGACCTCTCTGCCATGGCTGTGCCTTCAGCCTCAGCTCATCCCGGCTTGCAGCTCCAGGTCCTCAGACAGAGGGTCGGGCTTGGGGAATGGAGGAGTAAAGATATGGCACACAGTGAAAATGTAATGACAAGACAGTCTGGATAGTGCCGTATGATGGCACTTCAAGCCATGATCTTTGAGGCAATATGTCGTGACCTTCCTGTGTACGGGATGCCCCAAAGAAGAACAAAATTATTTTAAGCTTGAAAAAGGCATTTTTTTACTGGACTATAAATTAGGGTAATTAACCTTAAAGTGGAAAAAGCGCAGAAGAAATTGGCTAAATGGAAGAGAACAGAGAAGAGTTTATACCCTCTGTCCCCTGACATCCAGTGCCTTTGGACAAGGTTTGGAGTTCCTCAATGACTTATCCCGAGTGGCAGTAAGCTCTGCCCAGACCTCCTGCCAAACCCATTCATCGCTTCTGGGGCTGCCCCCTGCTCCCCAACAGTCTCTGAGGGGCACATATCCATCTCTGGCCTGTAAACCTCCTGCCGCTTGTAGTGCCTCAAAGCTGCTCCCCTCTGAACGTGCCCATTAGCCTGCAAAGGGAATGCCCAATCCCCCTCCCTTCAGGGAGCTCTACTGCTGCCAGTTTTCCTAAAGAGCATTATCTAATTGGGAACAAAAGTAATAAATAAGCAAATCCTTTTCACTGTGTCATGCTCGCCCCTTCTCACAGCACAGATGGGAAAAGCCAAAATCTTAAAAATCCAGCACAAGGAGTCTTAAAAATATGGAAAATAAAGCTGAGAAACATATCATCATAAACTCTCATTCAAAATAAAGGATAAGATTGACAAAAGGATTAGACATGTCTAATGAGCACCTTCACTTCATAATTACACTAGAAAGGATAAACATTTCCAGATAAAGATGTAAATCTCTGTGCTCTTGAGCAGAGAAGCAAGACAGAAGTAAACAATGCTTCCACATAACAAAGACTGGTTTAATTAAGTCCACCAGTGAAATTCTGCATTATTCCTTGTTTTAGTGGAGAAACTTCACAGCACAAAGACAACGTGAAGAGAGCATTTCAAGAATTTGTGTTGAACAGCTCACTATTTATTAGGTGCATTTCTACTCCTCTGAGGAGAGCATCCTATGAGATGGACAAAATAAATTCTCCGTATGGATGACCTATTCCATAATTGTTCCAGAAACGTTCTCTTGAACATCCTTGTTCCGCAATTGGCATCAGCAGTGCTAAGGGATGAGAGGTTCTGAACCAGGAAAGCCACCTGCCCGTCCCTGTTCCCTGCTCCTAACCCTCTGCTGACTGCATTGGAAAATGCACAGACACCAACAGTTTTTCAGCAGTCTGCATTTCTCTCACAATCATTTGGGATTTCCATCTGTGGTGTTGGCTCCCCAAGCATTCAAAATATTTTATGGCTTAGTATCTGTCTTCCATTCTAAATTTTAGCAATTTAAATCTTTTCCAGACTACTCTATGTGTATATATACACATATGCATGTGTGCAAGTATATATACACATATCTATTTTACCATGCAGTAAGCAGTTTACCCACAAAAGATCCACCACTCTTACTTATTTTTAAAGAATCAAGTACATATCTGGAACTCTTAATCAAAAACATGTTCCTGCTTGAAAAATCAAAACAAATATTCACAGTATTTTGCGAGCAAATTGTTCTTGGCTTGTTCACAAAACAAACAATGGACACAACGAATCTCTGCTTTTACACCTGGGATGAATTGGGGCCAGCAGTATCTTTGATATAAAAATCAAAATGCAGCTCACTAATAATGATAAAATGCTCAGCTGCCTCTCCACTGAGCAAAGCACCCATCAAACTAATGATTAAATCCACGTCAATCATTTGGCATACTAGAAATAAAGGCTGTGCAGGATAATGTCAGAGAATCAACATCACTTGCTTAGAAAATAAATGTCTTGACTTCATCTCAACATTTGTTTTCTATAAACACTGAGGTTTGTATCAGCATTTGTATAGCAATGGGAAAAAATCCTTCATTGCAACAAGCCAATTCCACTAACTTTATTTCTAAAATAAACAGAAAAGCTATATAAAATTAATATGGGAAGGTGTTTCTGAAATCCTCCTGAAATTGAATTACCATTTCCGATCTGTTGCCAGCCTGCCTCCTTCTAACAAACAATATTTAGCAGTGGCAACAATAAATATTGAAGAAAATCCCATTTAGAGCAAATTGGGCACAATTTCAGGTAGGTCACACCTTCTGCACTCACTCACTGGTACAGTTAGATACACACACAAGATTAATCGACAAAATCCTATAAAACCCTATTTTCTAATGAAAAAAACCCTTTCCTTTCTAATTTATTTATTTATTTATTTATTTTTAAATAGCAGCAGTTTTAAAAGCAAACCCAGAAGCTGGATTTATCTGGAAGGAGATGGCACTGTGATGCCTCTCAGGATATGCCGTTGCCTGAATTCCCACAGAATCACAGCAGCACAGCACCATGGTGCATCAGGAGCAACAGACCCTCACCAGCCTGTCTGTCAGGCGGAGGAGGTGGAGGTGCTGCATGTTTGAGCTGAACAACCAAGTGAGGTGCAACCTGTAATGTTGAATGCATGTGTTTCAGAATTGCTTTGCTATTCGATTTCACACAAGAATGTAAGAGTTTTGTTTGGGTTTTTTTTTGGTAGAAAGAAGCCCTTTTATAATAATCCTCTTACAGCTCTTTAAAAAAACATTTGTTGACTTTAATGCTGCTTACTTGTATTAATTTTGTTTTAATCTTCTGTTTACAATTCTCTTTGTTTTCAAGTCAATACATTTTATTCTGAACTCTTTCCAGGAATTTTAGAGTTAATATGAAATTAATATACAAAATGTAGCTTTTTTTCCAAATTATTTAGGGATATTAGAACTGAATATACTTATCTTAACAAGAAAAAGGTAATCACTAAAATCAGAGCAATATTCTGAAACATCATATGAGAAGAACCACCTTTTCCCATGTATGAGCTATGAATTACATTTGAAAATCTAAAATGCAATTAGAACCAGCAATTCTGAGTTCTCATTTCATTTTCTGATATGCATACATAAGTTTAATAAATGTATCGCTCAGCCAGCATAAGAATTATTTTGTTTCTTAGCAAATATGTATTTTTGTATTTACAGAGTCACTTAGAAGGTCACTGATTCTACTCTGAAAGTACAAGAACCTCATAATAAACCACAACTTGAAACTTCCTTTCCTTCAAATTAGAGTGAAGCCCTTGGAAGGAAGAGATGGCATCTGAAGAAATGGCATTTTTTGGGGAAAAAATTTTGACTGTGCCAGTAGCCATCTTACATTTTACAACACCGGTTCTGGCCCCTCTTGAAACAAAAAACCCACCCAAAAGCCCCTGAGGTGAATCTCAGAAAGTTGGTCAGTAAGTGAACATATCCGCTTCTTCATTATCTCCTGCAGGAGAAAAGAAGAAAGATTATAGTATTAATTCTGCACCATGGGATGACTGTCAATCCTGAGGCTCTTTGCTACGTTTATCAGTTGTGATAATCAGCTCCATGCCTCTCATGCAAGGGCCTAGAGTGAGGCTGCCTTCCAAAACTGAATGATTTGGAGAAAACACCTATCTCCACATGAATAACCACAGCATGCCAAACCTGAAGTCCATCCAGCACAGTATCTTGCCCTAGTGGTGGTAGGGGAGGCCCAGAAAAGAGTGCAAGAGTGGGGCAAGCCTATTGAGAAAGTCCATCTGAATACTCAAACAACTTTTTTTGGTGACTGGCAGCTCAAGTCTGTGTTTGGTATGCAAGTAGGTGAGACGCATTTTCTTCTCCAAATTTTACCAGGGAGACTCTTTGTATCAGCAAAGGCTTGAAGCAGAGTTCCCAGCTGATCCATGTATTGTGTGAAGTATTGCCTTCAGATTTTTTTTATTTGTCACTTACTAGTTTTATTTTAAATCCTGTCCTCCAGGTATAGTGTTAGAAAGTGCAGGTACAGACCACTCCAATATCCCCAGTCAAAGGTCTTCCTTCCAGACAGAGGAGTCTTGTCCTGCTCCATTATTCCTCAGGTGGAAAGCATCCATGAATGCATTTGTCTCAGCAAGTATTTCCTGGTCTGTTCCCTATTCTTTTCTTAATAAATCCTAACATTTCCATTTGCAGACTTTTTTTTTGACCACAGGGCTGAGACCTTTTCTTCAGAAATTTCATTTGACCCTCAAATCTCATTTTGAATCAATGAGGCTAATTCAGAGCCCATGCTTGGATATCCAAAAGAGCTATCTTCCTTCAGCCTACAGTTAATTTTATCTAATTTTTTTGTGTAGAGGAAGGCAGAAGAACATTGGATTGAAGTTTCCCCCTAAAGAAGAGTGGGAACTCACACAAGCATTTGCTCATGTTTCATCTTTTATGAATTCAGGTAATCTGAACAGTATGCCACTGGGGAGAAGCATTAAAGCATTTAGTATACATTCAGGAAAGTGGATTTCCTTTTGTTGCTTTACCTGTCTCTGTGTCTAGACAGCTGTAAAGCAGGGACTAGAAATGATGTCCAAGATGACTCTTCCATTAAATACTTCAGTCTCTAATGCTGGCTCCATACCAGTGCAGTTAACAAATAAAGATTCTGCTAACAGCTCATTACCACAAAACTCATTCTTGCTCAACAAAAGGAAGTAATGACAAAATGTATTTTCTTTTTTCTCTTTCTAAACCCTTTTTTATCAAAGAAAGCAAGCATCAAGATACCAACCACACAGAAAGACTTATGGAATACTTTCTTTCTTGTACTCAACACGTTTCAATTAAAATATGCAAATATTAGCATGATTTTCTGGGACTTTTTAAATAGAAAAGTTATCAAATGTTGATATGGACACTATGAACTTGTTTTACGTTTCTCCTAGCTTCTTCTTTTAAAGGTTTATACTTTATTTGTGATTTTGTTCCGCCCAAGCATTAGCAAAAGATTGAGATCAGGTGTATGCTCTTAATGAAATATCACAAAGCTGTAATTAAAATCTCTGCTCTTTGACATCAGCAGTGAGTTGCTGACATGGATAATAAATGTCTACTTCCCATTTTTGTAACTGTGCAAGGGATGACAACAATAACTGCAAGCGTAAGATCTTTTCCACAGATAAGCCTTGGCAGGGAGAGGCAGAATGCCAGGCGATGATGCAGCAAAACATTTATAGCTTATAATAAAACCACCTAGTCTTCGTTCATTACCTATTATGTTTAGGACACAAGGCATAGCTTCTACTTTCAGGAAATAACTTGAATTAAGAACACACCAGGCTTCCTATGTATTCCTACCAAACACTTAAGTTTGCTATCCAAGGGATGATACTTGCAAAGGCTGCAGAAGGGTCATCTGAAGTAATGGCATTCTTTCGAGAAGAAAATGTACCCAAGCTGCTCATGGCCAGACTGAAAGACAGCGGCACAAGGCACTGCTTTGCCCAGCTCCTCCACCAACGATGTGTTACAGGGCCCCTGGGAGAAGCTCGCATAGCTGTTTGCCTCTCAGATCCCATTTGTGGAAACCCATTCCAAAGGGCAGAAGTGTAGCGATGGGCGAATGAAGACTGACACCCTGGATGCTGTTGGTCTAAGGAACGTGCGTGGCACGTATAGCAGAGGATAATCTTTCTTACATGATTTTGCTGC
>NW_009258621.1:3066725-3086003 GCF_000687185.1 Egretta garzetta
TGGCCCCCGCCCCACCCCCCAGCCTGCAGTGGCTGGGCAGCCTTTAGTGCCTGCTGACTCGTGTGGGATTAGACCAGGCAGACAGGGGGGAAAGCCCCGTATCATAACAGTGGCCCCATTAGAACATTTATTCTTTGAGATGTCAGCCTGAACTTTGAATATCTTTGCTTATGCTGGTTACTCGCCTTAATGTTTTTGAACTGTAGTCCTCTGTTCCCTGAGAGAAAAATGCATATTTAGACTAATTTAAATGCATTAAGTAGCATACTTATTTTCATGCCCTGCCCTCAAGATGCAGAATGTTACACATAACTTCCTATAATGTAAATTAGAATTTAATATCCATGGAGTTGCACCTTGAGAATATACCCTGGAGTATTTATTACCAAAGTATGATTGTTATCTGATTCAGTACATATTTTGGTACACAGACTGCACCATGTCCCCCTTTCACCTTAGGGATGTAAATAAATATTTTTGTAAACATGCACTATTTAACTTATATGTCAAGGTAGATCCTGCAAATCCATATTTTGCTTCTTAAAAAAAAAAAAAATTGCACATTTATCCAAATGATGCAACAAAAGTTAGAAAGGAACTCTTGCCTAGAACCAATTTCCAAATGTCTTGGTTACACTGAAACCTAACAATTTTCTCAAAATAGCTTTAATGATCTTTTACCACAGCCTTTTGCATACAAAATAAGGCAGCACACGATACCCTGTGCAAGAAAAACTGGAGAAGCTGCCAAACACTGACCAGCTTTCCCAGTAGCAGAAGACACAGACTGCTCACCCTTAGGTGATCCTGCAATTTCTGTCCTCCTCTGCTTCCTTCCCATCTTTTTGGCCTCTATGCTGCGAAATGTTACAGAATCACATGCTGGGGCTGAATAAAACTGATTTCAGGAGCACATGGGATGATAGACATCCCTTAGCCATTTGCTAGCCCTGGCAGCTTTGATGGCTACTGCTGAAGAATGTCTGGATGGTGAATCCACCAATTTGCCAGGTTGTTAAAAGTGAAGACTTCTCACCATGCCAGATTCTCCCGATGAGACTTTTACAATTGAGCCAAGAACTTTGCTCCTTCCCGACTCACAGGAAGACAGATACACCTTGATTCAGCAGTGTACTTTTTAGCAGGTGCCTCAAAATACTCTACTGAGTAGTCTCCACTTGTCCTCCAGTACCTCACCTCAATTTAGATAAAGCACAAAAGGCAAGGCTGTCTGATCTAATTAAGCCAAACAAAAGTGTGACCTGCCTTTTAGCCTACAGGGGCAAACAGGAGGGATTTTAGGATCATACATCAAGTTGGTTGTTGTATATGAAATAAAATGGTGCTCATGCACCTAGGTCACAGACCAGCAGCATTTCTTGATATGAAACATCACTGGATCAACAGTCTCAGAAAAAATCATAAAAGCTTTAATGCACCGAGTGATTAAGTAAATACACAATTCAGAGCTACTTTCTCAGAAATTCATGAGGGAGCAGTGGATAGCTGGTGTCTTCCATAGGCAGAAGACTTCAATTTCCAGGACTGTCAATTCTGGCAGATTCCCTCAACCCTAAAAATTTTAGCTTTCCAGGATTTTCAGAGTTTATCAAAGATTTATCTCATCAAGCTCTGTTAACTGTAGTATGTTCTTAAAATGTGTCTACCAAAATCTGTTAAAGAAATGCTCTTCTTCTATTACTCCAAAATAAAAAACAGGGCCAATGATGATGGGGTTTTTGTCTGTGACATCTTCTAGTTCAGTAAATACTTTATCCACATTGCTAAATTTCCTCGGGCCACACAGAGGTTGGATTTGAGAGTGAATGATGAAAAAATTCAAAAGAATAAATAACTGATGACGAATTTTCAAGGGGCTTGTGCCTCAGGATACAAATGCGAAGCCTCTTTGGCTTGCATAGAGTAAGGCAATCAGACCAAACTTCCCATCAATACAATGCTCAAGTCAGGCCTTGTTAGACCAACATCCACAAATCTACTTTGCTACCTTGTAGTAAGAGGAGGAAACTTAGCGAGAGAAAAAAGGAGACTTAATATCGCTCCAGGCTGTCACTCCTTCAAATTAAGCACTTTCAGTGCAGGTTGAAGATGACATAGCAGCTGCAGAGCATGTTGAATTGATTTTGCCAGGTATGTGCCTGCATGGGGCTGCTTTTTACTTTAGTAACTGGAGGGTTAATTAGTTCCGGGAGCGTAAGCAGGTTGGTTAAGCAGGACTCCAAACGAGCTGCCACGTTCCAGTTGGCTAAGACTTACGAGCAGACTAAACATGTTTTGAGAATAACTAATCTGCTTCACTGAACACCTATTTGCTAAATTAACATGAAGCCAGAGCTGTGCACAAGTTGGAGAGCTGCTAACAATAAGCTGGTTAGGCTGTTCCTCAGATCTGTGGGTTTCTGAAGTAGTTTTCTATAAGAAAATTCAAGTTGCACCTTTAGTAACAGAAATCTCAGATAATTCAAGCCTGTCAGTTTGTTTCACAACTTTAAACATTTTATCTAAGAAGAATTAGGATCTTTCTCCTAGAACATACTTGGGGAAAGTTGTTTCTCTATATGACATTCTGAAGAATGGACATTTCACGATTTTTCAGTAACTGAAGGAATTTAGATGGGTGAGAACAAAATGACAAGCTACAGATAGTTCAAAAGGGCTCTCATTCTTTAAAAAAAACTTCAAAATGGCTGAAGCATTCCAGTGACAATTTTATTCTTCTCCAACTGTCTGTATTTTGCCAAAATTGATGAAAACCAAAAGATTTTGACTTGGTAACTAAAACCAGAGCTTCGCAAGGGAGGGCAGATCAAGTGCTCCATGCTGACATTTCCAGGTCATGCTGCTCTTTCCCATAATGAGACAAGGTCACTAGGGACCATTCTGGAAAGTCCTTGGACAGTCCAAGTGGAAAACAAATGAGATCTTTCCATGGTCCCATGACTGGAGTCTGACTGGAAGTATCAGACTGGAAGTATTTGACATTTTGTGGCAAAGGACATTTGTTCAAAGCTCTCAGCTGTTTGGGTGTTTAGGAATAAACTAAAATACATACAGAAAGCAGGAACACTGAAAAATATTATTGAATGATTTTCCATCATCAATGGATGATGCCACAGACCACCATGCCCTGCAACTTTTGGGCTTTAAAACCTACCGCATTCTCAGAAACACAGTTAAAAATGATCTAATAATTATAAAAATCACATGTACAGATATGTTGGACTCTATAAGATAATGGTTTTCTTCAGTAAGACACTCAGGAAATATTGTCACTCTCTTAATTTTTAGTCCATTTAGTTCTAGGTGAACACACACATACACTACATTGAAGTATCTCATTTGTATACATCGGGCTATCTGCATTTTACCATACGGAGATATCACATTATTAATAGCTGTTTTCTTTAAATAGACTACAGTTTGCTTTAATCTTCCTTTCTGTGCATGATCTTGCAAGAATAAAAAGGCTTTCATACAAAGGCTGTGTTTTTATATGCAAATCTATCATTTGATTACACACTTTTTTGTCCCTACATTATCATGAATATTTCTGATGAATGTTTTATGGGTTAGGTTTAGGATTTGTGAGCTATTTCAAATTTTATCTGTTTGCCATATCATCTGCAAATACCGCATCTTTGTTGATGTTGATTGGTCTCATTTACATATTTATCACACTTTTATTTTCAAGGATGTTTTGCTATAAACTGTCTGTCCCCATTTCTCCTCCATGTACTAATAGTACACAGATATATTTTCAAACTGAGCTCATTTCCATATATAATTTTTTTGGTTAACAATAAATCACCACTTAGAGACAGCCTATTCAATGCAATTGCTACCTTCATACATATCTGACATATGGTTTCTCAGTAATTAAAGATAACGGGAGCAGTTTACAATGCACTTTGCAATCCACTCCATAGTCCAGCGAGCTCAATGATTTTCCACAATGACTTGGCTAAAGGGAACCCTACAGGGCTGGGGAGAACACAACTAGCCACGGAGACCCGATCTTATTCCTAACTAGTAACTCTTGGACACACACACAAAAAAAGACCTTCTTTTTGTTTTCTCAAGAAAAATGACCGGTAGTCATGCTTGATGGGGTCATGAGGGTCCGGATCCATGAGTGGGATACAGCAGCTTGAGGCTTTTTAGTGTGTACCACGTGCCCATAGAAAACTCCTGAACCTACGGCAATGCCCTGAAATGGATCTCGTGCTTCAGAAAAGGCCCGGTGCCATTTGAGCTTTACCACTTGCTGCTGACCAGCTGCTCTTCAATCCTTCTTGCACGTTCACTGCTTGTTCTTCATCCATCCATACTTCTCTAGGTTCAAAATCCTTTCCCTTTTCTCGCCTTTCCTTCTGGTGTGTTCACCCAGCTAAATCCCTCACTTACGCAGGAGTATGAGGGAAAAGGGTAGAAATGATGCAGCGAAATGTCAGCAATCGATTCCTTTTAGTTTTGCCATTACACTCACAGCACTGGAAAAGGCATTGATACTAAAGCACATTTCCCCACTGCCACTCGGAACCCTCTTGGGGTGAGCAGCCTGTTTGTGACCCTCTCCTGGCAGGATGCAAGCGCCGGGCGTGCTTCTAAACAAAATGTTGTGATTTGTGCCTCTGTGAAATAATTCAGAGAAATCGTACATGCCCCTGGATAGTTCAGGTTGGACAGTGACAGTTACTATTTCTGGTGCTAGCACCAGTTACCCCATAGATTTTCTGCTGCTAAAGAATAGAAGGAAACACTTTACCAAGGATTTTTCCTTCCAGTGGTGGAAGGCTGCAATACATCCACAATAGTATACTAATGAATGTATGATACATCTGTTCATCAAAGGTGCTCATAATTGTATCTCCAGGTTTATCACTAAAACTCAGAGGTATCAGATGCTTACACCCTTTATGTGCTAAGATTTTCAGATCTATCGCCTGTAAGAAACTTCTCTCACACATCCTGCTGGCTACCTCTGAAGCATGCACAAACCCATCCAGTTCATTAGTGAAAAGAGAATTGGCTGCCCTGTCATGAACAGGCGTGCTTTCCTCCCTCATCTTCCACTGGTTTCTTACAACGTATTACAAAGTTCTCAAAATACTCAGTTTCCTGTGACCTTCTGCACCCTAGCTTTTGGGAGTCCCTGCTTTCCCAAATCAGGATATGTGACCCTGCCTAGTACTGTGTGAAGATTTGTGTAATGTGTACAGAAGTTTATAAAGTGGCTGTTTTTATTGAGCACTGGAAAACTGTCCTGATCTGTGCAGTTAAGTAAATCATAATATTCTATGTGAAAAAAAAAAAAAAAATTCTTCGCAGAAAGGGTTGTCAGACTCTGGAATGGGCTGCCCAGGGAGGTGGTCGAGTCCCCATCCCTGGAGGTATTTAAAAGAAGCATAGATGAGGTGCTTAGGGACATGGTTTAGTGGTGGGATGGCAGGGTTAGATTAAAGGTTGGACTTGATGATCTTAAAGGTCTTTTCCAACCAAAACAATTCTATGATTCTATGATTCTGCTATGGCACCATACTTATTAATTGCAATGACACTGAACCAACCCTTTGACGGAGGACTGTCCGCTTGCTGATATAAAAATGTATTTATGATAACAATGTTTTGGAAAATGATCTTTAAAAAAAGTTTCTAATGTTTTTAAACAGAAGGATGAAACAAGGTGAAGCTCAGAGATAGGGGCTTGCTCACAGCCAGTAAAAGAAGCTGCAACCAGAAACCGCTGTTTTGAGTAAAATAGTTGTTTCCTAGCAAATATTGACACGATACATACATTTTCTCTAGGTCACCAAGTCCTGTGAAAGCTCCTTTGGGAATGACTCTCATCTTGGTGAGGACAAATCTCCTGAAAATAGAGAAAATGGGGTGATTATTCACTATTCACAACACGTGGCTGTGTGGCAGCCTTGTCAGCACAGGAGAGGCCTTTATCACTGGGAGAAGGAGAGTCTCCAGCCTGAGGGCTTTGGAGTCTAAATACAGCTGTAATGTTCAAAGGCTTCGTGGGACTCCAACTGCCTGCCCAGACCAAAATTACAGCACAGCGCTGGGCTGCTCAGCATCTGGAGCTGCTCAGGGGAAATAGCATCTGTCAGTAGTTGCAATTTCTCCGTTTGCTTCAACAAGAAATCCAGACCCAGGCACCGCGGCTTTGCTGTGCGCTGGGAGGAGACAGCATCTTTCTCATCTCAGCCCCTTTTTTGAGAGATGCTCAAGCACAGGATGAAGCAGCCCTGTGGAGCCAGGCTGGGGTGAGTTGCTTACACAAGGTTGCGAGGTGGTACATGCATGCTCATGCAAGATAAGCCTTAACCTGCTGCACAGATAATTTAAGGAGTCAGCTACTACCTCCTGTCAGTGCAACATTAATACCCTTTATTGCTTCTCAGTCTCTCTTCAAATTAGTTCATAATGTGCCACAAAATTAGGACTTTGGAATACACAGCTTGATCACACATGCACCAATACAATATTTTAATCATTTTTTAAAGGTCACAGAATATGCTTTATGAAGAGAAAAAACATTTAAGATATCATATAAACATTTTTGTTAACCTGGACTCATCTCCCTTTGTCACAATAAACAAAGAGGATGACAGAACTTCTGATGGCACTCAGCAAATGAAAGGTAGGGTATCCACTACTCCTTGGAGAAATAAGGTGTTAGTGGGGTAATTGTTTTCTTTCACACATTTAATCATTCATAGGTTGTGAGCACAAACAATTGCATATATTAACATGACATGCTCGTCGAGATACATGCTTCACATGATACGCTTATGACTAGACGCCAAGCCAACTAAGAGTAGCTGAGACATGAGAAAGCCCACAGAGATTTTGCAGGGAGAAATACCATATTTTTGTATTTGCTGCTGAGAATAAAAGTCATATTCAAAGTTCCAGGTATTAAACACAAAGCAGATAAAATAAGCAAGACATCAGATAATACCGTTTGTATTGAATGATAGCTGTTAAAAAGAAAGGTATTTTCTTTTTTTTTTTAAAAAATCAACTGTGTTACATACGTGACTATCACTGTGATTCACTTTCTTAGTCTATTTTCCCATGGAAATGAAAATGAATTGTTTTCTGAATTACTATAGAAGCCTTTTTTTCAGTGAGTATGCCTGCTAGAGCATCCCTCATTTTTATCATCTCAGAACTGGTGTTGCATGGCTGCTTGGGATTGCCTTTCATCTCATGTCTGTGCTGCTGTATTGTAAGGTCTGCGGGAGGGCAGAAATGGGAAGTCAGCCTGGTATTACCTGCTGTGCAGTCCTGCAAATTTTAACACAATATCTCAAAACTAGGGACTTACTTTCTTACCGCTCACATAAAGTATTCATACAATCCTCATCTATTTTTTATTACAGCTGATTAGTTTAGAATTTTCATAGGAGATTATAATGTTTTAATCAAAGTCATAGGGAAAAAAAGTATTATTCTGATAGACTACCACTGTGAAAAGTCTTTAGTAGATTCTACCCCCTCAATTATATTCCCAAATATGAGTTAATATTTACTTAAGTGGGAAAAGTCAATGCATGCCTCCCCTAGCTCTAGAGATGTCACTGTGGTAACACCAGGAGTGAACTTGGCCCCACGCTTCTTTAAACATTGAAATTTATGGTATTTGGAATCCTGAAAGATGATAAAGTCAGTTTGGTATTCCATTATTCTTGTACTATCACTAATGTAAGTCAGAAAGAGCTTCAACACACTGTCACACAAGAATTACAGTATCGAGACCATTATGCAAATGTTAGAAGGATTAAAGAGCTTCCAGAAAAGGCCTAACCGGGATTAGGCAATTTGTAAAACCCTGCTGAAAACACGGCCAGTGTAATGCATGCAAAACTGCGGCTGGGCTTTCAGAGTGCAGCTCGGTACAATGGATCCTTGCAGAACACCCAGCAGGCTTAGTGCTACAAAGCTGAACCATCGGAAACTCTTTAACTTTGATCTGGTTTGAAACCTTTCCTAAACTTGCCTTTGTAGAAGCACACACCTAACTTTGGAGCCCGAGAAAGTGGGCTCTGTCTGAAAAGCCACCTGTAATTTTTTCATGGCAATGTTCTAAAATGAAATCTCTCTCTGCAGGCGCGGATCATCAGGAGGCTTGCAATTTTTTAATTAAACACTGGCCTATGCCATGCTTCACCACAACAAGAATTTACAGCCTGATCCCAAAACTAATTAAAAGAAGGGAACCTCATTCATAGATGAGGTTACCTGTATGAGGAAAGCCACAAGTGCATAGAAGGAAAAAATCAAACCTTGGGTTTCTTTGTTGAATACCCTGCTATCCTGTGTTAATAAGGTGCCAGAATTCAGGAGCCACGTGTCTAATGCCCTGGAGCAGTTAAAGTAGAATTGAAGTTTAATAGCTGAAGTCTCACATTCCACTTCAAAAAATTAAGGTTAATTGTTTTTAAACATCCCTGAGTACGCTAATAAAGTCAGCCTTAATGGTATAACGAACACTGAAAATTAGAATCAGCTACTTGTTGAATTATCAACTGTATAATGAATAGGAGTCTATTATAACCAGTCAAATGCTGTATTGTCAATAAATCTCACCAATTAGGCTCCAAGAATCAATCTGTACTTAACTTGAGATACTGGCTGTTCAGTACCAATTCTTTCTGAGGTACATGGAGAAAATAATTGAAAAGCGTTTCCTTGGTTTTTTGCTGGTGTTATTTTAGGGTCAAAGAAATGAATACAGCCCACCTTCATTCAAGCATGTTTCATGTAAAAAAAAAATAAGTAAACAAAAGCATCCTTTAAAAAACTTGTACTTAATGGACAGATGCAGTATTTGGTCCTAAAAATCATGTTAGCACTTAGGCACCAGCAAAGAAAGCACTGAAAAGCCTAAACACTCAGTGCATGGTGTAGAATGGAAAACCAGGTGCCCGATATAAGGGGCAAGAAAGGTTAGACTGAAGGTTAGGTGATCCACAAATCCCCCAGGAAACACTAAATCTCATCTCCCAGAGCTTCCAGCTCCACATCAGAGCTGCAGGTATAGCACCAGCCTCATGACACACAGGGACCTCCTGGTTGCAGCAGGCTTTGCCGGGAGGGAGGAAGGCATTGGGGTCTCCCAACACAGCCCTGGCAGCTGAAGCACAGACACAGGGAATGGGAGTTCTGTCTTCGAGTCCCACCTCACCCTGTGTGGTGCAAACTCCCAAATTTCATGCCCTGGGAGGAGGGGCCTCTCCCTGTCTAGGCTCGAGCACCGTGCAGCCAGGGCTAGACTCCTTTTGCCATCTAAGAGGACAAGGGGGAACTTAACCCTACCATCCTCTTTAGAGGCATTACAGTTAGAATTTATATCCCTGGGACAAATGAAAAAAAAAAAAATTATACTTTTTAAAGTCCCAAGTTCTGTGATGCTAATGCTACTTAGGCTACAGTAGATCCCAGAAGTCCTAGCAAGGACTCCAGTGTTGGAGTCACCAAAAACTTAACAAATGAGAGAACAGAAACAAAGCCAGGAAAGGAAACAAGCCCCAGAGGGTGACATGGTTATCCTGCATCATGAGAAAACAATGTATGTGGCTGGAAATAGAAGAATGCCAATACGAAGCACTGTTATTCCTGACATACAGAAGGATAAGCTAGATTTAAGTCTGGCCCATTGCTCCTATACACATCCTGATATCCAGGAGAGGTTTCTAAATCCTGATTTAAATACATCTGTTGGAAGTGATTCTTGGGGATTTTATTGATAGGAACTGAAGCTCTTTCCTGCAGTTGTGCAATCACACTTATACTTTATCTATTTATATATGTCTGTGTTATGAATTATTATATAGTTATTTACTTAAATATATAATATTGCTTCATCTGATTTTTACATAATTCTGTTTTTCTGACCAGTGAGAGTAATTTTTTTCTGTTGTGCAGTAATACCCTTCCACACCTGGAAGGACAGGTAAGCTTACAATCAGACCATATTTCTCTGGACTGAACATGCACAATTCCCACAGGTTTTTCCATTTTGCAATTCTAAGTGCTTTATATGCCTCCTTATTATATCATTTTAGTTTCTCTCATGAATGGGTGTGAGTAAATTCTTTTATTAGGAAACTACTAAAACCTGTTGCTAATTAAGACTAGACCTGTCAGGACTAGGGCAGATCTATCTCCTACTGAATTGGTTATTTATATAGAAACATCTAAACCTGTTTATTTAAAGGAGTGGGGTCTCGGTTAATATGAAGCCGCCGACACAGGTGACTTACACCACTTTATATCACCATGAAGAGCAAACAACTCAAATACATCCTGTTTCTGTATGGCTGTGTCTAGTATAAGAGAAATATCATAGTGCCAACTTAATCTCAAAGCCTATAGAGAACACGATACAAACAACAGAAACTAGCAGGTACTGGTAAAATGTTCCTGAATAACCCTCTAACATTTCCAGTTATGAAGAGATTTATTGAACTTTTCCTAAAATAGAGTCTTCTGCAGCTGAAGTAGTTCAGACAGAGAGAACATAAGACATGAAGATAAAAAAAAAAAACAAACTTCCAGAAAAATTAATATTCTTCCATCCAGCATCACATGAATCCAGTGACAGAAATCAGACCAACCTCATCAGGAAGGGATGAAGGACTGGCTGTCATTACTCAAGTATATCAGGTGCCCAAGGTATGGGTGATTAAAAAGACTTGGTAAATTACAAGATAAAAAAGCAGTGGACCCATACGGGTCATTTCTGCTGAATGCCTCTATAAAAAAGTGCATAGGAAACATGTGAGGTGTGCACATTAAGCAAATCAATGTAAATACGCTGTGTTTGTGAGGTTAGCCATTATGTGTGAAATGATGTATTTTGCATATTCATCAAGTGAATTCTCAGACCCTGGTCCCGCAAGCTTTTTCTTGAACAATTATGAGGATCCTATTTGGTGTAAATACTCCCGCACTGCGCTGGTGCGCCCTTCTCCCAGTCCCCTTGGCAATGCCTCCCCCCCCAGCAAAAACCTTGTACAACAAAGGGCTGCACTGATTATCAGAAATTAGACTAGTTAAGAAAAAAAAAATAATTTCTGCTTCATAAAGCATGGCTGAATTTAGATCTTTCAAAACACTCTTTAAAACTCATTTCTCAGATCTACTTAAGTCACACACAGTTAATCAGAAAGTGTGTGCATTGTAGAATTATCTTCCCTGGCTCATGTAAATTGCAAATTCATGATGTTAAAATGAACTATATCAAGCAGATGCTATAAACTTTATAACTTAAGAACCAAAGGAAAATAAAATAAAAAGCCAAAAAGATTCGGTGACCATAATGCTAAATCACCAAATTCTATTCCAAAGAAATAAATGTGATAGGATTTTGAAGACCATTTTACTTTAATCTCTGAGCTAATAGACTGATGTTATCACCTTCTAATCCTCTGCAGCAATGTGTATTTTGTCAAAGGAAGATTTATAGTGAAATTTAATTTACTCTTTGTAATTTTTTGGGGGTTGTTTCTGTGTTTTTGCTTCTTGCTTTGGAGATGTGCTGGAGGTTCCAGCACAAGCAACAGATGAGTCTTTGCTTTACATCAGGAGAAGACAAAACGATGCCATGACCTATTTAGTCTGCTCTTGATTAAATGCAAAAATCAACAAAATCCTGCCCCCTGTTTTTTTTTCTGGTTTCAATTGATTAGTCAGTGCAACAGTGAAGGACTATTTTGCTTTTCATGCTGTAATGGGAGACAAACAGATACTGCAGACTGCATCCCAGATGGTATAAATCAATCGAGCTGTGTCATTTTGGACCTGAACTTTTGTCCTAATTCTCACTGGAATGAATCATGAGATTCCTTTCAGCTAAAGGCAATTTAATTTAAATTTATCAAGAACATTTGTAAGCCCCCAGCTCATCGAAACGGGTTCACATTGCCGTATGACTTCACTATGACTAGGGTCTGGTTCTAGTAAACAACTCACTAGGAAGGGGCATATGCAGATATACATCAACATGAAAGTATCTTTCCTAATCAGCTGCCTAAGTGGAAGATCTCTGTAATCTATTAAGCAGTTTATAGCTGCTTTCAGACATAGCTATGGTTTCCCCTTCCTAACAGTGGGTGGAGAGGAGTCCAAAACTCATAAATTGGCTGCTAAAACATCAGGCTTCAAAAACCATCACGCTAAATGCAAAAAGATTGGTTTTATTTGCTTTCTGGTTTTAAAGTCTTTAGAGCACATTCATATGATGCTGCAAAGCTATTTTCAGCACTCGCAAGGCTTTGACTTAAAAACAGAGAAAGATTTATATTAGTTGCCTCGGTTCCAGGAGGTGCTGAGGTTGGGACTTCGTAAGGCTGACAGGATCACGAGGACTGGCAGTGACAAAACACCGCTCCCACCATCCTACTGGCTCATCCTTTCAGACAGCTACACCTTCATCTTAAGGGAAAACCAAAGCCAGGCAGAATGTCTTTGCAATAATGACTACACATGTAACTACAGATTCATTTCAAAAAGGTGACCCTGATGGCACAGGCACACTTGAGTAATAGAGGAAGAGCTTTGCAATTAATTTTTTCAACCGAGACATGATCCACGCATTTGAGAATCTGAGAGCCCCTACTTTACACACATGTAAATTGACTTATGAGAGAGAGAGAGAGAGAGAGACCGTAATCGCTTGCTAATAACTGCAATCTGGCTTGAAGCATCTAATCACTGCATTCACCTAATGTGCTTAAATCAGCTGCTCATCCCCTTCAAATGCTTGTGAAAGGACAAGTTATCTAGGCTGTGCAGCTGGTTTATTCCTTTAGTGGGGTAATAAAAACAGGTAAAGGTGAGTATTCCAAAGAAAAACAAGGCAATATACATTTTATGGAGAAGACAGACAACAAAGATCCCATCCTGAGTTTCAGGCTGTGCTGGGCCTGGCTAGGAAAGAGTTAATTTTCTTCATGGCAGCTCATATGGTGCTGTGGTTTAGATTTTTGACTAAACCCCGTACTGATAACACGCTAATCTTCTAACTTTCCCTGAGCAGTGTTTGCACAGCATCGAGGCCGCCTCTGTTTCTCACTTTTCCTCCCTGCAGAGAATAGCCTGGGGGGTGGGCTATAGGCTGGGGCAGACCTGAACTAACCAGGGGGCTATTCCATACCATATAACGTCATGCTCAGCACTACAAGGGCAAACCATTCTTCTATCTGACTGAAAAATGCAGGATAACCCCGGGAGGGTGCACGTCCTCCTTTCAGGTATGCTACTCGGGAATCTCTTTGGGTCTGGGACTGATGTAAGGGGCACCTCTGAAAAAGAAAATATTTTGGATTGTGCGCTGTTAAACAAAGCAATGTACAGACAAAGTAAATTAGATTAGGACTGTGATGATAAAGTTATTAGCGATGCCTGTCTTCTTCGTGGGTCTGAATCTAAAAGGCAATATGTGCAGTAGCTCATGAAAAATCACTCCGTACTCTTTACCAGTGGCCTCCTTTAAAAATCAATTTCCTTTTATTTTTTGAATTAGATTAAAAGGATAATGAATAGTACTGATGGCATTCCTATTCTAAATTTAGTGAATACTTGCTCGGCATAATAATGCCATCCAGCCACAAAAAAATGAAGGGAAGCATTTTAAGATCACGCAACTGATGTCCTGTTGGCATTTCACTTGTAGAGTGCCCACAATACCATAACATGGATAAGAAAATTGCTGTTTCCCCAGCAGAGCTGCGATGCTGCTCACACAGGCACACAGCAAAGTTGCTGTGGGATTTGTTTTTCCCCCAGGACCTTGCTTAGGTCAGCTAATAAGTTGCACATAGCGCCCCTCAGCAGCTAAGAGCTGATAAGGAGAGATAAGGAAGGACAGAAAATTGTTACGAGGTAAAAAAAAAAAGCATCTAAAAGACTGCAAAAGTGGTCAAGCAACATGCTTATAAAGCTTACTCTCCCTCCCCCCTGCCTTAGTTTTCCAAACCCATGGTATGTTTAGTCTCAGCACTGATACCCTTTTCATTTCTGGACAAAGCATGCACTGTCCTCAGTAACACTGTACATCCCCCCACGACGCCGCAGATAGCTTCTTTTCGAGGTCACATGTGCAGGCAGTTAAAAATAAAGCTCCAAGAGGCTTTAAATACCTCTGCTTGAATAGGGTGGGATGAATCTGGAGACGGGGGATTAAGAAAAGAAAAAAAATAACAAGATGGAGGGGAAAAAAAAGAAGAGAAGATTGCAAAATTCCCAATCAGAAAAGAGATGCAACACCAGGACTTTTACTCGACCTGAGATGTCTAATGGTCTACACGTAGTGCAATTATTTTACTGTACTTAGACTGGGTTGCCTTACGCTGAGATAAAGCTGGAGAGGAACAGAGTTGTGACTACTCAGACCAGTCCCCTCCGTGTGCTAACTCATTTCGCAAAGTGCCTGACAAGCAATTTGGTTGAAGATTTAGGTGCAAGTAGCAGCAATGCAGAAGATAACGTCACAAACACAGACAACAACTGCCCTGAGCAGACTTACTGCGGAGCACCCAAGGACGGCGGCCCCTTCAGCGGGTCCGGGTGGCTGCAAGGCAAAGGGCAAGGTTTGCAGACAGCAAAGCAATGCCGCCTCGGAAGGAAAGATCTCCTTTTACAGAATCACAGGATGGCAAGGGTTGGAAGGGACCTTGGGAGATCATCTAGTCCAACCACCCTGCTAAAGCAGGGTCACCCAGAGCAGGTTGCATAGGACATCGTCCAGGCGGGCTTTGAATATCTCCAGAGAAGGATGCTCCACAACCCCCCTGGGCAGCCTGTTCCAGTGCTCTGTCACCCTCAGAGTAAAGTTGTTATTCCTCATATTCAGCTGAAACCTCTTATGTTTCAGTTTGTGCTCATTGCCCTTTTAAGCTTGCCCGGAGTTTGAGCAAAACAAAGCTGGGACTCTGGATTCCTCTACAGTACATACTGGCAGAGAAAAAAGGTTTGCCACCGAGCACAAATTGCAACAGCAAACAAGTCCTCTTTAGGCCTATGAACAGAATCACAGTTATCATGTTCGCATCCAGGAAGAGTTTAACTGCTAGAAATGAGTTACCCACAAAAAAGGCCAGCAGTAAGCTTGAAAGCACCGTTAAAATTGCTTCTATTAATGTCAAAGGCATGCTGTGAAAAGTGTTTTGTGTAAGATAAATAACACAAGTGAATGAAGTTATCCCTTCTTGGTTACAGAGAGCCAGAAAATAGTGATTGCTTTATTTTTACAAATAGCTATACTTTATTAGTATTGATTATCCTGTAAGACACTGCACTACTTTTAGAAGAGCACATCCTTGTTCCTCACAGCTTACTCACATGGGCCTTCGAGAAATGTACAGCTTGTGATAAATGTGCAACTTCCTTCAAATCTGACCTCGATATCCGCAACCATCTTTATGGTGAGGAGCCATTGAAAACTCATTCACTCAGAGCACACTCTCAGTGTTGCACCTATTTATATTAATATCTCTGCATACTTTCCTAACAAAAGAAGCATTGTACAAGTACTGGGTATTTTGTTCTTGCACAAAAAATATTTTACTTTGTGTTCTTTCCCGTGGGCAACTTGTCAAGGCAAACAGGGTTATGGAAAATGTCCACAGTCCAACGAGATGGGGGGCTTTTCAGGTATTGTCTTCAAAACTTTCCTCTCCTCTTTTGATTCAGAGCAAGAATAGCCATCCTGCTCACACACAGCTGGTCACTTCAACTCTTTTCCTGTCCCAAGAATGTGTCAAAAAAGATCTTATTCCGCAGCAGGGAGAGAACAGTGGTTTGTTCATCAGCTGAGGTCGTAGCAGAAAGGTGATGAGCGTTCTTTGTGTGTGGTGTTTTTACCTCTAAGGCCTCAGGACTTTCTATGTTGTCAAGGCCCTCCATACATGATGCTATTTTTATTGACTGAGACAAATTGTCCAGGGACAAAATTCCTTAAGTTCTTCTTTGCATGCCTTAGTGTAGCTAAAAGAGAAAGAGAAAGCTTTTCTGCAAAATGTCTGAAATATCACTGTTTAGCAAAACGCCAAATAACTTTCCTCTGTCACTTTATCTTGCTTGACAAATTCATTAGAAAGAGCTAGCACGCCTTTTACCTCCTTTCCCATCCATATCCTCATAGCCACTATAGAATCATAGAATCGCTTTAGATGGAAAAGATCTTTAAGATCATACGCTGCTTAATGGGACACAGCTGAAATATCACAGAATATTAATAAAATCAAAAGAAAGATACTCACTGTTACATTCCTGAATTAGCACACACAACCTAATAAGTAACAGGGTCATCAATAAATATTTGGATTAATTCGGATATGTCCAAAGGCTTGTCTGAAGGTGTGATGAGATAGCTGACACGCCTTGATGCCAGAGCAGTCAGAAACCATTTAAGGAATATCATTTGGAAGCCCGATTGTACTCTTTTTTCCTCTGGATCAGAGTACAAGCTTTGTAAACATAAATAATACGTGCTGTATTTTCCAAAGAGCAGCGTGAGTGCCAAACACAGCTAACTCAACTGGCAGTCCTGGGAAAGCAGCATCTCCTGGAGGAGGGGTCCTGGATGCCAACAGCATGTACTGGGCTGTTCTCAGGGCACCAGCTAGACTTGTGCTGACAGAATTATACTGAAATACAGAAGTATGCTGGGCCTATGCCATGTGCTCCCCTTCTGTCCCGTTGTGGTGAATGGAGCATTTCCTTCTTTTTACATACTGAAGTGCAAATTTAAATTTTAAATACCTATGTTTTGAAATAGCACTAAAAGTGACAAAGGTGAAAAAACGCCACCTTTTGTTGCTCTAGCACCATGCAAAGAAACAAAACTTCCTGTCCATCCTCTCCGGTCATGCTTTCCTCTAATCTGAATGTCTCCACTGACTATTTCCAGGGGGACAGGAGCTGGCTCCTGGAATTGCTGCCGCACGTGCAAGAGGATGAACCACACAGCACCTTGAGAATGGGAGCACCCATGAGATTAACGTGAGCAACAGGGTCCTGCATGTATAAGAGAGCTTATAGTCTTCACACTGTATTGCACTCTGCACATTTATTCAAGTCCTGTGAACATTCCTGTTTGCTGCCATGGCTCACCATGCATTCCCACAACGCTGGTGCTCTTCCTAGCTGCACAGTTTCCATGTCAAGAACCTTTCTTCGCTCATCTATTAGCGATTGCTGGGGGAAACATTCACAGGGATATGAATTACAGGTGGATAGACTCTTTCAATTTCATCCTGCACTCTCCTGAGACCATCTCTTCTCCCTCATAGTCTTTCTCTGTTATTGAGATTATAGACATCACCATAGGCACCACCAATTTGATAGAACGGAAATGACAAAGCAAGGAACCCTTACTACTTCTACTAAAGTACTAAAAAAATATTTATTGTACTAAAAAAACCCCCAAACTATGTTTTCCTATTTTTTTAGCAAGAATTAGCTTGCCACTGCAAATGCTGAGTTTATCCATCTACCTTCCACTGGCCATGGATTTACTTTCTCATGTTACAATGATGATTCTGTATAAATATAACACAGTAGCTACTGCACCAGTATCCTTAAAAATACTAACTGTACTATTCCCTTTAAGATTGACAGGTCTCTTTCCAGTAACACACAAGGCCAAGCTTGCATTGGTGTCAAGCATGGATCTTTAATGCATTTGAGAGTGAGTGTTATTGTTTCAGAAAGATGCCAGCGTGACCACACTGGCAACTGAAACAGTAGCTCATGTTCAGAATAAAGATGTGCTTAGTGCTTTCACCTTCAGAGTGCTTCTCGAACATGAACCCTCTATGGAGCACTTAAAAATAATAAACATACATGGTCCTCTTAAAAAGGGTGAACAGAACAGTGAAATAGAGATGGGGGAAACTTGACCTGCTCATGGCACAGCTGCAGGTTATGAAAGACCTCTAAGAAAGAGTTTAGCAGTTATGCCTCGGAAAATATATCCTTTGCAATATCTAACCTCAGTGGACGGAACCTAGACTTCTGCCCCCCTTCCTACACACCCTTCCATCAGCTCCCTTGAATTGACTGTGTCATCTCTAAATGACTGTGATGGGCATCTTCTTGTGTAAAATTGGATAAAACCTGACTGGAAGAAATAAGGATAGATGTAACAGTCATCTGAGTGAAGGAAAGTCATGAATGGCATCCCATGGAGACCTGCACAAGGCCTGCATACTGTAGTTGTAAGCAGTCTGGAAGGGGAGTGAGGAGCAAGGTGACAAACATGCATGATGGCCAGGGTAGTAAGACAAGAGCTGGCTGAGATTTGCAAAGCGGAAGGAGTTCAGTCTTACACACGTGTAGTTCAATGATGCAACTCTCTGCTACAGGACACCGGATGGTATATATTCAAGAAGAAATGCATAAATACATGAAAGCAAGATATGTGAAGAGGGTTGACTACCAAGGTATCACTCTACTCAAGTTGTCTGCGAGCCAGGCAGAGCTGGAGAGGTACACATCTCTCTGCTGAGATACACATCAGAGCAGCAAAGAGCCTGTACTGCAGCCAACCTAGGACAGCTCTGCCAAAACAGGGAGAAATACCCAGATCAGCACAGGCGACCACCACAGGCACTCTTTGAAACAGGTGATCATCTCTGTCTAGATTGAAGCATTAAAGTATTCTTCAGTATTTGCAGCTAGTGCAAGTTTTTGTACATTGCAGAAGAAGGGGTTGCTTCTTAGGTTAAAACAATACAAGGATTAGTCCCCCTCCCTTTGCCAGAAGATCAACGGGTAAAACTGAATCGGGGTAATGTTTTCAGCGCTGCATTCAGACTCCTATTTCATTGCACAGAACTGGCTCTACACGACATTTCCAAAAATAAATGTGACAAGAAACACTTCAGCAATCTTTAATAATAAAAATAGTAAAAGAATGTTTCAGTCCTCCACAAATTCTTTTGCTAGGTCGTTTTGATAATCTTTCTAAAATCAGGGAAAATGCACTGCCACTGCAAAATCTCAAGTTTTTCCCTACTGTCCTTCCCACTCCCACTTGGGAGGTAGACTATAAAGCAGACTCAGGCTCATAATACTCTAAATGCTTCAGATGTTTGTGTCATTTGTTTGCTGTGCTCTTTTTCTAAAACCTCCCCTCCTTCTCTATGGTAAAAGAACAGTGATTCACATAGCTTTGAATAGCGGGTGCAGTTCTGATCCCTTTCGTCTCAAGAAGGGTATATGACTATTGGGAAAGGG
>NW_009258621.1:3086265-3087795 GCF_000687185.1 Egretta garzetta
AAGAGAACAATAAGGCTGATAAAATTATGGCTTCCCTAAGAGGAATAACCAGTTTGGCTGGGACTTTTCAGCATGGAAAGCTTAAAGGGATGCTAGAGGTCTACAAAATGTCTTGGAGAGGGTGGGCAAGGACCGATACTTTATCAGCTCTTCCATTATAAAAACTTAGAGGTGAGGCCACAGGCAGCTAGATTCAAAGCAAACGAGAGGACCTGGCTCTTCACACAGTACATGTGGACTGCCAAAACTCCATGCACCTTGCCTGGGTGAAAGAATCTGATGTGGGCTTACAGGTAGAATGTACAAGTAATTTGAGGAGAGATAAATTAGGGTTACTAGACAAACAACAAGAATTTCAGGCAATCCCCTGGGCTGGAATGAGTTGGAGGCTGGAGGAGTACTATTGTAATACAACTTAAAACACTTGCCCTATTCATACTCTACCTTAGCAGCTCTTAAGAATCCCTGTTGTATGCAAGATACTCGATCTGCCTTACCATAGCCATGGCTTGCACTGCAGGGAGAGAGCAGGCAAAGGGGAGGCTCCCTTCACACCGAGGAAAAACTGGTCATCATCTGCCTCTGCTGGACTATGCTCCTGCCTGGAGGGATGGGGGCAAGGCAGAGGGTTGTGGAAAGAGGATCTAGCATGCCCTTGGTTGGTGCTGATGGGCCGAATTTGAGGTGCTGACCACTTGCGGAAGGTCCTTGCTGGGCTATATAACATCTCTGTGAAGCTTTGGGGCAAGATCACACCATAAGCAAGCTGAGGGGCTTCACTTTCTTACTGTGTCTGAACAGCTGTGGTTCTCCTTAAATCTTGGTTGTAGCAAGTATCCAATCAATACTCTAGCTGTGGCTCTCAAGTCAAAACAAAGATACCTTCCTACAGCACTACATAAGGCATTTCTAACTTACAAGGAAACATCCAGTAATACTGACTTCATCTTTCTGTGTCCATATTGATTCTGAAGTAAAGCATAACTTTTTGAAAAGCAGAGCAAGGCTTTGGAGGCTGTTACCCTATGCCTCTTTTCTTTATGACACTGTCTTGGCTTATGTTTTGTCTGATTGATTCCAGCTGATAGTTATGACATGCTGCAGAATAAATCACAGGATTTAGAACGTGAGGATGGCCAAGCATCAGGATAAATTATGAACAGACTATGGGTTTTTTTTCCTGTGGAAACAGCAGCAAACACAGAGAGATGCAGTAGACACGATATACAGTCCCTGCACAAGCAGGACACCCAGAGAGCTTTTAACTAGCTGAGGAATTTGAGGGTTGAAGATTTAAACTGTGTTAAGCTAAGGGAAAGAAGGCTACAATAGCATTACCAGCAAAATGCACCTACAGTAAATAAATACCACTAAGTCACTAAATGCTGATCCCTGGCCAGAGACTCAAATCCAGTTTGGTGCTGAAAGATGCCTAGCTCCTTAAGCTTTTATTTTTAATCTGTTTGTAATAGCTTTATTTTATTTCTCTAAGTCTGAACAAAGGTATTTTTAGAGAACTATCCCCCAGCC
>NW_009258621.1:3087820-3094566 GCF_000687185.1 Egretta garzetta
GGGAAAGGCTTTCCTCTGCTGGCCCTTAATTCAGGAACATGGTAAATCCCGTTAACTCCAGTATGGCAAGATGAGTGCATTTAAGCAAATACTCGGATTTCTTTTCCAGCATAAAGGTAGCACTTTGATTTAAGACAGCAGAGAACAATACAGAGTGGGCCACCATCTGAGCAAAACCTGCGGGAATAGGAGACAGGTAAACTTTCCTGAGAGCACTTCATATATCAGAAAAAGGAATCTAGACCCCCCTGCTCTCACTGGAGGTGTGAAATTAAATGTCTTTTTTCTGAGAGAGCAACAGAGGACAAAAAAAATGAAACACAGAACAGAACTCTGCTTGAAAACAGAGTGAAAATAAATCAGCAGTGAATGGATTAGCTTCAGATCTGACTGCCCGGAGCAGCCTGATCTGGAACAGCAGAGCACTCGGGGCTTGTGTTTTTTAAATTAGTTTTAATAAATAGAATCAATAGCTCAAATTATGAAGAAGGACAAAAGCACAGATCAAATCGATCAAGGCTGTAGCTTATCATTATAAGCCAAGGGGTGTCTTCTCTTGTCTGAATGAGATAAGGTGGCACAAGAATCCACTTGCAGCTTTTCAGTATCTCTCCCAGAACAGCTGTATGTGGAGTTGGATACAGAGCCTGAAAACGCTCCTGGTTATCCAAACACAAACACAGCCTCCCTTTCTTTTCCTTTCCCCAGTAGGAAAAAAACCAACCCAAACAATAAATAAATCAGGAAATGAATCCTTTGTCCTGACAATAAATGCGTGAATTTACAGGGAGGGCAGAGCTAAATAGACAAACAAGCTCAAAGTATCCTTCATTATATACGGGATTTAATGCTTAGGTGAAGAGATTCTTGTTCAAATCCCTAGAAAAGCGTCTTTCCACATATTAGGTTAGGAAGGGGTGTTGGAGAGCATTCAGGAGCTTTCTCTACCCAAAATAGTCAGCCAAGAATTATCCACTGGGGGGGAGCAAGGGGGACATCATTAACTGCAAGCAAGTTTTTGGCAACGGGAGGGGGCATTTGCACACAAGCATCTTGTTTTCCTCTTTGTGGTTTTATTTTTGTTTATTTGATTGTTTTCTTCTGTTTTTCCCAGAGGGACTTCGCTCTGGGGAAGCTGCGGCGCCTCTCTGCAGGGCCAGCTGCTCTAACACGGGGGCTTGGGCCACCAAGGAGCAGAGCAGGCGCGTGCCAGCAGCTGGCTACCTGCTCTGCACGGGTGCTATCGGCAAGAGATGGGGTCTCCAGATCTGTCGCGGCAATGCGAGGGTACAGCACCCAGACACACTCCTGCTACACCACACACCACCTGCAAGGGCAGGAGAAAGCGCAGAATCCCAGCTGCCTCCTTACTCGGGGTAACAGGGGGATGACCCTACTTCGAATAAGCTTGTTTTGATTAACAGTGGCCTCCTCCCCCCATAACAAAACCCAAGAAAAACATATTGCAGCTCCAAACAGCTTTTCCAGCCTCAGCTGGACCCCAGGTCGCCAGCCGGGGGTCTGCATGTGCAGTGCTGGTAAACTTCATCACCTGGACATCACCATAATTTCACCTCAGGTGTTTTATCCCAAATACCCCAATCATCAGCTCTGGAGCACAAGTGCTGCACAGGAAATTAAATCGCTTTATAAATCCTTTTTTTTTTTTTTTTTTCCCCACCAATATAACTTTCTTATTAAAATCAAGCCAAGTACAAACTACCAGCCTTGAATATATTTCATCAAAAAAAAGTGAAGAGGTTTTTGGCATGCCGCATGACATCCTAGAGGTGTGAGAACAATGTGCGGTGCTGATAACCTCTGCTAACTCCCATTCATCCTCAGGTTGAAAAGCTGGCATCAGTTACGTGGGCTTTGTGCCCACATATAGCACATAAGAGTCTTTTTCATTGTTGTGGTTGAATTATAGATAAACAGTGCAAAAGGGGAATAATAATCTTATAATAATAGAATATATGACAGATGTACTACTGAAAGTCATTCACATGCTCCAGCGATGAGCATGGTTCAAAAGCCTATCTGAAATAGCCTTCCATCTTGCTAATAAATATTCAGAGACTTTTTAATCTTCAAGGACATAATATTGAACATCTGACAGAAAATTCAGTGTAGATCCATAAGCGGTTTTTATTACATTTCAGTCGGAAGTAGATTTCGTAATGTTTTATAACAAGCAGTGCCTTTGCCAGAAGACACGGAACTTTCTTGGTCAAAGTAGTCAGCGGTTAACTGCAAGTCCAACAAAATACCAATTATGATTCAAGTGTAGTGTAAGTTATTTTCTATTCAGTGAGGAAGAATTGATTTTCCCAGCAGTGTCACTTACACTCCAATGATTATTGCACGTAAGACAACTTAAGAAAATGATGGAAAAACAAATTAGATGGGCTGCAGATCACTGGCTTATCTTGACTGCTCACCTTGAGGACAGAGTTAGGGAAACATAATATACAGTACCGGATGTCAAGGTGCTCGAAACCTCTGCTCTCCTTCCACCACCCTGGTACTTCATATTAGAATTTCAAAACAGATATAAACATTTCCAGCAGGGATAAAGCATGAAGCAGCACATCTTGCCAGTCTAAGGACGTTTCCTTAATTAAAAACAATGATAACTTGCTGTGACAGAAGATAATTAAAGGGTTATAAATTGTATAAGAACTTGGCTTTGTCTAATGCTCTCATTTTATATACACATCTATTTCTGAGTCACGAGAGAAGAACGTTGCCACAGCTCTGTGGCTTTTGTTAGCTGACACTTCACTACTGATGACCAAGTGCTAAAGCAAGGCAGTGAAAGACTGGGCCCAATATTATGGCACAATCTAATGGAAATCAATAGGAATTCTTCCACTGATTTTTCAACATGTATTGGACGGACATTTTATCGCATGCGTAGCCCTGAATAATGGGAACAGAGGTTAACCAATCAGCGACATAATGATAATCTCTTTATGTGGAGATGGAATCGTCCCGATCAGCGTTTGTAACAAAAAAATGAGTTGGCCTCACATTCTTCTCCGGCGACATCCACAATCAGCCAATGTACTGTACATTAAGTGCTGCACATCTTATCTAGCTGATGGAATTCGCTGCAAGAGGCTCGGTTAACCATGTTTTTGGTTTTGCTTTAGGGCCATTAAAAATGACAGTCGGTGTCACCACTGAACCTGAAATGCCACTGCAAAGTTTCACACATGCCCTTCCAGAATCATTAAGTTTTTCCTCAGATTTATTTCAAAGGTCTACATCATTACTTTAAGATCTCTTCTAACTGCAGATTCCTTGCAGGATCTCCTCCTCTTTGCTCTGTTTTACATGGTAAAAAGACTCTTAATTTTTGAAGATGAGTTGGTGTTTCAAAAAATGAGAGAATGCATGAATTTTGTAGTTGCTTACTTTGTTGAGAAAATGCGCCACTACTTTATATCACTTGAGCTGTTAGGGCATATGTAGAGCTTGGTATTTCAGTGCTTTTGATTTTTTAATCTCACTACCCAACTTCATTCTTTTTTTAAAATGTAACATCTATATCTATTCTTGCCAATGGATTGTTCAAACAGTAGGCACGGTACTGGTCATTCTCTCACTTTCTCAGATTAAGGCACACTTTTGGCAATGAGAAAGTGAATGATTGCTCTGAGTTTAACGGTTGTAAAGGATGTTTATTTCCTAAGGCTTTGTTTATGAGACTGCAGTGTTTAAAAAATTATTTTATGCTGCTTTTGGCAAAAGTCACAGTTTGTGTAAGTGCTACTGTTATTATTGTTCACCAAAATATTTAGGGCCCATCCATATATTGGGTTACAGAAGAGCAAATAACATGCAATGAAAGTATAGAAAGACAGAATCGACTTACTGTCTGCCTTTGTGTATACTTTTTGATTTTCCTACCTCCTTCACTCAAGGGTAATCCTCTAAAACACACAGATGTTTCAGCTGATTATCCCTTTATCTGGCAGAAGTAGCCTCCGACACAGTG
This sequence comes from Egretta garzetta, assembly GCF_000687185.1. NCBI lineage: Eukaryota > Metazoa > Chordata > Aves > Pelecaniformes > Ardeidae > Egretta > Egretta garzetta. The sequence continues at coordinate 3,091,824 of NW_009258621.1, forward strand.
AGTATTACTATTTCAGCACTGAGATAGCAGGGAATGGTTAGTGATCAGTTTTACACCTTTTATTTTGTTTTTTTCCAGAAAGTATTTTCCATCATCATCTCTTCAATAAGATCAACAAGATGGATGAACATTCAGATGACCATGAAAGCCAAGCATAACTTGGAAGCTTGCTGTTAGGTAGGCTAGCACTAGCAGAGGAATCATGGAATCATCGTTATTTGGTTCTGTTACAGCAGCTACTGAAATACAGATACTGATGCTGGAAACGGACTTCCCAGTTGGTGGAAATCAACATCATGGAAACTCCTACAGTGATGCTATATTTGATGGTGAAGGTGAAATTTGGACCTCCATATAGTCAAAGTGCACCTTCTTCCTTCTTTGGGGTGTTTTAAGAAAAGCAGTTGACATTGTACTGAAGATTAAGGCTTCTGGGACTTGTGGGCTTCTAGAATCGACAGCCAACCTGAATCAGTTGAGTTCAGACTAACAAAACTGAGTATTTCTATGCAACGTAGGCTGAAACCCAAAGCTGTTGTTCATAAAAGCAGAAGACTAACATAAGGTGCTTTACAGAAATATATAAGCTCCTTTACATGATGACTATTGTAAAGATGTACTCTTAACTGGCAAGTCAGGCACTGCTAATAAAAATAGCAGCCTGCCACCCCTCCAAAGCAGAGGTTAATAAGTTTTCTGTGGAATGCGGAAAATCTTCAAGGAGACACAAGCAGGAACTTCTGAAGCACTCCCTGCCTCATTCCCTATTTTAGCTGATAACCACCATTACGTGTGTTCAGCCTGGAGGACACCCAACAGATGAATCTACACCTAGAACCAAGGCCGCCTCTTGGCAGCCTGACGCAGAGGGGCAAAATACAGTCTTTCAAAGCCTTGAACAAAGAGCCAGTCTCCCTGTTTCCCAGCCCGAGCTGCTGCTGGCCCACAGCCCTGAAGCGACAAAGCTGTCCTCACCAGACCAGGGCATCAGTAGGTCCAAGGGCAAGCGTTCCTCGACAGGCACTTTGTGGAGACTCATGTTTTTGTGTCCAGCCCATACCAGGCTCTTGTAAATCCCTGGATGGACACACTCCAGCTTTTTGGGAAAAGTGCTCAAAAAACAACACAGTTTCTGGGGTGTGGGCCCATGCTGAGCTTCACTGGTGTAACACAGAAATAATATGTACAGAAATGAAGGAAGCCAAAGTAATATTGTTTGATACATGGATACTGTGTATATATATATATATATATATATAAAATCCTGTAGATGCATCATTCTTATATTTATGAAGGGCTCTAGCTAAGGAGACATATACAGATAGTAGCTAAATTCATAAAAAGGTGAAAATCTTCCAATTAGTGCTCCATAGCCAACCTTACTGCCCATAACAGAGTCAACAGTTATCCGTAATTGAAATGCCCACAAAAATCTCCACCTCAGCTGTCTTTAAATTACTGACTGTAACACTACTGTGAAATGCTGTTTTTCTAACACAGTGACAGAAGCTGATACAAGAAAAGTACAGAAATGAAGAAAGTGGAAAAGGTGATGACGCAGAGGTACTGTATCAGTACAAATACGTTTGAGGAAAAAAACCCCAAAACTGTATATGTATCACTTGAACATTAAAAAATAGTAGAGCTATGACTTTGTACTGCCTTATTTAGGATATTCAAAGCAGCAGGCATGCATTTCATACCACTGAGCATAAAGCCTTCCTGTGATGAGAAACAGTTATTAGAAAGGAATATAAATGTGCAAGATGTAATTTTTTCTTTCCTTTTTTTTTTTTTTATAATTTTGAACAAGGAAATCTATTGCCTCAGGAGTACTGTCTGGTGAATAAGGTCCTGCAGGGGCTATAGTCCCAGCTAAACCACTGATTTGTTACCCTGTACCCTTGGGAAATTGCTTGTCCTTTATACCCCATAGCTTTGCTGTTTCTGTAATGGATAAAATTATATTTACGTACTTACCAGGAATGTTGTGAAATCTGTTAATATTTATAGAAAACTTTGTGAGCCCTAAGAAAACCTTACCATTTCCATATGGCCCATTATTAAACAATTAAAATCTCCCCTAATAATTTAAAATAAACTTAAACAGTTGGCTACTTATTTCATTTGTGCTTTCAACACACATTTTATTTTTCCCTAGAGTGGTTTCCTGTCTACCGCAGTAGCAGAAAGCCCTGAGTCTGCAAATAGGTACAGATGGGTAGTTTCACACCTGCGATCTGTCCCACTGGAAGGCAGCCGAGCTGCTTGGGCAAGCACTTGGAATGCGTACGAACGCAGGTGGAATCAAACCCTAGATTTTCTTGTAGGGATTCCCTCACAGGGGCCACTAACGCTGATTTCAAAGGACTGAAGAACGAGGTCTGGGCTTCATCTGCCATCGCAACGATATGCTGCAGATAGGAAATTACAGCTCCTGGGATTTGGATACAGTGAGTATTTCCCCAAACCAGTAATTCCACCTAGAGAGAGTTGTTGTTCTGGTGGGGCATTTCTTGTTTTGCTGTCATTTTCTGACACAGTCTGTACTTCTTTTATGACTCTCCACTTGCCAAAAAAAGAAAAGCAAAAATTTCCATAGCAGCACTGTTGGCCAAAGAAAACTTTGGGGATGCAGCAGGTTTTTTAGCATCAACCTGATGTCTTCCCATCACAGGGGGGTTTATAGCCCCTCTTCTTATACCTTGTTTATTCAGAAATTTCTGTACATCTATAAATATTC
>NW_009258621.1:3095544-3146054 GCF_000687185.1 Egretta garzetta
ATTGATCGCTTCCCAGTAGTAAACAAGATGGAAAAAATGGATTTGGCTGATCTGTGCTCCTTTTTTGCAGCAGTGAAGAGACTTGGAGATGCCCAAGAAAGCAGCACAGGCAGTGCTTCCACTGCTGGAGCCAGATTTGCTTAATTACCTCAGTGAGCGTCCACGGCTGTCACAGACACGAGCGCTTCCCATTGAACAGGGTGCCCTTTGACAAAGGCTCTTGTCCTTAAACACACTTACTGGGCTACCAAAGGCAATAACCCAGTATACTTATATCATGTGATGGTACAAGTGAAAAAAGAAATCAAAGCTTACCCTGAAGTTAGCACTGAAATCCAAACCTCTCAAAGCCAAGGGTAGGCAAGAGTGCTACACCAGGGATCATTTCTAAGCACAAGCCATAGCACAGAACATCTAACCATTTAAAGGCTTTCAGAAGGTGTCCAAAGCAAGTCATTATAATCCTCAGCCTGCCCACCTGACAATCCTTTTCAGTGAAGAAAACCAAACCCAAATAGCTACTTATCACATCTTCCCATCCCATGCTCCTGATTTTGGAAAAAGGGACAGGCAGACAGCCCCTCCCTTCAATTGCTATTCTCTCCCAGCTGAGCCTTGGCCATTTTATCAGTTAGAGCTACATATACGTGCTTCTGCTTTTCATTCTTATCTTCTTTGCCTGGAGTCAAACTGGTGGAAGAAGAGGTTAAGCACACAGACCCCCCGAGCACATGCGTAGGGGTGTGCAGGCAGGCACCCTTTGGAGAAAGGGTGAGGGGAGGTTGCCTGATGGGCATCCCACTGTATCCCCTGTTTTATGTTCAGAACATAAATACAGGACACCAGAAACTTTCCTGAGGAAATAAGCACCACTTTCTCTTCCAGTCTTCATACAGCCAATCCAGTTCTTCATTATACTCTACTATTTCAAATAAAAAAAAATAAATCTGCTGACAATCGTTTGGAAGTGTATTTCCTCCTCGTTCCACTCTCAAAGAAAAGATGAATCAAACACTGAAGACTTGGAAGTTTTCCCCACTGAATGTTTATGCACGTAGTGTTTTTGGAAAACCACTGACAATTCATAGATTTCTTACAAATAGATAGCTACAAATTAATTCCAATTAACTGACTGTATTTGGGCAAGGATTCATATCAGAAAAGACATCCCTACATGTGCTATGGGGGAACTTTACGTCAGCAGGACTGTTACAGGAGCAATGCTCCATAGGCATTCACAAAACAGGGTTTCCAGGGAAATACGCTAAAATACTGTCTAGTAACCTCATTCTTGTGAGCATAAGGGAGCTGACAGAGGTGAAAGCTTCAGCCTGAGGCTCACCCAACGCGAACATGTTTAAAGTCAAGGCTGCCCTGTCTATAGCAAGTTTTGAATATGTTACATTCAAGGATATAGCATTATTTAGCTAATCCAGGCAAAGACAGAAAGCCTGGAAAGCTCAATATACTTATGAAAAAAAAAAAAAAAGGCTGTTTCATACTGAGTTGGCTTGAAGACTGTTTTCCTTTCACTCAGAAACATATATCCCTCAGAACACAATAACAGGCTGTAAATTATCCTGTAGCTAACCAGGAGCAAAAACATCTGAGTGGCTTGATAAGGTAATGGGAGATAAGAAGGATCCATACCTTCCAGGCTGAGCAGCTTGAACACCTAAGGATGTTTGGTGGAAAACTTTACGCAAAACCAAACAAATCACAAGCTTTTCTGACCCTAGAAACCCCAAATCATGGAAGCTGTACCTGACTAAAGCCAGAAATTGGGGCCCTTATTACAGTGTATGCAAGACAATTAGAATAAATCATTTTCTATACTCTTACATGAAATCCAGGCTTGACTCAGACCTATAATTTGAAATAAGCTTCATTTTAATGACTTAAATTTCACTGCTAATAAGAGCAGTCCAATCAAACTACAGCCAAAGAGTGTGAAATAATTTATAGGTTTTGTCTGAAAAGGTCAAGTTCTTAAACAAAGAAAAGTGACTTTTCCTACCAAAGTGCTTGCCCCTCACTATGTAAAATTAATAGACCGCTCTGAAAAATAATACCTGTCTTTTGTGCCCAAAGTGTCTTGTTTACCAAACACACGCACACACATTAATTACCAATCAGCTGCTGCCAAAATGAACAACACGTGGCTGACAGGGGTCCCCATTGCCAGGCAGTGAAAATGAACTTAGTTCTTTCCACTGAAGTTAATGAAGCTATGACAATTTAAATTAGCTGTGAACCTACCCCAATTATCTTTTAGCTCGCCTGCACAAGGACACTCAGGAAAGTTAAGCAGAACTAACTAAAAAGCCGTCAGGTTAGAAGAGAGTGAGGCATGTTGAACTTTGCATGGATTTCTTTCGCTCCTCAGTTGGGTGTCTAGCAGGTTTGTTTATTTTTCTTTGCTATGCTAGATAATTTGGTTTGGCTTTGCAGGACCCGCCTCCTGCATACAAACTGCTGGCGCTTAGAGCCTCTCTCGCCTTTGGGATGTGTATTCAACTTGGCAACTCTCTTCTGTGCAGCTGTTCTCTGTGGCATTCCTCATCCACCCTGTTTTTCACCCTTGTTAAGCTCTCCACATAGCCAGTATTTTCAGCGGTGCACCAGCCCGGTGAGACCCCCCTGGCATCTGTGAAGGAACCCCTTGAGCTGCACAGCAGACTTTCTCCTGCTGGCTTATCGGGCGACACGCTTAGTGTGTGATACTCTTCTAGAAGAATTAGATTTGGAGCTTTTAAGGAGATCTTCTGCTGGAGATCCCTTCTCCATTACATCTCAGAAATGCTGCTGGGAAGAGCAAGTATACGAGAAGCTCTTTTTTTAATTTTTAATTTTTTTTTTTTTTTTTTTATTTAAGAGGCATGGCCTGGGTTTTGAGGGAGATAATAACCTTTATTCTTCAGGACTGCAATGCTGATATGACTTTGCTAAGGGCCAGATCCAGAAAATAATTAATTCAAATTCCCAAGCTGTCATTTATAAACCTGAGCGAGGAGCTGAAAGCATATCGCATGGACAAATGCAGATACAGGGATAGCGGATGAGTTGTCCTAGCTTCGTGGCTCTTACAGTATAGCAGCTTGTACCCTGCTGGGTCAGAGCATAAGGGGCTCTCACACACACACACAGACACACACACACTCTGCACCCCCCTCACGTTTAAATACCCTGAGCTCCCTGTGTAAGGGATGGAAGGGCAACTCAGCAAAGCTGAGCAACTGCAACAGAAACACATAAGCACTTTAATGTCTTTCACTCTCATAAAAGCACTCTTCAAAACTTTCCCCTAGAGCTCTGATTATGCTCTGCTCTCCCAGCTAGCAGTAGTCATATCTGAGTATCAATAGGATTCCCTGGGCCACAGTGTCTTGGCCTCCCTGGGTGGGATGAAAGATGAAGTTAGTACATTTTAATATTAGAAAAGAGAAGGCAAAAAAGTCTAAAATACAGAGGTTTAATACTATGCAGTGAAACCTGATGAATTGTGAGAAGCTGTCATAAGGGGAGTAAATGAAGCTAGGAAATCATCCATGCTGTTGAAGAGTTTGGTGTGGCATGCTATTCAGAGCAGGGGAAATTAACTGCTGCACGACACCGGTGAATTCATGATTCCTCAAATCTGGTTCGTGATTCATGTTCTTCCTGGAGAAGTAAAAGACAGACCTCCATCCTACTTTGTAATGTCCCCTAGGCTTACCAACTTCTCTATTTTAACTACATTTTAGTTTAGAACTACTTACTTCTGATCTTACCAGGGCTTTTCTCTCTTGCTGTGCCTCTACGCTAAACCTTGGTATTTACCAGCTCGCATCTCATGAATAACATCACTGTCAAACTTTCCTAAGTTATAATTATATGAAACAAGATTTGAACAGGGAGACACCCAAGATGAAGACACCATATCTGAGACAAGAAAATGTAACACCTACAAATGACTAGTTTAATCTTCCAAACACTTTAGAAAAACATTGATGATAATCTCAGTCAATAGGCAAGTTTTGATTCTTTGTAGGAAGAGAAGCAGAATACACCTAAAATGTCTAACAGAGAGGCTTTATTTCGGGATGTGGGGCTGCCCAGCCCCAGGAACCCATTTTGCCTGGTATCAGATGCGTAGAGGTGCGACACAGGCCCTCTGGTTTTTGTGTGTCTGTGAGACAGGCTGCCGGGAAAGGCAAAACCTGTACATCGAGAGAATGTCTCTGTAGCTGACCCCCGTGAAGGGCATCAGCTGGCATAGACCTTGGTACCCTCCCAATGCCACAGGCAAACAGAATCAAGTCTCGTCTTTCACTGTGTTTCCCTGGAAGAAGCTTAGTGATTTCACAAGTCATACACTTGCCATTAAATTTTAAGTGAACGCACTTTCATTTCAAAGATACATTAGATACATATGCACACATCTATAAATCTTCACACTCGGTCATACGTCTCTCACAGACGCATCAAGCAGCAGTCCTTGTAAGTCGTGTGAAAGTCCTGCACGTGTATTTATTGCCATAATATCACGGGTAAGCCAGCAGAGAGTACTGCCCTGCAAAGCAGCCCCTATTGCGTGCTGCATACCTCCTCGTGCTGAAAAGCTCCTGAAGCTTTGGAAACCGGAGATATGTACTTGGTAATTTATAGTAGCTGAGGATCTGCCCTGCAGAGTTTATTATCCTTCTTTAGTGGCACTTTTCTTCCTTTTCTTTCTCCTCTCTTATGTTCTGCCTATTTCTTTTTATCCTCCCTATGAAAATGTCAACTATAGAATCCAGCATAAGCATTGGACCACTCCACCGATATACAGCCAGTGACTGTACAGCAACCTCGGTAGGTGCTTTCCGCTTCAAGGTATGAACTGATCATAAATTTGGGAAGAAAAGAATGTAGCACTAACTATAGACTTTTTTCTACCCTAACAGAAGCAATGCTGGTTTAAATTTAAAAAAAAAAAAATATCTTTAAATAGCATGTAATATGGTTTCAATATACTCTGCTGTGCAAGTATTCTCATCCCCTTCTGATAATATGTGGGTTTGTTGATTAACTATATGATCAACCACCATAACACAGGGACTTGAAAGCTTCATGGGTCTTCATTTTGTTAGCTTATTTTATCCTCTCCACACCCTGCCTTTCTTAAATTCGGGTCAGTCCCCCAGCAGAAACACCTGAGCAAGAACTCTAATTCTTTGCAGGTTTCAGTGGCGTTTCGACTTAAGTGTGAAAGCATAAGAAACGTTCTAATTGCAGCTGTCAGTAACGGAGTGGCAGGGGGGGTTCACATCCTCCGCCGCTTCCGTTGCAGGGAAGCACATCTGACTCAGTACATAACACAGGACTTGCTATTTCAAGGCAGCCGCTGTTTTAGCGGTCAGACATGTACTCATCCTTGACTTGATAGTCTAAAATAAATATCCTTGAGCAATTGTACAAAAACACCTATGCAGGGAGCAAGTAAAAAAAAAAACCCCGCTGTTTATAGTTTGCAGATGCTTGGGAGAAAACACTCTGCATAACTTACTTCTAAACTGCTCAGACAATGGCTAAACTGGTTAGTGAAGCCAGGGAATGGATTTTAAAATACAAACCACCATGCGATCAAGCCTAGGCCTTAATTATTTTACCTGCAGTTTGCCTCTCTCTTAGATAGCACTTAGACAGATGGGTGCCAAATGATGGACCATCTCTGTCGGCAATTATTCCAGTCGTCTCAGTTGCTCCTTTCTAAAACTGGCACCAATCTCCTGCTAGAGCCTCTGGCACGCTAACACGTTCAACAATTCCTTTTAATTAGCTGAGTCACACATCCAAGTTTGCAAGCTTTCCTTGAGGAGCCTCCATTCTCAAGAGATGTTTCTTATATTGCCTCCACAGCGTAGAAACCATCAGGCAGAAGGTACCAGCTGGTCAAAATCTACACGCTGCTGTGGGCTGCTTCACTCATACACTGGCTAAGGGTGGCTAATCATCAGGAAGTAAAGTTTAGGAGTAGGAGAAAATTAGGAAAATAACAGAGGTGGAGGCAGTTTCTCTTTATACCAAATACAATATGACCAAATTTGATTTCCTAATACCTTTTTATCACAGCATTAGTTACAGGATGTAGGTAAAATGCTGATATCAATATTTCTTTCACAAAACTCTGCAGGAGTGCAAGGAGAATTGGTCCAAGCAGCCTTTTTCACCTCCCTTCTTAAGCTGCCTTGTACTGTTGCTTTATTTTCTCAAATCAGAGGTACAGTCTACTGCCCAAATGGCTTCACTTACCTGCTGGGGTAGAGCTCTCTATTTCCCTGGGATACGCTAAGAGTGATTTCAAGCGCTGCCGAGATGAGAAACTCTAAAGCAAGGAAGGGTGCTGTAAGAGAATGAGGAAGCTTTTCCTGGCATTTCTAGTTGTAATTTCCAGTTCATATTCATATATTTCTGCTTAAAGTCGTTTGCTAAATCTTAAGAAGGATCCCTTCTGTTCTGAGAGCAAGTTGGTTTTTTGCACTGCTTTCTCAAAGCAAGATCTCTAATGGCTAAATGAAACTTGGTAAATACTAAGGCTAGATTACAAAGCTTGACACTGGATTTTAAAACCGTTTTAAATCTGCAAGGATTAAACTGCCTTAGGTGACTACTGAGTTGCTCCGCCTCTCTCACTCTGCAAGGCAATTAATTGTCAATACTCTGACACAAATGAACCTAAGTTTCCCCTCTGAACTTTCGGCCTCTGATTTCTCACAGATTACCTCTAGAGTTGTAAGGCACAGCCATCTAGATTTCTCACAGGCATTTCAGTATCTATAAAAAACCCCACCAAGAATACTTCTGTCCAAATCCTCTTCCAGGCAAAGATTATAAAGCAAAACAGCTAATAACCACAGCCTCCCCTGCAAACACTCGGAGCATGCCAACTGTAGAGTGCTTGCAAATCTGCAAGGAGCGATGGACAAACCAAGCTGTAACTACCCTCTCATGAGATTTTTGGGCTGGAAGTGAAGAAGTAGACGTGGCAGCAAGAAGAGCAATGAAAACCCATGGTTTCTGATCCCTGCTCTGTTTCCACATGGTAAGTACAAACTGAAATCCGTCCCTGTAAGAGGCTGCCAGCCCTCCCCTCTGAAACACCCTTGCCAAAGCAGATGCTAATCCAACCAGGAGCAAACCCCCGGCTCTTGTACCATGCTGCAGAGCCCACGCCCACTGTGGAGCATAAGATCTCACTGTTGGGAAACCAACCACAAAGAAACTCATCACGGCAGCATATGCCAATGGCCAACCCTCAAAAAAAAAAAAAAAAAATTAATAATTAAAAAAATCAGCCATGGCAAAGAGCATAGATAATGGTTGTTGAAGGCAATATTTTTACCATTATCTTGAGTTTTCTTAGCAAGTAACAGAGCTGGCTGCCACATGCCAGTGTCCCAACTTAAGAAAAAGCTGTAGTGGAACAGAAACACACAGAAACAGGAGAAGTGCTTGAGGCTTATCAGGCTCCTGCTCTCTCTCCAAAGCTTTCACCAGTATGTTATTCAACATCTGAAAGGCACAAGGAAAGGACACTAGGATAGCTGAGGAAAGCTATCAAGACCACGTAAGAGAAGGTGAAGAGCTCTAAGAGTACTGAAGAAAACCCCCTCCTTTACGTCAAATGAAAATAGATGCCACCCAGCACTCCCAGAATGAGCTCTTAAGTGAGAAAAGTACCTTTCAGGAGCTGAGCTTAGCAAGAAGTCGTCTCTGCTTTTGTCCTATACAGGGTCCTTAGACACTGTAGGTGCCTATGCTCAAGTTCCTAGACTGATCTTAAACCCCTTTTGACTCATTGAGGCTTTCTGAAGAAACATAAAGCAAGCTTTTTCTGTTACCAACAGCGCATTTGAACAACTCCTGGAGCAGTGAAGTCTATTTTAGTCACCTGAATCACCCCACTGGGCACTCAGTGGAGAGATGCATAGGAAGGCGCCTTTCTGGAGTCCCCCTTTGACCTTGAAGGAAAATCTAAGGTTTATGTGTCCCTTAATAGCTCTTCAGCTAATATATATGGCTTTAGTAACATTAACATTTGCTATATTCAAAGCAACTCTACAGAGTTTTCTCGGACAAGTTCTCAAGCCATGCTGAAATCAATCCCAGGTCTATACTGATTTAACAGGAAAATAATTACCTCCCAAGGAACCAAAAGTTGGTGTAAGTGAGAAAAGAGTCCAGTTGAGCGATTCTAACTCTACTATTTTGTGTCGCTGCCAGAGGGGAGGATTCAGTCACTGTTTTCAGCCACACTGATGTTGTAGTCAGCCCATTTGAGAGAATACACGCTCTTGCTGAGGAACCCACAAATTAGCATCCTCAACAAATGCTTGAGAAGTTAACAAGGATTTGCTGCAAATAAATCCCATTTTACTAACAGGTGCTTTTTGGCAATGTAAAACTTTACTTCTTTGCAGAAATAATTATAAACTGCTTTTGCTTAATCCCCAGAAGGCAGACCTTAACTGTGTAATCTAAAGAAAGAATCAAAGCAAAATTAAACAAAATTAGCAGTGTATGCCTGGAGCACAGTTCACTCAGGATTTAGATGACCTAAATCACAGATGGATTATTTTTCCCTCTAGTTGCGAGAATGATTTAAACTTTTACTGACCTTCTGTGGTTAATTCAGACATTTTTCTCAAGTTTTCACCGCGGTCTACTTATTCAGTGAGCATAACAACTCCTCCTTCTGAACGAAACGTAACTTCTGCCCTAGGAAAACTGTGGGATAGTAACCACAGATATATTGTGGTGCGTAAAATCAGGATGGGGGTGTATTTTTCCAACTACTGACATATCATTCTTCCTCGTATCCTCCCTCCAGACTTGCCACTCCACTTATTAATCAAAGGATTTATCCAGGACTGCTCCTTTCATTTTTGCTTTAGGTCCTAACAATGTCAGATGGCTGTGGGTGTAGGCAAGGGGTGATATAACTTGCTTTACAAAAAATTAAAATGAAAACAATCGTTTGCACGATTACATACTTGCTGTTGCGTAAGCTCTTTTGCTCGCCTGTGCTACTGACACAGAAACCAGCTGTCATACAGCATTGCTCATGTTACTTTATGGAAAACAAAGAGAAGCTTTAAGATAGATAAAACCCTTCCTTGGGTAACACAGTACGGCATCTTTACGTGGTTCACTCTCTCCAACTGCAGTCGTGCCGCTCCTCTGATAGAGGAGGCTCGCTCTCTGAATGTTTATCAGAGTCCTCTCTCTAATGCCTTCACGATTTTAAAAAGAAAACATTAAGTTGCCTCTTGGTAAACAAGCACAAACCTTTGGAAAGCTCCCACAGTATAAACACGAACGCTCATCATCAAGTGGTTTGGGGCAGACAAGTTGCACTACATGTTTCGACAACGCTAAAGAAAACTGTAAAGAAAGCTTAGGCTTTATGCTTCAAATTACTGTCACAGCACCAAGGAAGCTTGTTTAAAATTTAGTCTGCGCTTTGCATTATAACATACCATATCGTTTCTTAACAGAGATCTTAAAATGAGCACGATCAGAGTAACGGAGAGGAGCTTCAAGATGTAATTAAACGAATGTCGGAGGAAGGGCTGTGCTTTCCAAACAGCTGGTGTAAGTCTCCCGAGCGACTCCCTACGAACCCCGACCCTTGGCTTGCCAAGAAGCAGTTTGAGAGCCAGCAACAAGGCTGCTGTTTGCAACCATTCCCTCTCCCTACTTACAGTTCAGTGGTGTTGGCGGGGATGTCCTGGGGAACCTGGACCACCTTACTCTCCTGACAAATGAAGACCCTGCCCGCGCAGCGGCAGGAGTGGTGCTGGCATCCCGAGCAGCCCGCCAGGAAAACCAGAAAACAGGCAAGGACTGGAGACATCTCTGCCTTCACATCTGTGCCTGTCTCCTTCATCTCAAAGGGAGGAATGCAGAGACCTCCCAGTCCAACTCCCTGAATGGAAGATCCGCCCCAAAAGCTGGGACAAACCACGTGGCTCTTGGGGGATGACTTCTCAGCAAGTTTTGGTTCATGGCCCCAGATTCTTTATGACCTTAGAGCAGGGATGGAAAGAAGCAATGATGGTCTTCCATGACAAAAGTATTTTGCATTTTAAGTGGTGTTGAGATCATGGGGGCCCGCCGAACTAACCAGGGTGCTTTTGACTTGCTGGGTATCTGCACTGGGAAAGGGTTCTTCCTTCTTAGATACTCTGTTTTGCATATCTTGTTTGGTAAGACCAAGGGACAATGAAGCATTTTTACTTTCTACAGCCCAGGCACTTTTGTCCCTGAAGGAAAGGCACTATTTATGCTCCCCTTCATGGATCCAAAAGCCCCTGCTTTTGTGTTGCTCCTAGGCAAAAGAAGTGTGTTATTTTTGTATTTTATAGGGTATATAATATATTTGATAGGTTAAAAGCTATACAGTCCTAAAGCCAGAGCTAAATAACACGCCTTTATTTTCAACTGTGATTATTCTTCATGCACTTGCTGATTCATCTCTTTTTCTTGGCACCTTTATAGGAACCCAAAGAGGAGAAAATGTCACAACCCCAATGGTCCCTGGAGACTGGTAAACTAATTCCGTCATCTGGAAAAACACCCAGAAATATGCAGAATGGCTATTTGTGACCCATCAGAAGGAAAACAGCTTCAAGAATACCATGATAAGGCCTGGATATTGAATCCCGTCTTTAAGTCCTTATTTGTTTGGTTCACTTCTTGACTGAACTAAAAGATCTTTCTTGTTACACATATTAATCCTTGGGGAAGGGACCTAACTAACTCTGTCCTGGCACTCAGTCATGCTACACCAGGCTATCATCTGGAATCATCAAGACACCTGAATGAGAAATTTGAGATACAAAGGTGGGGGGTTGTTTTGGTTTTGTTTGTTGTTTTTTTGTTTTTTTGTTTTGTTTATTTCTTTGGTTTGTTTTTTTTTTCTTTTAAACTCTGAATAGCTGTTTCAGGCACACAGCTTTTAAATCACGTGCATTTTAAGTGAGCTGGATGCTGTGGGTAATTCTGCTGAACTTGACTCACATTCAATCCTTCACATTGCTTGGAATGATTTTAATCTTGTTAAAAGCAGCTGTTAGGTTGTTATTTTTGGTTTTTTAATTGTATTTTTTTTTCTTCTCCCATCATCAAAAAGCATAAGCAAACGTAATGAGGCACAAGACAGAATCTTTTCTCTGAAGTGTGCTGGCCGAAAGAGTCTACCATTCTCACCTTTAAAATAAGCATCAAAAAGTAAATGTTTCTGAAAGGAGCTAATTATGATTTTCAAAACTAATACAACTGGTTCTTTAAGTTACCCTAAGAGTTACACTGAGTTTACCAAATCTCACTAAATATTTGTTATTTTTCCCCATTCACTTAAACCTACTCAAGATAAGAACACTGATATTTACGTAAGAAAGGTAAAAAAAAAATCATGACAATCTCTTTCTAACAACAGTAAGCTTGTAACAAATTGTAAGAGTATTCATTTATCTGTGTGTGTAAAACAGTCCATTTTGCTGAGGCGTTGAGTAAGTTTCATGAGAACTACAGTGACTGCCAGAAAAAATGTTTTCTGAAATATTACTGACTTTTTCCTCCTATGTATTCTTTCCTCTCAAAGATCTTAGACCTACAAGATCTTCTGAAATGAGTACCACCTTTACTTTCCTTCATACTCAGTGGGATGAAAGCTGCAGAAGTCAGTCCTATGGTCAAAGAAATTCCCATATAGTAAAAAATTGCTGTAGTCCACTGCAAGTTGGGCTAACTAGGCACTTCAGGATTAAACAAATGCTAGGAAGACAACTCATTTGAGGCTTTTCTGGTTTTGTCTTTTCAATAGCAAGTCTCCAGTTTCTACAGCTGTAGACTGAAAGTAGGCTGAACAGCCCCTGCCCCCCCGCCGCCCCCAAAAAACCAAAAAAACCCAAATCCAAACTCAAAAGGTGAAGCCTGAGGAATATATAGTGCACAAGAACGTCTGGTTACAAATGAATGTTAGTCATATCTCTTAATCCTGAAATACATCAGTATAAATGGTCATGTTATACTAATGAAATGGATAGTAGTATTTATGATATAGTTTAAAAAGTGGTAACGTTCTCTGAATGTCAAAATAATTTGCACCAATATGAAGACATTGCAATTTGATTAACTTTGAATCTAATATATCAAACTACAATTTTTTTTTTTTTTCAGATGATAGTAAGAATTCTTCCATACACAAAAGTCAGATTAAAAAAACATCACTGGGCTACAAGAGACCTTTCCAATTTATAGTGACTTTCAAAACTATATCAAGCGTGTTTTATTTTAACAGAACTAGTAAAACATAGATGTTTTAAAATCTGAGGTCAGGCCCAGAAGCAAATAATGAACATAATGCAGAAGAATTGGAGGAAGGTTTGCTCCTCCTTGGTTTTGTTTGGCGAGTACACATTGCTCTGCTTTCATTTACAGCAATTAAGAGTCAGATGCAGATTATTAGATAATACAACCCCCCCCAAACCCCAAGATGCTCTTGAAATACTGTGGAGATAAGACTTTTATGGAAATATCCAGTTATCATTAAATTCAATAAAATCAGACTAGTACATAAAGTGGAACTGACATTTCATTCATATTAGAGCAAACACTAATTCAGGACCACGCTAAAACTATCTGAGGATAAATGGAGATTCAAAAGGATTTCCAGGTTGTTACATATATATGATCTAAGGTCTTGAAGAATAGACTCTCGTGTCTATTAATTTTGTGAACCAGGGATCTCTCCTGATTTCTGTTCACGACTGCCAAATGACAGCCAGCCACATCACTTCAGCCCCCTGGATGGGGATGATGACCCTCTCTTAACAGCCGTGTTACCCATTCAGGAATACAACTGTCTCCTCTCAGGAAGAAAATCTGTGTAAATGAGGGGAAAAAAATGCCAAGATACCTCCTGGTCTCTTTCTGGGAGGTTGCACTCACAAGCCCTCCTTGAGCACCAGGTTGGAACTACCACTGTGCCTGAAAACCCAAACAACCTGTTTGTGGAGGGTTAGTGAGAGCTACTTAAAGCTAGTCATAAATGTGGCTCACGTCTTTGTGCCATCACAGGGTTTGTTTCATGCTTTTCCCTCAGTAGCTTGTTCAAAGCAATGCAGGGGGCAAACTCATGCCTCCATAGACCTGCCCAAGCTACCCACTCCTATGCTGCCTCAACTACCCATCACCTGCAGAGCTAAAGGCAAGGAGCTGAAAGTATAAATGCAGAGATGATGGTGCTTTCAGATATTTATAAGAGCCTTTGCATCCCTTTGCAGAAGAACTGTGCTCCAGCTGGCAAATTGGTCTTGAGAGTGTAAACTGTTTTCCTTAGTAAGGAAACAGAAATTTCCCCAAATTGAAACACTGTAGCAACAGACATGCAATTAAGCGAATTATGACAGAAACTCAACTATGATATTATAGATTATGGAATTAGCTGGCTTCTGGGATAGACAGTTAATTTAAGGTTATATGGTCACCAAGGGATCTTTTTTAAGACAGTAGTAAAGGAGTCTGGTTGATATGACTGGCCTCTAAAGTTACCATGAGACTCCAAAATTAGCATTGGTCTAATTCTGCAAGCACTGAGCTGGAGGAACCTAGGGGTTTTGCAGATCCCATCCTCTGAGCAAGCAGCATCACCCATCCTGGGCCACGCTGTCACCTGGTTTGATGGGGATATAGCGGGAAGGAGAATGAAATCACCCCAGATCTCTCCCTCTTGCCCTGACTAAACTTTCTTCAAATATACTGAAATGACTCTTAAGTCCTTCCACCGCAGTGCAGACGCGGTCAGCTCAGCGTCTAAATCCAGGCTGTTGGAAGTGCAGGAACAGCTCTTTTTCATAAGGCAGGAAGCTTACTGGGTGTTGGAGCGTATCAACCTACAGGCAAGCAAGTCCGCAGCAGTTTCTGCTTGTGTTTCTCTCTTTTGAAACACAACATGGCAGCTAATTAGGTAAATACTCTTTCTGCTGATGTTTTCCAGCCTCAGAATAGTGTTTAATTACTGAATGCCACTGTAACACTGGCTTTGCTTAACCATAAGTGTTCTCTAAAAATGTGTCAGCAAATAAATCACCTGTACGAACAGATAACATACAAACCACATCCAAAAGAAGTTTATCCTTCAAAGAGTGCAGATTTCTCACTCTGTTGATGTTTTCCACCACCTAGGTTCTCCCTATGGGTTTGCAGGCAGCAATAGCATCTATTGTCCTGCTATGATCAGAAAAAGGTGTTTTCTATCCAGAAAAGCTTGCAGTGTGAGACGTAACACACAGACACCCAAGAGGAGATTAATAAGAGGGTGTTTGACACATCATTGGTTTACCTTTTGTGAATGACCAACTTGGGTTTTAAAACAGCAGATCACCGAGGCCAACAGACCATTTACCTAATAAAAATATAATGTTTTAGGTTTCTTTCCAGAAATAGTCTTTCTGAACAGATTTTTTTTTTAGCTTCATCTTTTTCCATGAATGGGGATTATTTTAAAATACATTTGAATGGCCAGACTTTATCTGTGCCCTCAGTGTTGAGAACATCATAAACCATTAAACTAGCCTAATACAAGCAGTAGCTTATTGGCCTCTCAGCTATTTTAGACAGCTGCTCGCATGCAACCTAAACTCTCAAAAAAGACTGAAATGGCGAATCAGCCACCAGAGGGAGTGCATTCACCCGAGAAAACACACTGATATAAGGAAAGGATTAGAAATTGTATGAAATTATGTTCATGCAGATTTCCTCTGACTGTCTGGCTTTTGACTTCAAAACGTGGCCGTGATTAGCTCCCGTGGTGAATAGCACCTCTGCAGACCGCGGAGCAGCGCACCACATGGCATTGTGTTTAACGCAGCAATAACTGACCACACTGTGTCTCCTGCTTCCCTCCTGCCACCCTCCCCCCGCTTAAACCCTAATTAACATTTGATGTAAATGGCCTTGTAAATGGTCTAAGAACACCGCTCAGTGCAGACGGGCTTCAGACACTTCTAACATTTTTGCTGACACTTCTTAGCAGCGAGCATGTGTCTGTGTTATGATCTGGGGGAGCAAGGGAGTTATGACTTACTTTATTTCACTCTGCCCCAATACTTTTGTGGCTTTGATGGCTGACAAGCTTCCACCCAGCCCTTTATCTATATGACTTTTCAGAGGCAATCTGAGGATATGAGCACCTCATGTATTTTCGGACCACAGGGGACATATGCAAGAGACAACACTGAAGTCAGAGAATAGTCTTTGCCACCCAATCTAGTACTGCTCTCCAGGTTTGGGTCTGTTCATCCCCAGTCGATAATAAAAGATGCAACCCATCTGCTAGGTTTCTATCACATGTCTGTAGAAGCACAGTTATAGAAGTACTTTTTCTTTGCACTGTCCGTGAGTGGGTTTGACTAGACCAAAATAATGCACAAGAGACACCGAAGCCTGCCTAGAATCGCTCTTTGCGTCATATATTCTTCCCCAATGCCTTTCCCAGCCAGCAAAGCTTATCTGAAGGCCAGAGATGTGAAGCAAGAGAAACCTTGCCTAACTGCAGTGTCAAGTAGACCTGACTACGGACAACAATAACCATCCATTGTTCACATTAGCACCAGTAGAACCTCATGAAATCCAACAGGGACAAATGCAAAGCCCAAACCTGGGGAGGATGAACCCCCTGAAGCGATGCAGGCTGGGCGCTGCCAGTAGACTGAGGGAAGTGATTATTCCCCTTTACTCAACAGTTGTTAGACCACGTCAACAGTACTGCATCCAGTCTGAGACCCCGCTAGAAGAAAGACATCATTTAACCCAGGGGAGTTCAGGGAAGGCCACTGAGGTGGTCAGTGCAGGAGCTCTTGCCCTGTGAGCTGAAGCTGAGAGCCCAGGGCTTGTTCAGCCCAGGGAAGGGATGGCCTGTGGGGAGATAACAGCAGCCCCCAGCACCTATGAGGAGGTGATCAAGAGGTGGACCCAGGCTCATTGCAGAGGTGCAGGGTGAGAGAACAAGAGGCAACAGGCATGAGTTTTAACAAGAGACGTTCAGACTGGCTACAAGGAGACAATTTTTCACCTTGAGGACAGTCAAGCAGTGGCACAGGTTGCTAGAGAGGTTGTGCTGTCTCCTTCCATGGAGGTTGAAAAGACCAGACTGAATAAGCCCCTGAGAAACCCAGTCTGACCTCACAGCTGACCTCACTTTGAGCATGAGTTGGGACCAGAGACCTCCTGAGGTCCCTTTTCCACCTGAATTCTTTTGTGATTCTACTTATGGCTCAGAAAAATATCTCCCTAGGATGTTTAAAATAGAGACTGACTATTCATGCTTTTCCTCAAACCTTCACTGTCAGTTGCTTTTGAGCATGGTTCCAATATACTACTCAGCTATTAGTCTTTAATCCATAAATAAAGGACAAAAGTTTGTCAGCATGAAAAAATAGGCTGGCAATGCTTCCTGCCCACCATTTCCAAGTTCAGGAGCCTGCTATCCAGGAAGCGATGCAGTTTAGCAGCAAACCTAAACTTCTTACTCACTGAAATTCAAGAGGCCATTAATAATTCCAAGTACAATTTATTATGAAATAAAATGAATTAAAGGAACTTTGATGATGCCATATCATGTAATTAGAATCTCCTGTTAAAGAAAGAGAGGAGCCTGGCAGAGCATACATGAGGAATTTCAAGGATTGAAGTGTGGAGATATTGTTAAAGAGAAAACTTGGTTAACTCCTCTAGTAACTCTACAAGCTGCCCATAGACAGTGCTAACAACCTGTTGTTTGGCCGGAGCAACTAAGTGTGCTGAAATTAATTCAGATTGGATGAGCATTTCAGGCACTGAAATACAGTGAAGCGGTCCGAAATGGAAATATCTTTACAGCGTACCATAGGTCACAACTTACTACTTCTTATGTCTTTATTTTCAAGGTAATCTGCATTGCGTAAAACTATCTTTTTTCTTGACTCAATACAGCTTAGGAGATACCATCTCTGCATGAGAAAAGGAAGAGCTGAGCCCTGATTGATAAATGAAAGACACTAAATATCCTTCCGGGAAATTCATTTCATTCTGACACTTAAAAAATAAAAAATTAAAAAAAAAAAAAAGAGAGGGAGGTAAGAATGACAAATTAACATTTGTTAAGACCTCTAAAGAAGATGCAAATGACTAACTAATCCCTGTAGCAGATTGAAGAAAAAGGAGGAAAAAAAATGAAAGCATTGTGCAATTAGTGCAGGTTATTAATATTGATAGAGGAAGGCTAAAAAAGTGGCCCAATTACTTTGCAAGAGTTACAGTGTGTTGTATACTACTTACCTTCATGACAGGTAGGCTAAATAAGCTGCCTGAGGTGATAATTAGGAACCAAAGAGTCACCAAGTGCTTTTTTAACACTACACATTGAAAATGAATACTGCACCTTTGTTTTAAAGCATCCTTAGAAGGGCATCCAAAGTTTTTCCTACTCTTGCTGAAGCTTTTACACCAAATTAAAAAAATGATTTTACTGCATTCAGTGACTGATATGGAGCTACATTAAAACCTAAATATTGATCTGATCTCTGGCAGCCATTTTCCTCTTTCACTCTTCCCTGCTCTTCCTGCTGGGACTACTTAGCTGCTGCTGAACAGTACTATTTTCCACAAACAGATCCACTGAAGTTAATAAGATTATTTATGGAACAATGTTCTGCCGAACATGACTAAAAAATTCAAAATCTGTCCCTTAGCATATAAAATAATGAAAAATGACACATGCACTTAAATGTAGGCAAACGAGCATTAAAAGGAAAGCTGGGCATGTCTAAGCCTTTATGCATCTGGAGTCCTGGCAAAATAAAAAAGGAGCAGCTTCCAGTTGCTTCAGCAAGCTTGAATTGGTGCTATAGGACTGTTCAGAGATATATTCCTCCTTGCAATAGTTTTCCCTTGACACTTTTTTCTGCCAGGATGTAGGTTATTGCATGGAAGGTGGCAGAGAGGAGCCTCCAGTTCTTGATCTGCCTGCAAGTGCTGTTAGCACACAGGGAGTGGATCAGTCACAGCTCCTTGAAAAAGGTGGAGAAGAATGAGGTCCTGCCATTGCTCTTACGGCAAAGAAAGAAATGGCAGGTAGACTAATGAGATTCTGCAGATGATGAAAAGGATGCTTCTCCATCTCTCTCAGGTACTTTATAGCCCTCATTACCATGTTATCAAAGTGCCTTGAATTCTAATACCCATTTTCCCCCCACTTCTATAGCACAGAAAGACCTCTATGACCATTTTACAGATGCTGCTGTTGGCACATCCACAGCCTGGTGGTGGGTGGATGCAGCAGGGTGCAGAGCAGAGATCCCTGGAGGCAGATCCCAGGAAGGTGCAGGTCTGCGCAATACAAGCGTGACCCCACAGCGATGTGCCCAGGCCAGGATGCTGTGCTTCGGGGCCTCACACTGCAAACCCAGACACAGGACTCCTGATCTCCCCCTGGCCCACCCACAGCCACTTTTGGCATCCACACTGTGCTTTGCTGCACATCCACCTGTGGGCTGGTGGTGGAGAAGCAATGCTGCTGCCTGAGCCCTGGGGGACTCACTGGCCTTCATTGGGGGAAGCCTGGGGAAGGACAAAGACACACAGATGTTCCCCCTCACATCCCAGTCAACACTTCCACATCCCCTTGTCTCTAGAACTCCATCACACCTGACGTTTACATAGGACTTACTCGCTATTCAAAGGATTCAAACAAACTTTACAAGCCACAGTTAAAGTCCCATGAGATATATAGCTACCCAAATTTAAACTTGGCCAGTGTACCAGAAGATCCTGACCCGTGTAGGACAGAAAAGTGCTAACAGATTCCTGTTAGCCTGCCCACCCTGCCAGATTGCGTGTCTTCCACTCAGACAGGCTTTACTGGCTGCTGCAACGCTTGTGACAACGCTGGAATATGGTTCACTGATGGGGTAAAGGAAAAAAGAGTTAGATACCCAAAAAAGGTTTAAGTCTATTGAACACCGTAGACTCAAAGCAGAAAGAAAAGCCATACTCCACCAACATATTTCATTTTGCTTACCGCTACTACAATTTTCCTTATCCTTTTGACTCACATGACATTGTTTAGCATGATATAATTTACCAACAAATGACACATCCTAATGTGGTACATCTGTCTGACAAGAAAAAAACAGGTACCTTTGGGATGAGGCTGACAACAACTTGGGAACAACAACCCAAACCGCCTGTGGAAGGCTGCAAGACTGTTTTACTTTTCATGATCACCTTTCCCTGCCATTTTTAAGTTGCACAGCAAAGGGGAAGAACAAACTGTTAAATCCTGCCAAACCAAGTGATGGAGACCACACCTTGGCTAATTATTGCTAGCCCAGGTGAAGTTTGAAGTGCCTGGAGACCAAATTGCTCACAGGAGAGGTTTTGTACTGTGTCTCTTAAAGTATCTACACAGTGTTTTACAAGGCTGTTCTGCATGTGCACCAAGCTGAGCGGAAATCTCATTAGGACTCATTAGTTCACACTCAGTTCTAACTGATCTTGCTCATATAACTCCTGACTGGCCTGGCATGTGGGTAGAGTGACCTTGCCTCTCCAAAATCATGTGTGGTGTGCCCTTGGAGAGAGAGTGCTGCGTTCCCAGCCTCAGGGAGATTACTGTTGCTTGTTTGAAAGCAAAGCAAAAGAAAATTGCTTTGCACCCTCCCAAACGACAGCAGCTTTAGGAATTGGAAAGAAGGCTCCTGGCCACATATGGATGCCCTCTTAGAGAATGCGGGGAGGATGAAAACCTCCTTTCTTCCCTAAGCATTAAAAATTCCCCGCCTCAGCATAATCTATTAAACCTGGGCTTGCAGTGCTGTCCTCAGAAACCAGTTACGCTTGTTTGCTGCTCTGCATGAGCAAAGCAGTTTCCATCTACTCAGGATATGGGGCTACTGGTGGGACCAGCTTGAGCTGTCCATTCCTTCCACCTATGGCAGCGAAACTATAACATTATTCCCCCAGTGTATTGACATTGACATTCACCAAACTCTCAAGGTTTTCTATTTTTGTACTATCTCCCCCAGCCCCTATAAACATTTTATCTTCTATGCAAAAACCATGAAGCAGACCCGATTCCAACAACAGATCCATTGAGTTAACATTGACATGGTATTTACACCAGTTGAAGATGAATGTGACAATAAAAGAAGTGGAAAAATACCAATGGGATACAACCAACATTATGGAATATGAAGGGATATAAGCAAGAAGGAGCCAGCACGTATTTCCCTTGACTTCAGTGCAGCTATGCCAGAGCACCACTGCTGAAGATTTGGCCTGCAGCAGTCTGGATAAACAGCTTGCCTCTGGATCAGAGCAGCAACAGTGAGACATGAGGCAACAAATCTTGGAGAATAGCAGTATGGATGTGCTTTTGGGCTCTAATATAATCAGCTTTTATGGAGAGCTTTCCATCGCTTGCTCTTAAGGCCTAATTGCAAGGCATTATCTGGCCAAACAGTGTATGGAAGTAGCACGTAATAATGATTGCTGGCAGGAACTTCAGGTAGTGCAGCACACAAGATGAGGAGCTATTCTTACGCCACTTATTACCCAGGAGCTGATTCAAGGAGTAGTTACAGCTGAGCCATTAAGCCACTGGTCACCCTAATATATCTCAATTCAAACTCATTATACGAGTGATTTTACCAAATGCTAGCAGTGACACTGAACTGTGGGAAGAGGATTGAATGTTGAATGAGAAAGAAAATGACTAAAAAAGACTCTTTGGGAGGGAGGAAAAAAAACACTTTAAGAAATTAAAATCTTTAGCCTCTGCATGGTTGTTATGCAACCCTGCCGTACTGGCGTAACAGGAGGCACACCTATGCCTAAAGAAAAAACATGAATACAATCAAGACGCATCAGCCACTGTAAAGGTGTACAGTCACAGTTTTGGGGGAAACAGAAACCCAGCCCAAATGTACCCTTCAGATAGGACACTTGGCCAAATGTAAAGCTTGCATCAGCTGACAGAGCACCAGAAAGTCATCCAGCTTCTGGGCAGAAAGTGTGCCAGCTCCAGCAGGAAAAAGTTCCCAAGGCTGATCACGGCCAATATTCACACTTTCACATCCTACTACAAACTCTGGCTTTCGTCACTGACAGACCACAGCTGTTGTAGGGAGCATTCTCCAATGTGTGTAAGAGAAGGTGACATTTCTGCCATGTATGAAGCCGACAGCACCAAAGTTAAGCCTTGCATCTGTAAATAGCTTCTGTTTCATCCCCTTTCTTCTCTGCCTCCAACTGATCTGTCAGAGGGCAATGTGGCGCATTTCTGGCAGCAGGAAAAGGCAGAGGAGTAAACACTCTTTGCTCCTGCTTAGTCTTCAGATCCCATGATGAGATGAAGAGTGCCAGATTCATTAAAAAAAAAATCAAACATTTCTCAGATACAAAACTCTGAATGCACCCCATTCTGCAAAAAGCTTGAAGCAATAGATCCCACAGTCCCAACTGTATTTGGATTCTCAGCTCAAACTAATTCTGAAGCCAGATGCCACCTTTCAAGGGAACCAACTATGGCACAGCACGGGGCAGGGTCAGGCCTGATGCAGAGAAAGGTCCAGCATTCAGCTTTCCTTCCATTTATTTTTAAATGTTTCTTCCCAGGAAGAGGACGAGGAAAAGCTGGTAGAGGACGTTTAGCTTCAGAAACATGGTTAGAACAGGCAGAGAGGGAAATGATCATGCTGGGCCACATCCATGGACCCTCTACTGGTAAGGATATCCCTTAGGAAGCATCTGTATTACCGACTGCCCTACGAGGCCAGTGACAGTGACTGCTCTATGCTGAGAGGAATCAGAGAAGCAGCGAGGGCAGATAATACAATTGCACTGGTTAACCTCAGCTCCAGATGAGCGGTAACCTATTGCAAAAACCAAATGGCAGTCACCCAGGAGGTCTAAGAGAACTCAAGAGTCAAGTAGTTGAGTTACTAATGGCAATATGTAAGCATATTAACCACTTAAAACGTCCTCCAATCTAAAGAACAGGTATAATGTCAATCCTTAAGAAAAGGTCCCAGGGAGACCCGGGGAACTGCAGGCCTATAATCGTGATGTCAACGCAGCGGAAACTGTAATAAAGGATTCAGCTACAAAGCACGGAAAAATGCTAGAGTTGTGAGGAACTGCAAGGGAAATTCTGCCTTACAGATCCTTGCAGAAAAGGGGGATCTAGTTGATATAGGCTTTTGGCCTTTTAAGAAAACCAAATAGCTGGGGGGGATCTAATTGATATAGTCTATTTGTATTTCCAAAAGGCTTTTGGCCTTTTAAGAAAACCAAATAGCTGAAGGCAGAAACAGAACAATTCTGGCCTAGACAAAAAACTAGCTAGGACACAGGGGTCAAAGTGAAGAGGCTGGAAAAAAGAGCTGATTTAGAAGAATTTGTTACAAGTCTACAAAATGAGTAGTGGCGTGGAAGTGATGGATGGGAAACAACTTTTTTACCATCACTTTCATTCCAAGAGCTAAGGGGCGTCAAATGAAGCCAGGAGAGCTGTTTTTTAACACAACAGATAGCAGACCTGTGTAATTCCTTCTTAAAGTATATTGCGGGTGCAAGAGCGGATACTGATTCAAGGAAAAGTTTACTTGATTACCTGGAAGAGAAATGATTAAGGGTTGCTAAATGGACAAGCAACAAGAGACTGAGGAAATCCCCAGAGCTGTATGAAGTTGGAGGCTGAGAGAATATTAAGGGAATGTATCACACAAGTTTGCCTGCACTTCTCTTCTTTAGGTGTCCATTTATGACCACTCCTGGAGACAGAAGAGCAGACACTTGATGTGAACATTGTCACCAGTTTTAGGCATGTGAGACCCTACAACGGCCAATCCTGACTTAAAGAGAATTAGCTTCCAACAATAGCTGAGGACCTTCTACTATGTTAATTGGAATACTTTCTTCAAGTTAATCTCCTAAATTTTCTCCATGACATACGCTCTTGTATAGAAGTTACAGCACCAAAGTATGCTGGTACCGATAGTTCTAGAAATAAGAGAAACTTTCTAGTAGTTAGCTCTTGAGTCATATATCCCTACTGCCTCCAGATTCACGTAAGGACAGTGGTTCATTACTAAGAGTTGAAGTTATTGCTTGCCAAGTACATGTCTAATTTTATGCATTTGAATTGTTTCATGCATATCAAAATGACAACTCATGCTTAAACTTGGATACTTGCTTGAGAATATTCCTCGGTTAGGGGCTTCCCCTGGTTTGAAGAAGTGCATCAGTTTCTTTTTCCTTCCCATTTGTTAAGCTAATCTAATTCTGAGCACCTGTAACTGAAAGACCACCTCTGGTCTCTTGGTGCATGGAGTAAACAAGAGAAAAAAAAGATGTTTCTCTGATCATTCACTCAAGTTTGCTTGCAGAAGAAGGAAGCAAGACCACCTGAACTTAGTCATGGAACAACCACAGCCCTGCCTTAAGCAATATTACTAGCAAATTGTCATGAGCATAGAAATCATCAGAGCAAACTCCAGCTATGAAGCACATCATTATATGTATCCCCTGCCCTGTTCTCTTACAGAACACAGTACCACAGGACATGGCATGCTCTTTTGATGGCTTCTTTTCTCAGACTGGTAGAAAAATTAATTTGCAAATTGTCTTTGCTTTGGAGTCTTTTTAACAGAATTTTTTCTGTTCAGTGAAATATTGAGATAAAATGCAAAAAAAGTGGGGTTTTTTGGCATAACTGGTTTGTCCTAAAAGCTATATGTGGTCATGAAAAGGAGAGAGATGTTTTTAGGAACTGCAGATTTCCCTGGAAGAAAAAAAAGCTTAGTGAGTAAAAAGTTCAGAGGCAAATGCCTCGATTCGGTACTTCTGATGTATTTAACTTTATGCTTTTTACCCTTTGATAATGATTCACTGAATTTTAGTGCTTCTGCAAAATAATATACTGATAGCAGTCTGTATGGGAACAGTAGATGAACTACTACATTTCCCTATAGAGCTCTGCAGTTGCCTCTGAGTCCTGCTATGTACCTAATGCTCATGACAGTTGCCAAGCCGAAACAGGGACCAACTACTGTGCTAGATTATGGATTTTTGTTCATTAATATCTACCCTGGGTTTTTTTAAACCTAATTTTTACTTAGTCCATTGAGTCTATGAGGCATTTTGTCAATAAATGATGACGATATTTTGCATATGTGACCCTCCTTGCCATTGCGTGTCTAACAACTGTATTAGTAAAACACTATCTGGCCACAGTCTCTGGGAAACTCTGTAAAAAACAAGTTTGCATATAAAATCCCACTCTTGTTAAGGGTACTTCAGCTTTTAGAAGACTCTCTTGACTTGGGTACACCAAGCTTTTACTAGCGAAGTGGTTTTGCTCCCTAAAACCAAGGTGCTCAAAACTTGCCATTGGGAATAAGAAGTTCCAGTTCAGTGCAGCTGTACATCCTCCTCCTAAGGGTACTGAATTAAATTATTTTGCATAGGATTACAATTATTTTTCATAGGGCTGTAATGGCCACTGCCACAGGCTGGCTTAGATACCAGATACTGCAAGCAACACCACTGCTGGTGGGAGATACCAGCAAAAAGCTGGTACAAGACCATGCACCACATTGGCTGGCGAGCATCTGTCTTGTTGGTTTTGATTATGTTTTATGATCTTGTAAGGAGAGAGGACTTGAAGAGACCTTTGAAGGGAGGAGAGATGATGTCTTCCCTGGGGAAGATCTGGGTATGCTCCAGGAGAGAAGGCTGGAGAAGGCGACAGAGAAGCAGCACAGCCCAGGGCTGGCAGCCTGCAGCACACGCAGGGGCTGCATCAGGAGATGGGAAACAACCAGTCCAGCTCCAGAGGGGACAGAAAGACCCCCAGGAAACAGAAGAGCCTGGGCAGAGTTTGCTGCTGTTTATAAAGTAACAGAAACCAAGCCTAGAATCACAGAATCATAGAATGTTTTGGGTTGGAAGGGACCCCTAGAGGTCATCTAATCCACACCCCTAGAAATACAGATCAGTTTGTAAAGGCATAGGGTGCGGAAGAACTGCATATAAAACTTAAAAAAAATTTCTTTTCTGTCTCTTCTATTTACTTTGATGTTTCTCTATTAAACCCCCCCCCCATAGTTTAGTTTAATAAAATCTGCCTTTTACATCTCTATTCTTTTTTTTTTCCATCTCCCTTTGAGACCTTCTGACTACCACAGACACTCAAAGCCCCAGCCAGCTGGGTTCCCATCTCCCAGAGGCCACAGGATCTCTCTGTCAGAAGGTAACACACTGATGCATGCACAGCCTATGCCTTTGTCACCTCTCCATCACCGGCTTGTGGAAAGTATGGAGCTAAGCAACACAAAAAGGATCAAAGCTCGATGTTGCCAGCTCAACTTTGGGGCATTTTACTCCTGAGCTTTGCATGCTCAACATTTTTTCTCCTATGTGGTGCCCCTCCAGAGCTGCCTTGGACATCTATCAGTTTATGGAGTTGGTCTGAACATGAATCAAAACACAGTTTCTGCATTCTGGAAGCAGGGCTTGATGGACAATCATGTAATGAGGGAACGTGATCAAAAAATGAACACATTTGATAGAGAGTCAGGAAGAAAAGGAAGGCTGGTGGCAAAGAGTTAATGTTCAGACTCCTCAAAATAAATACATCATCAGGGTTAGCAGTTTCTAATGAATTCGGTGATTCTATTTAGCAGTGGAAATGCTGTTTGCTGCTTGGCATTTCAGTGCTTACATAATTTATAGTCTATTATTTGATAATGTATTGAAGCAGGTTGTTGTCTTTGGCACCATCAAAGCTGTCTGCTAATTCACTGTTTGACCTTCTCTGCACGCATGTAAAATGGAAAAGAAGTGGTGCAGGGCACGCTGTGGCGGTTCCAAAAAGGGCTTACTGTTCAGACAGTCTGATTTGTATGAACCTCACCACCCAACTATAGTTTTACTGGTGTATTTTTGGAAAAAAGTAACAAATGGGTGGTAAAGCAATATTTTAAGACTGACACATTTCTGTTCTGTTTGGCTTCTCAGCCAACGTCATTTTATAACCTAGGTAGTGAAAATGTTCTGGCATTAGTGTGCAACTGGACACATCATGCTTCTACCCTGTGTCTGTGAGTCACCTATGCAGCCAAAGGTGTCCCATCCTTTTCATCCCTGGGAACAAGAGGAGGTATGCTAATACCCAGCACACATATGGGAAGCAGGACTCTGCTTGTACATAGGAACACTTACAAAAGTATTTTACTTTCCGGACACTGAACATAAAGAGTTGGCATCCAGTTTTCAGAGAAGTTAAAAATACTAGATGAAAGGGAGCTGCAGATGATCCAGAAGTTAACAAAGCACCAAGAAAAAGAGCCAGAAGTATCAGTTCTGGAGAACACTTTGCTTCATGCATTCCCTGTAACGGGAACAGAAAGTATGTGCTAGAACGTGACAAATGGAAGAAAGCTGCATGGCTGAAAGTTGTCCTTTGAGAGGGGCTCCCCAGTAGCGGCCAGCTGCCCAGCATACCTTACAGTAAGTAGCCAGGGGACAATTTCCGTGTGCCACAAAGTCACAGTTCCTCAAACAAGAAGAATTGATTTTTAAGCACCAGCAGATTCCCACTGACTTCAGTTTGGACTGCAAGACTAGGTACCCTATCTGCAGGTATAGCACAAAAAATATTACTTAATACCTACATTACTCTGCTGGAGGAGGCTTACAGAAGGGAGCATAGGAATGTTTGCATGAGGTGACAGAGCTGTCACCCATCCCTCCCAGGCTTCACTGGGCAGTCCACACTACACCTGTGGCTGTCCAACTGCCCCAAATTGAAAGCACATTCCAATATTTCTTTTCCTTTTTAATTTCAATTTTGTGTCTAATCTGGTAGAACAATAAGTAGAGCAATGTACTGAGAGAGGCAAGGAAAATTTAAATAACTTGTTAGTGCCAAAGTAATTGAAAGGGTTATTTAATCAGAGATGCCAGGTAGGGGCATAAGGTGGAGAAGGCTGCATTGTGGCAGGGTTTTCTTGATGCTCTTTTCCCCAAGCCTGACTTTTCTTTTCCCCCATGAGTCACTTTTATGTTTTAGAGAAACACTTGTGAGCTACAAATACATGTTAACTGGAATTGATCAAGGACAAAATGAATAATTTACTTTCTGAAGAAGAGATCATCTATATTGCTACAGACTTTTTAGCAAAGATTTTTTTTCCCTAATGTTACAGCCATCCTGTTTCGGCGGCATTTGCATGTAGCAAGAGTTCTGCTTTGTTCCTAAACTGGCACATCCCAGTAGAATTCCCCACCTTTTTATTGTTTTAACGCTTCTGATCTTAAAGAGCATGAATTATTCACAAAGAATTCCATACGTCTTCAAAACATCTCTGTTAAATAAAACTGCATATTTAATTTTTCCCCCCGTTGATTATACACAAATGATTTAAATTGTTGAAGATGGTGAATCCCAAGCAGCTCTCTACACATGTCTATACCCAACCCCCTGGTTTTTGTCAGACCTATTCCCAGGTCTGACAGTTTGCGTGACTTTGGCACAACAACTTATATTTTTATAGACTGCTATATTACATCTATTTCTGCGAGAGCCATATCAAAATTTTTTTAAAAGTCAAAGCCAAAAAAACAGAGTAAAAGGTTGAATAAGATAAGAATTTTCCGGGCAATCAAAGAAAAGCTGCAAACAACTAAACACGGGCGGCTTAACTGAACACCAAATATATAAGTATAGTCAAAAAGCCAACATGAACTCTGCCATTTTTGTTGACCCTCTTTTAAAGTTCTCATTTAAAGAGACACATAAACGCTATAACTGCAATAAAAAAATGCACATGCAGTATAATCAAATTCACCATTTAGTTAAAATAAAAAAGTTCAAAATTCTTAAATATTTGGTTTCTATTAACAGTGCTCAAGCCATCATCCTGCTTTTTTTGTTTCTCCCTTTCCCTCCTGTTTGGCCTAGGTTTCTGAGTAAGACACAGAATAATACATCTATCACAGACCTTCTCCATAACCTCCATACCCACGTGCATCTTAACTTCCTTGCCTTAAAACAGGGAGAAAAGTACTTCTCATTTACAGGATTAGTGCAAAAGCCATTTTTTTTTTTTGTGTGGCCTCACTTACTGAGGCCCTTAGATCAGTGAATATTGCATTGCATATGTAAAATAAATATCATATTTCTATATTAGCTGTTTCCTTGAAACTTGTGACTTAAAAGTTCAATACATCAAAGTTTTTCTAATGTTTTTGGGCTTGTCGATCTCATAAGGTTTGTTACATTCTCTGGCATATCAGAAGTACATTTTAAAAATACTGTTTCAGAGTTTCAGCATTTACATTTGAAACTGAGGAAAGCAATACTGATGGGTACAAAAGAAAAAAAAAAGCTCAAATGAACAGTCATCATTTTTTGCACAACCTGTGCATACAGCAAAATTTCTCTGTGGGGCAAGCTCAGTCCCTGAGTTCTATAAAGCTGCAATTCCATCTGAAAAACATGTTCCCTCCTCAGCCTGGGCAGGGTTTTTTTCAGTTGGGGCACATTTCATACAAAGTTGGAAGGGCTAGTATTGAAACTTTCCTACTCTGGTAGCTAAAGAATGACCACTTACAACAGGTAAGGCAGAATCTCTAGGAATCACCTTACAGAGGAGATCTAGTACGTGGTGGGTATACGTGGCTTGGACTAGGTCACTGAAGGTCTGCAGCAGCTCTAGGGACTGAACCCAGGTTTCCTACATCTCAGTCCAGCATCCAATCTCCCTCTCACCAAACAGATTTTAAAATCCTACTCATGTTAAAAAGGTGGGGTTTGGTTGTCTTTTTTTTTTTTTTTTTTCCCTTCAGTGGTTGGGAAAAGAGAGAAAAAATTTTCCCAGAACAGAATAATGATACTCGGCAGTCATACAACTCTAGGAGCACACTTGCACTGATGTGAGATTCACCAGGATGACTTAGACTGTTGTCAGAGTGCACAGTGAACAGCCTTTCTTAGAAAGAGTGAGCATGCTGTTTGCAAAAATACTAAATACTGATGGAAAATAGAGCTTGAACTACTGTCTCTGCCCTAGAGATATTCTCCCAGTTAAGACCTGAAGTGCATAAAATGCAAAAGGAGGAAGAATTTGAGGGAAGAACCATGACATCAACCTATAGTAGGTGGAGTCTATGCTGCATTTACAGCACCTCTGAAGTAATCCGCTAAATAAAGAGCAGCTTAGATTTACCAGCATGAAACCCTCTTGTTGTATGAGCCAACATGCGGTATGTGAAACGTGGTGGAGGCAGCCTAGTGAGATACACAGCAAGGAAGAGAAGATGATTAGCATAGAGTGACTCAGACCGTTGGCCATTGCTGTATTTCTAACAAAGAATCTGGCACAAACATAAATTCAGGAAAAACAAAGTCTGTATACAGAACTAGTGATGGCTGCTAAAAGATAAAGAACTGCAAGAGGGGGTTTAGCCATCTCACTGGGGAGGAAAAAAGGAAAAGTAAGACCAAGACCATTACTAAAAACAATAACTGAAACACCAGACTTTGATAGAAGCATTGAAGAAGCATGTGATCCCAAACAAACTAAGCCAGAAGAGACCTACCAGGTACTTGCACAAAAATAACCAGCAGGCACTTTATACTTCAGAAGTGAAAACCTTCTCATTTACCTGTAGTTTTGGAGATGACTCCCTACCAACCTGGGATCCCAGCTACAGGAGAGTTTGCTGAGAGAGCAATGCTTTCCCTCCAGGGAGGCACCCCCAAATACTGCCACCCCACCTGGGCCATCCAAGTGATTAGAGAAAACAGCAAAACCACAGTTTAGAGAAAAAAAAAAACCCAACAAAAACCCAAACCATGCACAAAGAAATAGGTTTAAGCTAAAGACAACCGTGAAGAATGAAAGCAGGAGAGGTGCAAGGAGGATGTGAAATAGAGCCATCAGTAATCCCCCATGCTGCAGCTACTCCAGGAAGCAAGGAGCAAGCAGTGCATACACAGACCAAGGATGCAGAGGGCTTTAGCTCAGGGGATGATGTCTGCGGTGCAATTTCAGTAAAAGCAAGGTCCCTCAAAGCATATGCACAGCCAAAGCCAGTCACCTATCATTCAGCTGCCATATTTGCAGCTATACTATTAAATGAATGGCTGTTTTGATTCCAGCTGGATTGCGGTGCCAGATGCAATATCATTAAAACAACAATGATAAGCAGCAATCTTAGACTGGGCAAGTGTGACCAACTGCAGGTGAAGGAAAATAAGTCTTCTGAGGCCAGCTGGCAGGAGCAGGCTGTGGCTAAAAGCTGCACAAAATAAAATGTGATCTTGTTTAGAGCTTACATTAGCTCACAGAACTATTGTATAAAGCAAGCAGCTTGCTACAGAGGTGTCAGTGACTGGGAGACACCATGCGCAGAGGTTACGTCTGGTCTAAATAGCTGCTCGAAACAACGGCAAAGGGTAAACTGCAATGGGACTGGTCTATACAAGGCAGCTACGGACTCTGGGCAGCAGTGGAGGCTTTAGGGCTCTAGTCTCCCTTAGCTAAATATTTTAGTGAACGTCTCCAGTAGCAAGAAAACATGGAAGACCTTTAGCTTGGAATTACTACAGAGGATGTGAACAATCCAGAGGACCAACAAGACACTGACAAAGGACTAGGCAGTGTCCCCACCCACTGGAAGCACCTACTGCCAGCACAGGCTTAAGAGATACTAGGATGCGGTGGTGTGCCAAAAACCCCTGTGTCTATAGTGCAGCCTAGGAACTAGTAGTCTTCGTGTCAGCATTTGGGAAAAGGCAGGGAAAAACTCCCCCCAGATTTACAAAGATTTCTATGGGGGAAAAAAAAGATGTAGCACAGCGAGGAGGACATTACAACTGCTTGCTGCAGGAGAGTGTCCTGAACACACCAGGAAAGGTACCAGAGCCGTTCCTAGGCTGACTTACTACAGTTGTGGCACCTTTACAAACAGATTCCTTCACAAACAGCCCATTTAGTTTTACAAGGCTGCAGACCATTTGACACCTAAATAGTGTGGGAGTGCTCACTGCTGATACTGCACATTCATCTTGCATGAAGGTGGCATCATTTTGCAGTGCCTCTTTTCACTGGTACTAAAGCCCTTTTATAATGGAAGAGGATGTAATCTTAGTAGGATTCCAAAGATTTTAAAGTTTTATTATCGTATTTATTGAAAATTCATAATAAAGTGTCTTCTAGCATTCATTGGCTCTTTGACTGCCTCACTTTTACATTATAATTGCAGAAGTTTTTGCTCTTTTTATTTTTATTTATTTTCAGACTTGGTTCTTAGTTGATTAATAACCACAGGCACTGCATACATTAGAAACAAATACACTTCAGGCCTTTCACAGAATGATTAATTAAGGGAACCATTAATTATATCACAAATGCTGGTAGGATCTAATATGGAGTCATAGAAGGAGGATGGTGAAAGTACTTCACTGATTTACTTCGGTTAAGGAGGTTGCAAAACTTAAAAATAATGATAAAGACAGTATGCGTAACCATAATCTAGTAAGTACAAGCAGAAGTGATGCTACCAGTTTCCTACAGCATCTTTGCAATTTCTGAAGCAGGATTCAGCCCATTCTGGTGTCATCATGTGGATAGTTCATAAACTTGCGGCTGGCTGTCAAGATAGCCAGATAAGCACCTTCAATAAGAAAACTCAGGAGATTTCTTTGTGAATATGTTTTTGAATTAAAATCCTTTTTACTTTGGCTTGACATCACATTTTATATTTGCAACTAGAGCTTTGCTTTAACATGTTTACCAAACCACAGACTCCCGTACTTAATCATTACATGATCACAATGAAGCAATGCTGGATGGGTGTCACATCATCTTTTTTGCTTGACGGGAGAGATTTCAGAGAACATGTGAAGTTGAGAGTCTTGCAGAAATCCGCTTCACTCTGCACTGACTTTGAACTCTTCATGGTGTAACATGTGGGCCTCACTACCATGCAGTAACTTGTTTCAGAAATATCTTCAAAACAGTTCAATTCCCAAGAGCTATCCTTTGTAGCCAAACACAGTAGCCCCCAATAACCAAGCATGAGCACAATTCACAATGAAACAACAATATGAAACAAATATATATGAAAAAAATGATATTCCATTACCCATAGAAGTGTTCTGCATGGAGACCTGTGGACTTCTCCTGGGTCATGAGTACTAAAGATGTCATTGACAAACCCATTTACTCCCGCGCTGTTCCTTGGAGCTCAGTATGTCTCATTAACCACCAGAGCAAAGCAGGTAAAGAATAATGCATGTTATCCATTTATAAAAGAAAAATCAAACTCTTTGACTTTTCTCAACCATTATGTTTCTTTCCTGCCATGAGTGCATTTAATTGGTTATCTGAAAATGCCTCTTATTGCAGAAATAGAAATAGGGTCGGATGGAGCGAAGGGGGGGTACAATCAGATTTTCTTTGTGCTGATGCAATTCATGATCATTAAAAAAAAAACATGCTAAAGGTTTCGGTCATCAAACAAATTTTCTGGATATCTGGGCCACATCCCTATTGCATTTCCAAACCCACAACCATGGCATGTCAGAGCCTGGACACAACCGGTTCTCCTGATCAAGCCTGATTGTCCTTGAATGCGTTTGCAAATATTTGTCAGCTATCTTGGAAGAAATTACATTAGAAGAGGACTTGTGCTCGATCTGTGAAGCCTTTTGCTTTGACTGTTTGCTACTCCCTGCTGTTGGTGTGGTATGACAGAATGGCCACCGGGAACAAGGAAACATAACCTGTGTGAATTGTGACAGATAACGTCACTCCCTGTAGAAATAAACATTTGGTGTGAGATCTCCTGTGCTTTATAAGGCTTGTAAAAGTCTCAACTGGACAAGGCTATGCAAGGAACGACATAATAACACAAATACTGTGAGTCATGCTGATTATTTAGGAAAAAAACACTGAAACCTTCAATATCAGAAAAAAGAAAAATATTTTTTGTTTTTCGGTTAATGCAAAGATAGAGAATATACTGATGCATTTCTTTGTATTGACAGAACTTTCTACTGATCACAACCTTTTCCAGACAAGAGAAATCAGATCTCTTCCTGGGGACAACAAAGTAGGAGATAAAAGAATTAAAGTCTTATATCTCAAGAACAAAATGTCTTACTCCCTTTCACTTCAGGAACACTAACAATATATTCAATTTGAGACATTTTTTTCCCCCAAGTGCTAGGTGAGCAGATTACGAAGGAGTTTGTTCATTAGGCTGTGGAAAGCAGCATTTTTTTCAACTGAGGGGGCACCGCCTCCCACAGAGCTCCGTAACAAGGCGATGCAGAGCTGCTGAACTATTACCTCCCCCACCACTTGAGAGTCCTGCTGCAGGAAATCTTTTCCCCAGGTAAAATAAAAAGATAGGGCTATTTTTCAGCCTGTTTCGTTTGGCAATTTGCTTAACGTCAGTGAAATGCTTTCTGTAACCACAGGTTGTAAGCAGAGCCTCATGGTGCACCCACACTGGTAACAACTCTTTGTCAGGTGCTATCACAGAGATCGTTTTCCCAAGGACTGAGCCAGGGTGAAGACAGGCTCTGGGCTCTGATGGATGAAACTCTCTCGCCGAAGATGCCACACCAGTGTCCCCCTGCTAAAAGTGGCCAACCAGAAGCAGGGATGGCTTGGTGGGACATGTGTCCATGCCATAGCAGCAGATTAATTTAAATTCCCAACAAAAAAGGTCAAGTGGTGCAAGAAATGTAAGTCTGAGATGTCTGTGTCGCATTGCCCTAACACCACGGCTACAGAGGATCAGCAGATGCCGGGAGCATCTTGCACAGGTACAGCTGGATTTGCTGGAGGATGTTTTTCGGAGAGCTCACTCACCATATACTCTGAAACTCTCCTCTTCTCCTTCCTCCTTCTGCCTTTGAGTGGTGTCTAGCTGCCAGGATGAGCACAGATAACGAGGATGTAATAGACTTTGCAGAGACTATGGGTGACCAATTGACTACAGCCGTGAGAAAGGTAAATGTGCTCTTAGGCTCCATTAAGAGAGATATTCCAATAAAGATCTAATATAAAAGCTATTCTGGAGGACATTCTGCAAGATAGGATATATATATACAAACATGACTTTGCTTATCCCTGAATTTTCACTTGATAATTCATTTGCTCTGAATTTTGCTGATATTTTGGTAAATCTTTGCAATTTACCAATTCAAAATTCAAATAGAAATGTATTTGTAATATATACCAAGTTCCCAGTCCTGAATACATTCTTCTTAGTGGAGAAATAAGGCATAAATTCAGATTATTGGCAAGTGGGGGAGCCTTAGGACGAAATAAAGTGAACAACTTGCCTTTTAATCAAAACAGCAAGCTTACTGATGAAATGTAAGTTTTACTTCCTTTTTTTCAGCAAGTCAGGGGAATTATGCTTTTAATAACTGTTTGCCTCCTCCTACCCTACCCCCTACCAAAAAAAAAAAAAAAAATCAGGTTTTGAACACCATATGCTGAGCTGACAAAATGGAAAATCTGTTTGATAAACTGCTGGTGGGCAGTAACAGGGAATGCATTCCTAACAAAGAGAAAGCTTTTTTTTTTTCTTTATTTTATTATACGACTGCAGTACAGCACTCTGGTGGTTTCAATGGCAAGATATTAAAAAAACAGGACAATTTAAAGAACCTCTCATTCTCTTCCTGGAAGATCATCTTTGCCCTGTGGTTACTTACTATACCTTAATAGACAAGCGTGAAATAAAATTGCCTTAATAACCTAGTCAGAGTGTAATCATTGCTTTGGTCTTTGTGACAAGACATTGTTTAGCAGTGTGCTGCATGTACTCTAGGGCAGCTGTCAAAGACAAAGGAAAAGCACTTGTGAGAGTTATAAAAATTGGATGTGCTTGTACTCCTCCTCTCCCACCTTCCTCTCCCCTCACCGCCCTTACGCTGAGCTTTGTCCTAGTCGGTGGAGACGCGCTTTCTCTGAGGAGCGGAGGATGCTTCGGCAGCCAGCATCCCTGCCGGCCCCAGCCCCGAGGTGCTGCTGACGGCCAGCTGTGCCACAAGCCACTCCACACACTGCTGCTCCTACGGCGGCGGTGGCCCGTGAGGAGATGACATGCAACCAAACCCCCTAAATCTAACTAAAATTCAGATGTTGTCCACTGTTTTTTTTTTTTTGTTTTTGTTTTTGTTTTTTTTAAGTCTCTCTACATCTTCTAATGGTGCTTGCATTTTTTTCTTTCCCCCCTGACCCCCGTTTTCAAGCATGCCTTCAAATTGCACTTGCCATAGTGAGCCAAGTCTGCCCGGTCTTCTCTGAGCCACAAGCCGCAACACTGAAGGATGCACTGCAGGGATCACTAGGGATTGGTATATCTATCAAGCTGGATGACAGGAACTGTGCAGTCTCAGTATTTCATTTTTCCTTTCCTGCAGCCATGAGCAAGACCAGAAGGACTTGGGGAAGCAAACTTTGGGATCAACTTCCAATATTTGTGCCATTAACAAATTAGGACACCTTCAAAAATTCTACAGCAGCTTTGAAAGGAAACAGGCACAATTGTTAAGGTTGCTATAGAAATGTTTAGAGAGATGGCAAAGATAGGTTGCAGAGCCAGTTTTACCAAGAAATAAATATTGATTGGGATAGAGCTTACGTACTTAACTATTTCATTGCACGGATTTTATAGATGACATTTTAAAAAGGCTAATGTATTCATCCTTTCCTGAGTCAAGGAGAAGCATAGGCTATCATGTAATAGGGTCTCCTCATATATACTGACTGAAAGCAATTTTGATAAACAACTTTAATACTATTTAAAATGTTAATACCTACGTAAAAGTACACATTTAAAATCAATATGTTGTGTCATATTCTTGTTACCCTTAAGGAAATGATGATAGGAATACTGAAGTCTGAGCTCTAGAAATTTAAAAATAAAGAATAGGAAAGCAAATTCTGTAATGACTTGCCTCTTTGCCTCGTTCACACAATCTCAGACACACACAGCACAGAGTGTTGAATGCTTTCCAAAGGTACAGTACGTAAGTACTTCCATAGTACAACAATCTCATAATTTAGCTACTGAAAGTACAAAAAGTGATTGCTTCACTTTAAAAAAAAAGCATTACACAACTCCTCAGATGGAGTTGGGTCACTATAAAGAATTATCAGCTGAATGTTATTTTTAAAGTTTATCTACTGTGCATCACCCATTTTCTTATTGTGCTTTGCAGTTTTAGCAAGGTATGGAACAGTATATCCTGAAAAATGTTCTACAGATGCTCTTGTTCCCCACAGGCAGACTGCCTATTAAATAGTCTGTGTCTCTACCAACTGAAATACCACGTAGCTGAGTCAAACTTAGATATGGCCAGACTGATTCAGATTAAAATGAAATTCCATCTTAACTTTGCTCTGGAGCCAGTCAGTCTCTGGTGAGGATTCTAATGCACTGTGCTCACCTTGACACTTGCAGAGTTGTTTGATTTCAGCCCTGACTTCATTTTTTATGAACTACCTTGCCAGAGGACATTGCATTTCAGGTGAGGCAGAGATGAGGGAACACCCTGAGCCTACTCTCCTGCAGGTTTTGGTCCAAGCTTTAGGCAACAGAAGAGAAGGCCTATGGAGAGCCTGTTCCCCTCCTCTCCTTTCAAGAGCAGGAGTGACAGCAGCATGACACGGGGAGTGAGCACCAACTGATCCACGATGCCTGAGTACCCCGCTGGCAGAAGGGAAGGAAGCTCAGTCTTCAGACCATGCTCCCAGACCTGTTCTGACTATTTTGAAGCTGACTTGATAAATTAAGATGAAGTTTGAACCAGCCAAAATAGGGCCCGAAGATGAAAGTTTCTAGGTGAGAGCATGCCCGGTGATAAAAAGCACATGTGCATCAAGAAGTTCCGGGAAAAGGCAATCAGGTTGAACATATAGACACGTACGGAGTTTGGAGGGTGGGATACGATCAACTAAACGAATCACTGTTATAGGAAAGAAACCAGTTCTCACTGATGTAACACAAATAATCCCCTGCATTTAATAGAAAGTCTGAGAAAACTCAACTTTTTCACAAAAGCTCTGTGAATTCTACTTTGTGCAAACTTTAACTGCTTGTACGGATCTCAAA
This sequence comes from Egretta garzetta, assembly GCF_000687185.1. Taxonomy (NCBI): domain Eukaryota; kingdom Metazoa; phylum Chordata; class Aves; order Pelecaniformes; family Ardeidae; genus Egretta; species Egretta garzetta. The sequence continues at coordinate 3,132,760 of NW_009258621.1, forward strand.
GGCAGACGATTCGATACAGGACAGTAGTCTACTTCACCGCCTGTTTTCTGAGAAATTGCTGAGGTTTTCCAGAACCAAATTGAAGATGGTTATCTCAAATGATCTCTTAATAATCCTTACACAGCAAATATCCCACTATGTTCTGAAAGTCATCATTTCAGAAATGTTTGCTGCAGTTATTACTTTTGGAATAAGTATCAACAACTTCTGCCTCCTGCAAAGTCAGTGCAGGGTCTCCATGATAGTTCACTTTCACCAAAACTCAGAGCATTTCTTGACACATTCTAATGTCTGCTACATAACTCATATTGACTACTTGCATTTTCTATGTTCTAATCTAAATATGACATAAAAAATAATTTATAGTCAAACATTTCATTTTTACCATCCCTTAGTGACATTCTGCTTTTCTAGTTCTAACTGCCCATATGTCCAGTGAGACCAATCATTCTCTACTGACAGATCCATTTTTAGAAGGAAATGAGAAAATCTTTCATATGCCATGTGATATAGCCACATCAAAAAGTTTCATCTCTGCAACAACCTTTCTGTGTTCAGCAGTCAAGTGCTCAAGGAAATGGATCCCATGCTAAATCGCTACCTTGGACTGAGCTGGGTCCAGAATCAAATCAAAACCAAATCTTATTTTCAGAGGAGGCTTTGGTGCACTGCACAGGAGCTGACACTGAGAACCCATGCAACCCCATGTCCCCAGCTGGGTGACCTCTCCAGGTTAGTACTGCAGAAAAGCACAGTGGCCGTGATTTTCAAACTTACATCAGTGAAAGAAAGATTGGCAATGTAACAGTTGACATGTCATCTTTAGAACTTCCTCTTTTGCTTAAAAAACCATTAACTCTACGGGGAAAAAAACCACCACAGATCCTTCTTCTTCTTTTTGCTCATATGTGGAAAAGAATAGTTCCTGCTGAAAAACTTCCTACAACGCAAGTGTGACAGAAACAAATCAAGTCCAACCTAGTTGAGACTCAGGGCACATGAATGGTAAGAGGGCTCAGTGTAGAGAATCCACAGCCATCTGGTTTTCCAGCTTTGTCTTCTTATTACCCACCTGGGTAATATGTTACTTGAACTATGTTAAAAAATTATGCCCTATGAATTCCTCAGGGTATTCTAAGTACCCTCAGCTTTTTCTTTAGCCAAAAAAAAAAAAAAATTAAAAAATTGGCCTTGTTAATCTTTAGGTAAAAAGCATAAGGCCTTACTTAATAAAAATACATGATAATTTCCAGTCTTTGGGAGGTGTCTTGCCTTTCATAATTTCCAAGGACATATAATTGACTTCCAGGGATTGGACTTCAATGCATGCCCCAAATTTGATAACACCACACACACATGAACATATCTATGACAAGAGAGAGAAATAGGTAGATATAGATGTATACTTCCAAAATAAAATCCAATGCTCCCCAAACTCTTTGTTTGCCTGCCAGGGATGGTGCTCATCATGGCCCTGATGACAGCAGAACAGAGAGAAGGTGATGGCTGATGGCTATGTTGGGTTTTAGCAGCATCATCAACCGCTCATTTGTGAGCAGTACAGGAGCCTAAACTCAGTTCTGGCTGATCAAATGCTTAAGTTCGCTTTTTGTTTAACTTGCAAGCCAAATTATAGACTTTATTAGCCTAGAGACATTACTAGCAAGGAGAAAAAACAGGAATGTTACCATTATCCTCGAAACTTTGGAGAAAAGGTAACACCTATAGAAACTTATTTAGAAGAAGAAACTTCTTCAGTTGTAGTGAAAAATAATATAAAAATTCTACCTGTTGTACCTGAGAATGAATCTGGCTCTGTAAGACAAGCGATGTATCACAACAGCAGATGCAGCAGAAAACGAAACTAAGGGAAAAACACAATTGGAGAAAACAAGATCTCAACAACTATATGTATTAGTTGCTGGTGGATGCTGAATTCTGCCATATCACTGAGTGTTTAAGAATAAGTCCGTATACACACTCTGTAATTGAATGTCAAGAAAAATGAAAATATATTGGTTTATTGCTACTGTTCATTGATTTATCGAAGTGATTTATTGTCATTGGACATGAGGACCAACAAATCATTTTGCTGACACCATCAGCTGCCTTAACTAGGTTGTCAGTTCACAACATTAAAGGTAATGGATGGTGATTATTTTACTGTAATGGGTTTAATCAGTGCTTTGAATGACTTAGCAGTCATGTCATAGTATAACCAACTCATCATTCATCAAGGCGGCATTTTGTTTACCAACATAATCTATAATTCATTTGATTGTTGACAATCATCAGCAAATACCTCTCAGGCTAAGTTTTATCAGAAATGAAAATCTGCACAGCTGCAGCATACTAACTAACACCACAGTTTACAACCAGAGGAGAAACACTGGAAGTTGCTTGCTCCTTCTCTCCAAGATGAGGAACTGTCAGCCCGAAGAGGCACTGCCAGCCTATGTTCCCATGGGCTGCTTTTCAGTCCAACACTAGAATTTACAGCTTCCTGAAATGCCTAATGCTTGTTCTGCTGCATGTGAGTGCTCTGAGGAGCCCTTGAATTCAGCATTAAACAGAAATTTCAGCTTATTTTAGAAAAAATAAGTGCAACCAACCTGCTCTGTATTCCCAATAGAGGAACAGCATAACCTGTCAGATTTTCTCTCCCCAAATGGGTGTGAATCCTACACTTATTTGTGTTATGATGAAATTAATTGTGGAAAACTCCAGATTCATAAAACTGCCCGATAACTTTATGGCAAAGGGTACAGTACTAGAAACATTGTGGTGGTATCACCTTAAGACAGGCCTTTAAATCATTACCTGTATTATGTCTTTTATGAATAAGGGACAAGATGCAAATTGCTAAAAATGTTTCATATTAAGCTGACAGGTTAACTGCTTAATTACACACAAAGATAGATTATTAATACAAATCGATGGAAAATTTCTACGGCTCCAGTAGCTTTTGTACTAGCTTTTAGTGCAAATTTTTCCTCTGACATTTGCATCATAAATCCCAACACTGATATTCTTCTACTGATCTACCGGTACACGGACAGAGAGCTACTTCAGATGTACTGAAGGAAGAGTATCAAATTGCTGCCTTTCAGACCTGAGAAAGACCCAGGCTGAGTAAAACACAAGCGGTGGCTGTTCTGGATACCTTAATGTAAACGGAAATAATTTCTAAGTTTTGTGAGAATCTTTTACATTTCAAAACCAGATTTGATTATTCTCTATAAATATGTAAGAGACATGTGGAAATGGAGTTTAAAGGAAAGACATTTGAAAAGAATATTCAATCAAAGTGAAAATAATCTTCCCTTACTCCATACTCAATGTTTAGCCTTCAAGTCTTAAAACTATGAGAAATAAATGCATTTTGCAAATAGGTGCACCAAATTTTGAAGGTGCAAGTAGGATACAGTAGTTTACTAGGAATAAAAGTTATCTTCAAGGTCAACAGCAAACACAAACCAGTGTTCCAGGCCAAATACTAGACTTGAAATGACTGACTCAGCAAAAATAAAGTGTTTAAAACACTATAGAAAATACAAAATTACACCCTTCATGTTCAGGAAAAAATGTAAAACCAGATCCGTAGGCACCCATACTCACTTCATCACCAAATTCATGAAAACATAGGGTGAAATAATGTCAGCAACACATAGCATTAGGAATAAGGTATCATGCATATTATCAATATCCTGGCAATATCCTAGACTAGGATATCCATGGATTAGAGCTGGTCTTCAGCAGGGAAATTACTTTTATGACAGTTAAAAAGAGATTAAATAACCTATTTGAGTTTCCTTCCAACCCTAATAGTCTTTCACATGTAAAAGTGAAACAGTGAATAGGAAGAACTGGTAAAGACTGATACATAGCCCTACAAATATCATTACTATAAAGTGGAAAGATATTAATGCCAATGCAAAACTAAGACTACAGAAACCATTCTTATTTAGTAAGGACTGTTTAACCATTTTAAAAGCAACCGATATGTGTGTCAGACAGAAAGTACAAGTTAAACCCCTAAAAAGCTTTTGGATAACTCCAAATCCACAGTCATAAAATATTGAGTATTTTCACAGAAAAAGATCTTGAAATACTACACTTATTAGCATCATGGCAGTTATGCATTATTTCATTAGCAGAAAGTCCTAATTCAGTCAGACCTTATGTTCTTACAAGTTTTATAAAATTGTTTCCTAAATATCTTATTCCACATTGCAAGATTCTGAAACAAGATGTCTTCGTGGAAAGGTTTGCTTCCCAAAGTTTAGTTTGCATGAATAACCCCTATACATTTCTTCGCCTGCATTTACTGAACCTGAGGCATATTTAGCTGCACAGATAGAGTCTCCATATTTAGTACACAAACATGAAGTTTAAACCTGAAGATTAAATGATGTGATGTAAAAACTGTCCAGGCTTGGGCTGACATGGCAGGCAGCAGGGTACCTCATCAGAAAGATGTTATGACATTCACCAGAATACCCTACCTAAAAAGGAGTTGCTAGCCTTGCAGTAGATGAAGCAAATGTTAAATACATGCGTAGAGAGCATCCCACTCAGAGGCACCCAATATTTGATCTATCCTTAAATATTTTCTTAATGAAACCTAGTTTAGGGTGGAGGGGTTTTAGTTTTGGTTTGGTTTTTTTTCATAATCTGGCTGTAGGTCCAAACTCAAGTCCGCTTCCTGCCAGCAAAACCTTTTGTTATCGAGACATTACCTGTCCTCCCTTCAGCCCCCTGTCACTACCCTTGCACGGTCTGACTGAGATATTTGTAAAGGCTCACCTTCTCAAAACTGAAGAACAAGCCATCTGTACAGTCAGACAGCTCGTACCTACAGCTTTCCCTCTCATTTTTTCCAGGATGGTGAACCCATGTGCAGAGTCTCCTTTTAAAGAGGCAATTTCTTTGCAAGATGTTTTACTGATGTCAGTAGCAGCACTGGGCATATTAATAGCAAAACAAATGAGGCACATTAATAACCAGTGCCTTTGCACAGTTGCTTTCATGGCATACTGATTTCAGAACATACACGGATATTTGGTAGAAACCATGTACACACAAAGTGACCTACAAAGGCTGCGTTCGGGTTTGAAGTTAATGTCCATCAAAGGTCACATAGCTCAGACACCCGAGGTGGCAAAAAGCGCTGTTGTAGCCAATGTTGAGTAATGCCCACACTGCAGGCAGGGGAGGAGGGAGCAAAGCTTCTGAACTTCAGTCTCCCCATCTCCAGTAGTGCCAGCACTGAAGATACAGCAGCCCTGCCTGCAGCCAGCAAGGCATTAGCAGCATACTGAAGCCCACGCTGATGTGTCTTCATTTATCCTCACGTTTCATCAAGTCTCCAGAGAGCAGTGGGGGAGGTGAAATCCCTCAGCACGGGATTGATTTGAGTGCCTTGCGGAGATAATTCACACGTCAATATTGTTAACCATTTTATTTTTTTCTCATGAAGGAAGGAAAGGAAGATAACAAATCACATTGGAATCTACATTCAAGCTTCCAGCAAATTCAGAAAATCAAGAACTGGAAGCTATATTAGGCTGAAGACAATGGGAAAGGGCATGCTAGGAAGTCAAGTCTGAAAATCGTAATATGGACTGGCAAAAGAGATTTTAAAGATCAAATTACAAAAAGCAAAGATTTTTTTTGTTGTTTTTTCCAAAAGAATATATCTATAGTAGCATGTCTGCCAAAAAGTTTCTAGAAGCAACAATTGGTCAAACAGATTGTGCTTTATCGAGAACTGAAATCAATTATTTCAATGTTTGTTAGGAAATTATTGAGAGAAGTGGCACTTAATTTCTTTTTGGGAGAAAAGTCAGAGCGACTGCCTCAAACTGAAAAGTAAACAAGGGAGGTTCAAGATCAGAAAAGGGCAAGTAGTAATATTCCGGTAAGAGCCCTAAAAGGAATCACACATGAAAGCACTACTCACTTAAACAGGCTTCAGTAGAGACACACGGATTTTTGACTTTTTCTTTAAGGGACTAGCAGAAAAATGGGAAAAATTCAGACAGCAAACGTGACTTTTTATACCAAGTGAATTGATAAAAACTGTAATAAAGGAAGAAGTAGCAGATAGACAAATAAATATAATATAGAAAAGCCAAGACACAAAGTCACGTCTCATGAGGGTATTCAGGCTCTCTGAAAGAGATGGGGATGAGGCCATTTCAATTGATCTTCTATACTTGGATTTCCAATAAGTTTTTGACAAGGCTTCTCACCAAAGGCTCTTAAAAAAAATTAAACTGTATGGAATTGCAAGGAATGTCCTTTATAGGGTAAATTACTTATTAAAAGGTAGAATGTAAAGCATAAGAATAAATAGTCACTATTCATAACACAGAAAAGTTAAACTGTAGGCCCATATAAATCCCTTTCAATGTATTTAAAGCTCAGGAAAGGAATAAATAGTGAAGTGACAAAGTTTCTTCATGATTCAAAATTATTTGGAGTACTAAAAATGAAAACTGACCGTGACAAGTGGTAGAATGATCTCACAATACTGATTGATGAGACAATCAATCAATGTCAGATGAAATTTAAAGCATAGCGTTTGGGGAAAAAACTGTCTAAATATATATATTTATTAATGTGCTCTAAATTATCTCTCAACATTCAGCAAAGATCTTGGAGTCATTATGGATAGTTCTTTGAAAATGTCAGTTCACTGCTCAGGGGCAGCGTGAGCAAGGAAAACAGAATGGTAAGAATCATTAAAGAAGGATGAAAAACAATAGCAAACACCATTATGCCCCTTTATAAACCCATGGTGTTCCCACAGCTTGAATCCTGCGTGCCTTTCTGGGCACCCCGCCCCTAAAAGGATAGAGCAGCAGAGGAAAACAGACAAGGACAACCAAATAATCCAAGAAACAGTACAGCATCCATACAAAGAAAGATTGTACAGACTAAGGCCTTCTAAACTTGGAAAATAATGACAAGGAAAGATAAGATGGAATCATGCAAAAGTAAGGAATGTCATTGCAAAGGAGATTAGAGAACAAGTTATTCATTATGCCCCAGTATGAGATGATGCTTCGTAATTACTGTGTTATCAGGCAGCCGTTTTAAAACTAGGAAAAGAAAACAGGTTTATCTTTTTGACCACAATCTATAACCAAAATGTCAAAACTCATTGCCAAGGACACTGTGGGAGCCAGCTGTATAAACAGGTCTAGGAAAAAAAAAAATCACAAAAATAATAGATAAATTAATGGAAGGAATGACCTGTAACAGCCAGAAAAATGTGACTACAACAGTGGGCTTGATTTGTAAGCCAATATCCACAGACTGCCAGAAGTTGCCATGTACTTGCTCCACTCTTATGTTCTTTTCACAGATATGTGCTCCTGGCCAGTATCAGCAACAAGACGTGTGGCCCACTGTCTCCAGTAGGAGACATTCTTGTGCTCCTTGTCTGCAAACTGGCTGGCAATAAGAGACCATCAAGAGAACGTGGACTTAATAAAAGAGTAATCAGGTCCTGTTTTTTGGATCTTTATTTTCTTTTTACTAACTTTTCTTGGTTTTGTCTCCTGTCTATTTAGACATTTATATCTCACTCATTTTGTACACTGGAACTATAAAATATAACACTATTCTTCTTCGCCACTTTCATCCATGTTGTGATAGCTTCCCTATTGTATTTAGGCCTCATGTTTCTGAGAAGTTGCACCTTCCTATGCTACGTCTGAATTTGGCTGAGAATGCTCTGGGCAGCTGGATACAGACTTGAGGAAAAAGGTCCCCTAGTGACTAAGAGTTTTTAATCGACCATCTTTCAGGATTACAAAAATCTGCTCAAAATTTCTCTGAGTTTGGTGAGGGCTTAGGATCTAAAATTTCTCATGTTCCCATCCTATCATGGCATCGTAAACAACCTGCTACCTCTGCAATAAGCCTAAACCACTTTGCTCTCACTTAGATCTTCCCTTTGCCAATTATCAAAGACTAAATTATAAGCTGCCTGGTCTATTTAAAATACGATTGCACTATGCAAGAAGTATAGGGATTGAAACCCTGACTGGAACCTCTAAATGTAACTAAAATAATAATTCAGGTTTGACAAAAAGAAGATGGCAAAGTGATACTCACCTATAAGATTCTCTGCATGTTGGTATATTTACCTGAAGCTACCCATAAAAAATATATATCTAAAGTATGAAAAGAAACAGAATAAATATCCTTTTGCATCTTTTGATGTTTTCCACATGCAACAAGAATCTTAACACTGTTGAGGAAATATGCCTGAAAATTGAATCATAAGTTTAACTCTGCTCCTCTATATCAGTATATATAATCTTGCACTCTTTATTTCACCACATTAATGTGAAGAAATCATGTAGGTCCAGCAAGGACCCCAAAATGTCCATTACAGTGTAACACATCCTAATGTACATGGAGGGGCAAAGATTCTCAGTTATCCCAGGCCCTTTGGAAACTGCACTGCACTTTAGAATACTGGTTTAGTGCCTAGTTCGAAAGAGGAGAATGACTATTTTTTCCTCCCCAGAGAGCTTCATCCATTCAAGTTCAGTGAAGGCTCAAACAGAATGAGGACAAATTGAGCTGAAAAAGCAAAGGATACACCTGTAAAACAGCGGAAGGAAGCTCCAGCTCCATCCTTCGTGGAAATTGCTCTTTTTCCTCATTTACCTGAATTTAGGGACAGTGACTGCACTAAGTTTGTAAGCAGCTCTGCCTGGCTTAATAAGAATACACTGGCAAAAAGAAACACATTATTCCTCTGGTTTTTATTGCCTGCAAAATGTCATGAGAGTTTCAAATTCAAGCAATCAATGTGAAGGAGAATAGACCATAAAAGCAAGGATTATTGCCTCAGAAATAGCTCTACTTTCCAGTGATCAGCATGGTATAAAGGAGAAAGAAACACATACATGATTTGATACTACAAAAAAATGATTAGATTTTGTGCAAGAGAGAGCTAGAAAAAGAGGCCTCTCTTCTTTGCAAATAGCGCTCTTAACTCCACGTATGCAAAGAACGTAGGATCTGTCTTTTAAAAGCCGATCTTAACGCTTCTATTCTGCACTGAGAAAATTAAATGCAGCTACCAGAGAAAAGTGCAAAAAGTCAGATGTATTCCTGCAAAAATGCAGTGTGTAAATTGCATGCAAATGAGTTGTCATTTTCTAAGAGCACATCTCCTTCCCATTGGAAAAGGAAAACTTAACGCTAAAGCATGCTGTTCACATGCTGTTTATAAGCTATTAAGGTAAACTGAAAGACATGCTCTGCAAATTCTATTTTCACCTGTTTCTGGCTGACGAAATACAGCCAAAGACCTACTTTTAAAACACACACAAAGTTAATTTATTCTTCAGTATGAAGCAGAGAGAAATTCTGGGGTGTCTTTGATCATGAAGACATATCTTGTTGTGAAATATATGCCAGATGCTTAGATTCAGAGGGACTGGGTTTTTTTTGTCAAATTCTGTCACTAAAATAAGTTTTCTTTACATTGAACAATCTAAACAGTCTGTTATCAAATTCCTTTGGGAATTATTTCAAATATATTGGTGCTAGTTCAGATATTTTCTGTTTACTTTTACATTATTACACATATGTCAAAATTATATTGAACTCAGCTAGATGAGTAATATGAATTTCTCATCTTGCCTACTTTAGAAATGCTTAAATAGCAGGTATGTAAAATCTCAAACTTACAGCACAAGCAGAAACTGCTTAACATTAAAAACCCTAACTTCCAATCCCTCAGACTAAAATCACGACTAATCTTCAATGATAGCTAATGCTCCAGCATCCTTACAGATATTAAAACAAAACTTGTAAGAAAATGGGTACTTTCTGCCTGTTCAGGTAACGCATAGTGTCCATTCTCAGGGTTATATGCCATGAAATGATGCAAGAAACTTTCATATTTCGGGACTTCAATTTTTCTCAAAACTAACATTTGGGGGGGGAATGAACTTCATGGGAAGTTTTGAATATGTGCTTCTTTTTTTGGAAACAGAATGAAAATAGTTATTGACACATCAACATTCACCAGGAAGAGAAACACACACTGATACCAGCTCTGCCTAGCAATGCAAACCCCTTCAGAGGCTCCTCATGGTCTAACCCAATTTTTAGAAGAGATTCAGCATTTGAACTCATTTAGGTCCTGCAACAGCGAGGGGCGTGAGGCTTTAATGGCTTGAAAAATCTGGGATGTGTAGCGTATGGGCCACCATTCTCCATCTGCGCAACTAGACTGACAGGAGGGGAATATTCTAAAAAGCAATACATCTGTGTGAGTAAACTCAGGGAGTATGTTAAAAAGTCACCTGACAGCTAACCTCACAGGGTATTAATTAGAGTCAGAATTAGAAACAAATATGATAAATGTGCAACTCAGACACCCAAAAATTCCCTCTCTTTGCAAATATGGCTTTTATGCTGTATTTTGGGACACAAACATAATAGCAATCTCAAAATATCCTCATTCCCTTTTTAATGTAACATTTATTCTGTTATGTTGATTTTGTTCATCTCTGAGCTGGAATTTAACAGTAGATTAGATCACTTTAGAGCTTTTGTTACTATGGTAACACTGCGCTGCAGTTATATTTCTTCACCTCCAATCCTGATTTTGAGGTGACTGGTTATATTTATTCCTGTCCTTTACAGGATCTCAGTGTGATGGAAAAGCGTTTGGTAGAAGAAAAATGTTAGCATAAGATCCCACCATAAGGTGGGCAGTCCATACTGGTTAATTTGTGCTGAAGGTTAAGTGTGACGTGGGTTAAATGCATCCCCTTAACTTTTCAGGGCTTTGAGTTCTAAATTATATTAAACTACAGGTGAGTAAAGTTTGTGCTGGTCATCCTTGGATTCTTCTCTCTGAGCAGCTTAGAAACAGCATGGCACTGCAGAGGTATTATGAGAAAAGACCAGCCCCAGCTCCTCTGAGAGATGAGAGATTTATCATCCAATGCAAAGATACAGAAACCCAACCAAGCAGCACCAACCAGATCCCACTATACACTGTACAAAAACATCTTCCTCATCAAAGCTGAAGTCCATGCTACAGAAATTTCCTGCGCATTAGGACTACAAGACCTAGAGACTATCTCCATCCCCAGACAGCCCAACTGTCCCACATGGAGCTCAAGCTACCCGTGCAGAGGGCTACAGCACTAGTGCTCCGTGGAAGGTTTCTTCTGTACTTGGCTGCACTGTACCTGGCTTTATTGGCCTGTAATAGCGGGCAGCTTTCCTGAACACTAGGCATTCACAAAAATATAGATAGCATTGGCAGCCAGGCTTATTAAAAACATCACCTGACACTTCTCATTATCATTTTTTATGTTGCTTATATTTTGTTAAACTGAGCTGAATTTTTAAGATAAGATGATGCTCATATAAGATGGTTTAAGAGTATGGGGCTTAATCTTCTTACTCTTCCTCAGCAAAAGGAGAAAGACTTCTCAGCCAAACCAGCCTACATACAGATAGTCTCCTGCACAAAATTGCCCTTGGGAGGCAGGGCTTTCTCTCAGAAAACTACTAGGGAAGTGTAAGGCTATTTTCTTATTAAACTATGACTAATATTGTGGATAGTCCCTTCTAGGCATTTATATCAGGCTGATATTTTCCTGGGAAATTTCAAGAAAAATGTTTGGGCAATTTCTAGTGTAGAATTACAGAAAAATACACTTTTCCCATATGGCTTTTGTTTAGGATGTGTCTTTCATCATCTGGTGAAAATCAAGTCAAATTCCGACAACTCAGGAACTTGTAAAATATATAGCTCACACACAGAGGTAGCACTCTCATTTTTGGAAGCTAAACATCTCCAAAGTAAACCCTCTCTCCCCAGTCATGATAGAGCCTCAGCTCTCAACCTCCATTCCCAAGGAAGCAACCAGCGTTGTTCCATCCCCTCCGAGCTCCCCACTGCAACCAAAAAGTGCATGCAAAAACCTTTGCTGAGGACAGCAGGAAGGATTAATTACTTTTTAATTAGGGAACACAGTACATTAGCCTAATTTTACCAGCAACCACAGGGTGGCGATAATGTTCTGTGCTATCAAATTAATGGCTTTTGGATCACAAGGTCACTTTGCACAAACAAACATCATGTACGTCCTCTCGAAGGAGATTCTTCTGATTCCTTCTCCTAATGCTGAAGAATTGCAGGATTCATCACATCCCACCTGCACCTAATTTGCTTTACCATAGATCTAAATCCCCACTCTTAGCTTATTTAGTCAGTTGGTATTTTTTCATTTTTCTCCTCCTCTGGCAAAGAGTCCCATGAAAATTATCACATGATGTCATGTTAGCATTCATTTCAACCCAGCCATCCTTTTAAGGTTTTCAGGCTACCTCTCATAAAGATCTGTGATTGAATAGTAGCTGGTAAACACTTAACTGCATATCAAGTAGCATAACTCACTCCAGTGGCTCACTAAAGCTTCGTTGGGTTTGTCCTTGAGGCAATGAAAGTAACTACTTAATATTTCACCATCTCTTTGATCATTTTTATAACATTTAGTTACCAAAGAACATTAGCTGAAATGTAACATCTGCTTGTCAAAAAAAAAAACCCTACAGTTGTGTTGTTTTTTAACTACTCCTTCCAATGAGATTGATTGAGACATAAAGATGACAGGTATTTGCATAGAAACCAAGAGTAGTTCCACAGGATCCAGTTAATCTGCATTAGTACAAACAGCAAAATAATGAAAATAAAGAAATGATTCAGAGCATAATAGCAGCCATGGCTTCAGTTAACAATTAACAGAGGGTGGCTTATTGATCATATCTAGGGGGGAAGGCAACATTCTTTGGGGATTAAAGCACAGCAATTTCTTGCTAAAAAGACAGCTTGTTTTGCCTCTAACTTGTGTGATCATTCGCCTGTGTGGCTGTAAATGCTCTCAGATCAGACTGGCAAAACTCAAGCCTACTTTGTACAGGACCAAGTAAACACACAAGAGAGAAGAAGAGGATCAGACTCTACAATATTCACTCTGCCTAGATGTTCACAGGTTTTCCAATTTGGTTTCAAAATAAAAAGATATTAGCATCTAGCTAGGCAAACGAAAGTTTACATATAAAGTAGGCCAGGTTGATCTTGATGGAGTGAGAGAACCTGCCTGGAATAAAGATGATTATGCCCTGCAGGAAAAAATAAGAATGGGCAGCTTATTTAGGATGCAAATATTGTGACATTTATTCAGTGCTTTACTTGGTGGCAGCAGCAGCAGAAATAGCACATACCCTTCTTGTACCAC
>NW_009258621.1:3146095-3147395 GCF_000687185.1 Egretta garzetta
TATTACTGGGCAGAAATCTTTGGCCATAGAATCAGGGTGCCTTGATTTTCACAGACCTGAATCAACACTCAGGTTGGTTAAAGGCATATACTTCTCCTCAGAGAAGTCTATGATGCATGCTGGTAGACCAAAAATCAGCTCACTTGGTGGACAGACACAATTTTGTCACAAACCCAGGCAAAAAGATCCATCTTGTCCCGGTCTTTGTTTTGAAGCATCAGATTTGCATTTTTGATCAGTGCTAACTGGCTCTTGGAGAAGACCTCCCATAGACAACATATCACTGGCTTCTATCCATACATGTATTAACATTGCAACATTGCTGGAAATCGTCTCTCAAATTCCCTGGTGTATGAAAGCCATAGCACATATCACCATACTTAAGGTACAAACCAATTCTGCCATATTAGGCATTGCCAGTACCGACTTTCAGTAAAAGAGAGAGAAGGTTGCTGGCCAAGAAAAGAGAAAACCTGCCACTTTGCTACATCTTCAGGAGAGCTCTGGCTCACAGGAGGGTCCAGCAAGTGGAAGCAGCTAGAATGAGGAATCTTCCTAGATGTGGTGGCTGAATGAGCCAGTACACCATCAGGGCTGGAAGATCTTTTCCAAACATGCCAGTACAGGAAGGAGCTGAGGAGACATCAGGAAAGGCTGGGCTGAGGAACCGGAAAACAGTTGTTTTAGGCATTTCAGAAGGCATTCATGCATGCGTGGAGCACAAGTAGTGCACTAGCCCTGCTAGGAAATTTAGTGAAGTAGCTAAGAAACAGAACATGAAAAAACTTGCATACCTAGGCAACTATTGTTATTTCTATTCAGCCTGTTCTCAGAGAGGTTCAGATGCTCTTGAAGAGAAAGAACACCTCCAGACAGAGGTCTTTAACCATTTAAATGACTCTGTCTTGCTCCTATGGATAAGTAAACATACTTGGCAGTTTATTAAGTTGCAACTGATCTATCGGACATAGCTTCCCTGTGTGTCTGTCCGCTGAGTTTCACCTTGCTATCAGTAGGCAGAGATGGACACAGAAATCCTCCCAAGGTGAGGAACTTGTGAACTCGGGGCCTAACATGGTGTAAACTAACACTGGGAGGGGAGCCTGAACTCAGCATGCAAAGGAAGGTCAGACTCTCACAGCTCTCCTTCCTCAGGGTCTTGCAAGTCCCTTCATGCAAAGAGACTTGCAGTGCTCACTGGGTTGGGGTAACCCCTCCAGGATAAGGAAGATAAAAAATTGAGACTTTGACTTTGTCTCCCCATTTAGCAGAACTGGTGCAGAAGTATGAGTGTTGTACT
>NW_009258621.1:3147440-3160897 GCF_000687185.1 Egretta garzetta
TTTCAAGCAGACAGCGCCATCTCACTGGGAGAAGAGGAGCAGCCGTCTGCTCTTGGATATGGGAGACCAGACCTGAAGGGCAAACCTATGCAATCGTTCCCTAGCAGAGAGGCACACTGATGCTTTGGGCTTCTTGCAAAAGAGGCAGCTTGCTCCCACCAACACATGTGCATCTTAGCTACCTGCGTAAAATCCTAATGGTAATGGCGTATCTTGTAGATCTTACCTGGAGATCAAGAGCTGAAGTGTACTTGTGGCTCATCTCATCCAGCTGTCTCCTTGTTAAAAATGATAGCGACTCTAGGACTTGGCAGTGAGTTATGAGAGACCTATCGGCTGTATCACATCTCCCCATGCCCCAAGACAAACATACTTGAGCCAACAAAGATGGTTTGAAGAGAGCTGTTAGCTTGGATGTCTACTGAAAAGTTTTGCTTTCACTAAGGAAAATGTATGATTTTATCGTACATTAGAGTTGGCTGAAGAGGACTGTACTCTTTTTACAAGGCTTTAAATCAACCAGTTCAACACACAAAAAGGCACCTGCCTTGCCTTGATTAGGCTTTTAGAAAGGGCTAATTAGACCAGACTAGTTGGCAAGAGCCTTGTACTGAAACCTCAAATTAGGCAAAGCATTTTTATAAGAGATTGGCAGCCAGAGTCAACAACCAGAAGAGAACAGAATCAGAATCTGATTCTGTTCAAATGGAAACTTTGAGGCCCACTACAAGGACAATCATAATTTTCTATCTGCAGAGAAATGATAAGATTATAGCATTAATGGAGGTCGTGAAATTCCTAAATTTTTATGCTGCTTAGTGTTTTCAGGTACTTAAATGCAGCACTTTACCAGGTGTGAGGGCAAAATCTGCAATTTTCCTAATTACTTTTGGTTTTCAGAACAGGCCATTCTTTTTCACTGTAACATTTTCCTAAGTTTGAGTATACAACAACAAAAAAGCATCACCCGTGTTTCTGGTCACAGATGAGACTGGGTTCTTCTGCTGACACATTTTGGCTAAATAAATTTGGCTGCTTTCACACATTTTCTTGATTAGTTTTTTGCATATTACTTTAAAAAGAGATTAATTCCTTTGAGGAATTATTAGAGAATTATGCATAACATGTCAGAACCTCATCTGTTGGAAAGCAGTGGAAGTCAGGATGGCTCTAAGCTGGCCAAGTAAAAAACATGATGCTTTACAGGAGAAGTGGTGTGAAGCAATCTAACATATCTTTCATTTAAATACATGCTTTTCAGTAGATAAGTAAAATTCCTCTTAACGTGTATTTGCATGTACTCCATAAACATTCTGTAAATTTAATCTATTTTTGCTTTATTACGGTGCAGAAAAGAATTTGCCTTCCAATATTAATTCTGTTCTTAATTCTGTTTCAGTTTTGTACTGCATGTTCCCTAGGCGAGGACGCTAACTTTCTGTTCATGTTTTGTTCTTCAGTTTTTTGTGTCCTTGCAGCTGATTCAAAAGAAGGATGTTGAAGAAAGAATAAGAGGATTTTTATAGTAGTCCTTAGCTGATAAGAATATTTAAAGTGGAAGCTGATCGCATGATTAACAAAAAAATCTCAAAATCAAAGATAATTTGAATGTGGCATATTTGAATTTAAACTGTAAATGGCTGCTGATTTGATGATGTTTGTTCTGATCTGTACACAGCTTTCAATGGAGGATCACACGCAATGAATCAGGCACCAAAATATGAAACATTTAGCTTAGAAGCCTATTTATATAGGAATTAGGCTTACTGAAGTAGTGAGAGCTGTTTTACAGTCTGTTGATCCCCTGAGTTTCAGAAGTGAAGAGGTTAAGGCAATTTCATGCTGCTTTGTTTCTGACAGCTTGAGTCCAGGGGCTGTGAAGTCCATCTGCAGTAAAGCACTTAGCCACAGGCAACGTGGTCGTCTTGCTTTTTTACATTGCTTAGATGCTCCACAAGAGTGATAATAAGATGAGCTGCAAGAAGCTAAATGCTTGACCCTACACTTGTGTTGCTATGTTTTATACACCGGAGAAGTGTTAATTATATGTAGAGATCTAGTAGCCTCTAAAGGCTGAAGTATCAGACGAAGACGTTCCACCTCTGAGACTGACTTTTGTTCTTCGATAAACGTGCACTGTTGTGCCATTGAAATGAATGAGATACACTCTTCAAGAGGAGTATTTGGGGCCCTATCAAATTACGTATGGAATTGCCCTGACTTAATGAGACATCCTCTCCTACTGAATTGTAGATGTGATTCAATGTCTAAATTTTATGCTCACTTCGCATAAATTACCATGCTTTGAGTAAAAACTAACTATTATTATAGGCTTGGCTTCCTTTCATAATCTTTGAATTCAGAGTAAAACTGCAGATCACTATGGTTTTAAAAGAAAACCTCAGTGCCATAATTTACAATTAAATTCTTTGCCTCCCTCCTGCCAGTGCCTCCAGGTATAAGCCCACCCCTCTGTTGCCAGGGTCACCTCCCTCCTTTCCCCCCAGGACTATGATTTTGGGCTTCCAAGTCCATAGTGATTCACTGTGGTTGCCCCCAGGGAGCTAACCTTAACACAAGCACCTCACCGCCTTTGTGTTCTCTCTTAGAGGAATGGGGGGAAACTGGACACACGACTAAGGTCAGAAAAGCTCTGTATTATTCTGTGCTATGGGCAAAGAGTTAAAAGAAAAAGTACATCAGAAAAAAACAACGAAACCACATATATGCTACATTTACCAGCTATCATCATCCGTCATCCGTTAGGTATCCTGATATACACAGATACAAATTTAGCTCGCCCTCTGCGTTCCAGCCTGCACCTCCTCGCTAGCCTTCACTCATCACACATCAGGACAGGCTCTTTATACCCTTTTGTTGCTTGCTTGTTGTCTCTTGAACTGAGCGAACCAATGCATGCAGTTGTCCCCTAGAGGAATAGCTTTCATCAGATGATCTGACCCACAGAGTGATTTAACTACTCAATTGTCTTAACAGCCAAGAGCAAACAAGTAACACAGATATGCACATTACACAGAGCACTAACAAAAGCTCTTTTAATTTTTTCCATATCTGTATCATATATCATTACCTTTGCCTCCTTAAGCCATATAACTTGAGATGACGACCTTTCAAAAACAGTGTCTAGGGTGTTAAAGCCTGTCCTTGTGTGCCCGGCTTGTTATGGTGTTTTCAACCATCTTCTGCATTTATACCGAGATGTTCAAAGTATAGCTGAAAGAAACCCAGCTTTATTTCGAAAAGATGCAAGATTTTGTTGTCATAGTCTGTCCATGTTTGTTTGACACGGGTAAGTGTTAATCTGTCTGAAGTGTGCATGAATGAAAAAAACTCAAATCAAAACCACATCTGCGGTTTGGGTTTCAGTGAAGCTCCTCACAAAGAGTTGGTGAATTTTGAGGATATTTGACAAGCTTTGTCTGAAATTGATGCTGCTAATGAAACATAGAGGTCTGCATATAAACTTCAGCAGCATTCCCTCTTTACCATCCTCTCTCCTAGGCCATTTTCTTTATTACTAAAACTGCAAGAACATCATTCAAGAGACACTTACATTGCTGCTTTTATATCAAGCAATGTAGCTGTCTCCTGACTTATCCACTTCAGAAGATATTTTAGTAATAGAGGGTAAGCACTGGTTTACTAAAAGTCTGATGCTCTTTTGGCCCAGATGCGCTGGTGAAATGAAAGAGACTTCAGTGGCTCTGGAAACTTCAAGGTTCAGTCAATTCAGCAAGTCTTGGTAGGTTATGTGCAACAGAAAATGGAGGAGCTGGCTGGTCCAGGAATCTACTTTTTTTTATATCCGCTAAGGTGCCAACTGATGTAGACCTTCCAACACAGACCTAGCCCCATCAAACCCCTGTTTAGATGCAGATAATGTCAATAAGCAGTGCTCTTCATCCACCAGGTACAACTATGCTTCATCCAAACCAGCTTTTAATATCAAACTGCTAACCTATTATGCTGTAAGCAGGCTTATTTGAGTGCCTTCTCACAATGAAGCCTCCTGCTGGCTAAATACGTCCTCCCAGAAATCATCAAAAAGTTTCTAAGGTGTCTTTGCTTCCTAAAGAACAACACGCCTTGGAAGTCTGAGCAACACACCGGCAAGCATAGGTGGGACTAACAGTGGGGCAATATACAACCCCTGGCACCCGCTGCCAATCTTGGGAAAGCTCAATTTTACCATGAAGATGTGATCCATCAAGCTGTCTCCCATCTGATTGATCCTTTTTCCCTCCTCTCCTTTCCCTTTAGGTTTTTTCCTGCTTTACCATTAATGCGTTTCCTTTCTTATTCTGGTCTAGAAGAAGGAGGAGAGATGAGCCCAGCTGCAACCCTGGAGGTGGTGAGTTGTTTACAAAAAATTATAGCATCAGTACAGACACTGACCAAGCCTTTATTCCTCCTTCAAACATGCTGCGGGCTGGTGGGAACTAATGGGCACTTCTTCAGTTCTTACTGAGGCAGAACTCTTACTGGACCAGTGGGATTTTTATCCAAATAATGAAAATATCACGGCAAGTTCATGATATTATATTTCACAAGTGGGACTTCCAGAGGTCAGAAGATTTCAGTTACTGTAACATATGCATTGCTGGATCGAAGAGCTTGCACTATGGGGAATAAGAGATTGACATCCAAAAAAAAAAAGCATGTCTAGGATAAAGAAAAGTTGCTTCATTGAGAGCAGACCTTTAAAAATGCTACATTAATACTAAAAATATACACTGGGGACTACCATGGCAGGCTAGGTGCACAAATGGTTTCTACAAAGACAGCCATTTATGTCACTGCGTACACCTTATCACAAGGAGTACGTGATGCTCAACTCCATAAAGACTCGCTTTCATCTTCAGCGCCTCTCTTACAAGTGAGACAGTATTGTACTCATGAATGAATGCAAGTTACCTATCTCGGGGAGTTACATGGCATAGAGAGCCTTCGTACAGATATTTAGTCATAAATACTATCATCACGGAGAGGCACAAGTGCCTGCGCTTTTGTGATTAATGCACGTGCTGCGAGCCAGTGCAGTTGTTCAGAGGTCGTGCCACAGCAATCCAGTCTCGGCTCAGCTGATATCTGCCCAGTAGAGCTGAAGTGTAACTGATACCTGTCCACACATTTCAGGTGCATAATGGAAAGGAGCAAGGAGTCTGGTCATATGACATACATTCTGTAAATACAGCAATAAGTGCTTAAAACTGGTAAGGAATGAGGCACAGCCCCCATTTTCGGTACTGTACACAGAACAGGCTATTTATCACTGTTTTCCTCCATTAGCTTCAGGAACGCTAACATATTCATTTGTTTGGCATGTTTGGGCCCTTAAGAAAAAGGCAGTGAGTTCTGATATAGCCCAGCAAAGTGCAGCACAGAGCCAAATCACAGCGCCTGCCAAAGGTGCACAGGGGCAGCAAGTTATTAACAATCCGCTCATTACTGTAAAGGTACAGCAGCTGCTGCTGGCTCACCGCTGTGAACCTTCATAATGGTGCTTTCTTCTATCCATATCCAAGATCTAGTAAGTGTCTGAAGAAAACAAGCTGACCATGAACCAGCAGTGTGCCCTTGTTGCCAAGAAGGCCAATGGTATCCTGGGGTGCATTAAGAGGAGTGTGGCCAGCAGGTCGGGGGAGGTTATCCTCCCCCTCTGCTCTGCCCTGGTGAGACCCCACCTGGAGTACTGTGTCCAGTTCTGGGCTCCCCGGTTCAAGAAAGATGAGGAACTCCTAGAAAGACTTCAGAGGAGAGCAACAAGGATGATAAAGGGACTGGAGCATCTCCCCTATGAGGAAAGGCTGAGAGAGTTGGACTTGTTCAGCCTGGAGAGACTGAGAGGGGACCTCATCAACACATACAAATATCCTAAGAGTGGATGTCACGAGGACAGAGCCAGACTCTTTGCAGTGGTGCCCAGTGACAGGACAAGGGGCAATGGGTACAAACTGAAACATAAGAGGTTTCAGCTGCATATGAGGAAAAACTTCTTCATTTTGAGGGTGACAGAGCACTGGAACAGGCTGCCCAGGGGGGTTGTGGAGTCTCCTTCTCTGGAGATATTCAAAGTCTGCCTGGACAATGTCCTGTGTAACATGCTCTAGGTGAACCTGCTTTAGCAGGAGGGTTGGACTAGATGATCTCCTGAGGTGCCTTCCAACCCTTGCCATTCTGTGATTCTGTGAAAAGAAAGATCTCAATAAATTGCCACTCACTAATGCAAAAAGAAAAAAAAAAAAAAAGAAAGAAAGGGATAAGGGGAAAGAAAGTATTTTGAGCATTACTACTTCAATGCAAACCATACTGAACATAGTCAATACCTCTGCTGAATAGCCAGGACTTTTAGGAGCCATACAGCAACCGACCATTAGTAGCAGGAGATTTTGAAAAATCATTACTTTAGTCCCATGATACAAATATTGACTTTCATCTGTTCTCTCTGTGGGCTAATCCCTCTTGTCATTTTTGTAATTCTCATTCCCGCACCCTGTAAGCTTGAATCATGTTTTCTGTGTAGTAGCATGTTATGTCAAATAAAGATATTCAAAAATCTCCTGAAGTCTGGTGGAAGGCCTTACCTTTACTCAGAGTTTCTTAAGTAGCATTTAATTTCCCAAAGGAATAACTGCAACACATCTCAGAAAACACTGTATTTCAGCGACTGCCTGGTGGGCTGTGGATAGGAGTGAAGTATTGCCATTCCAGGTAACTAGAGGGCACCGTAAAGGAAAACACTGATGTTTTTTAGTAAAAAATCTTTTTAGACTTGATTGATGAGTGATATGCCTTGCTTGCATTTTACAGTGCCTCCAGAATTTCCATTCTAACCTCATTTTATGTTGCCCACAATTTTCTAATAGGGCAAGCCTCTTCTCTTCCCACCTCCCTTAAAGGATGTAAGATTTTTATGCATTTTGGGATTAGCTGAGAAAAGATGGAAAAATCTTATTCACTCATACAGAAATTTAATGTTTTATCCCATCCCAAGCAAGCAGTTTGGTGAGCAGGTGAATTTACAAACCTCAACTTCCTCATGATTCTTATCCTTTTGGATTACGGGATGTTCTTACCTTCTTGATCACAAAATGTCCCTGACCTGCATTAGTAATTAGATGGGTTATGGCTTTTAAAATAGACAGTAAGGTTCAAAATCTTATATCTGCAATAAAGATGTTAAAACAATGAAGAGGACAGATGAGCTCTTTTTTGCTACTACCCAAGATGGGAGAGGCAGCACTTCTGTAGAGTGAGCGTGCACGAAGGAGAAGAGGCAATGTGCCAATAATAATAATGTACACTTTTTCATTTCCATCTCCTTTTCCAACTGAATAAAGCAACAAATCATACGAAGTCTTCTGTTCTTAAGGTGGAATGATCAGACCAACTACTGTAAGAAAAACCTTTGCTGTCTATTTGTAACAGTAACACTACGTGTATATATATAGAACAGACAAGTAATTAACATAGGACTGGGTGGAAAATGCATTGCATTATTCTGCACTAAGCAAAAAAAATTGACTTACAGAGCATGTTTTCTTTATTTCTGTCATTAAAGATACTTAACAATATCGAAGAGATATGTGGAGATAACTTTGTGCTCTAAAGATACTGCTGAATTTGCAATGAATTGCAAATTTGTCAATGAATTTGCACTGCTTGCTTCCAATAATTTGCTCATCTGTTGTCTCAATGTCACAGAAAATTCCTCTTGAAAGTGGAAATTTACTATACATCAGTTTATCTCTAAAACATTGTGATAAGAATCACTTTGGCTCCATTTTTGACACCCTGTGAAAAGCTAAACCTATTCAACTCATAAGCATGTATTACTCACCTGAAAAGACACCACTGATAACTCTGCTTGGATCTGCCCATAATTTGCATTCACTATTCATACGTCTCCACTGTCAGACTTAGTAATTCATGTATAGATTAATGAACATTAACAGAAGGAAGGACTGGGAATCTAAAGTTACTACCCCGAATACAAGGACAAGCTCCTGTTCCATTAACAAGATGTTTGCACAGGCATTTTGAAATTTTGTTTTTAATTTTTCTCCCTCTCACAGTCCCTTGAAAGGTAAAAAGGAGATTAATTCTTCAAATATTTTACAACAGGAGAATTTCTCTAGCACTGTCTTAGTATTTTGTTGTAGAGAAAGGCCACTTATCATTGGCTTAAGCACTGATGCTTTGATTTTTTTCATAGAGTGGGCACCATTTCTGTGGTCATAAAGAAACGCATGCTGTAAAGGTATGGCACAGAAATGCCTTAACCTCAAGGAATGAATATCCATGTGCATTGCCAGATGAACAACTGCTGAGTACCCCATCTACTGAACACAAAGCAGCAGCACTGCAAATCTCTACCCTGTCCTGTCACTCAGGCATCCACTTCTATGTGCTGATGATACTGTAGTTACTACCCCTGATTGCAGACACGTCAATAAAAAGAATTTGGACCACACACATCTCAACTGGAGCAGAATTGATGCACGCAGTTACTGGGTTTCATTTCCTACTGTTACTTGTTATGCTACAGATAAAATTGTAATTTCAGCCTTCTCATCAAACCAAATCTCACCTTTAAGCACTTATCAGGCCATAGCTAGAAAATACAGCAGTACTGTTATATGCAAGATATCCCTTATCTTCTCATCTGCTTGTTGCCCAGCAAACTATCCCTGCTCAGTCTCATTCATAGTCTAGGGCACATGTTTTATACCGGCAACCCAACTCCAAACCAGAAGTTTTTAAAATCATTTTTGAAGACAACAAAAACTTCTTGGATTAAGCTCTTTTTACCAACATTGTATTTAATTACTGAAATTGAGAGACAGTTTAATTATAACCAGCCATGCAAGCTAACCAAGCATTTCAAAGATAGTCCCAGGTTCAGATATGTTTTCTTCCCTTGTTCCCAACACAAAGTACAGCAGCACAACCCTGAAGTGTACATCATGGTATTTCTGTGAAGCCTTTTTCTTTGGGTGAGGGCTGGTGAGCAGAAATGACAGAGCAATACAGGGCCATCCCCTGCAACCCCAGAAACAGAGGTTCATGAGAGATGTGCAGAAAAAAAGTTGCTGATTCAACTAAATTTTGGGTATTAACCACCTGCCGTCTGAATTTATCAGCACAGGAGAATACAGCAACTTACGTGTGCCTTCTTGGCCAAAATGAAGGTGTTTGTGCTATAGTAGCCAGTCTGACTGCGGTACTTCTTTTTGTTAACGTGAGCCCACATTTAAATTATAAAGTTATTTCACAATTCAAAGCTTGGTGCCTAGAGCTTCTTTCTGTGCTATAGAAAGCTACACTGTGATTTTCATGAAGAATAATACCTGTATTGTTTACAGAGCAGGGCTAGAGACAGCTCTGCTCACTACCACCTGCAGGCATTGAAAATTAGAACAAGTACATGCTTAATCATTTACCAGGGAAATGGAACAGCTACAATAACAACAACAAAAAAAGGTTTTACTAGATTAAAACAATGCTATGAATAATGCAATATGCTACAAGAGTGTCAAACATCAGCTCTTTTTGACCAAACTCTCAACGAGCAGTTTCTCAAACAAACCCCCTCATTTGCTAGTAGAGACCTTTTTGCTTGCTGGCTACTTGGAGGCAGCTGAGAACATTTAGTGAGAGTAAACCCAACTGCAAGTGGAAGCTCAGCATCTAGAAAATAACTGCAAATGAATTTTGATTAAAGCACTGTGCTAATTTATAACATTATTTGTATATGACAGTCCTAGGTAGGAAAGTGATTGGTAATTCTTTGGCTTTGATTTAGTACAGTGTGTTGATTTGGTCAAGCAGTAAAGTACCTGAGAGACCACCAGGTGTATGTCATTCATCACTGGCTGCCTCATACACACAGCTCTCCAGCTGGGCTCTTTTCCCTCCCTGATTGGAAGCACTTACAGCGAAGACACTTTTTAGTCTACTCATAAGCTGCTTCACTATAGACAACAATGCTCAAGATCAGAGCCTGGCTAAAGTTTTCTTCTGGTTGGTTTTTGGTGAAGGGAGGTGAACATCAGGGTAGCACCTAGAGGAACCTGAGAAGGTCTGAGCAAACCTGGTGGAATAAATAAATATTTCTCATTGTTTAACTTGTCTGTATCCTTATTATTTGAGTTGTTAACTATGACCAAAATAAATTAGTGTGAATTAAAATTAATAGAGAGCACAAAAGTATTCAATTTATATGCACCATGTTCTGAAGTAAAAGGTATCTGATGTACCTGCTTCATCTTAAAAATACAGATAAACTGCCACAATTGCATTATTAACTACATTGCAATAATTTAGAGGTTCTTCTCTTTCTGTTTAACCCTTATATAAAAGGCCAGATTTTTCTTTGCAGATTAGCATCTTTCAGGATGTACAATAATTGTCTCCCAGGACATAAGAGGTACCTGTAATGCCTAATGTCCAAAAACTTGATGTCACACATGCAAGACACTACAGGGGGACGAGCAATTTATTTTTATTAATGATACCATTTTAGCTTTGAAAGCTGTTCTTCACATATTCTTGAGTATCAACACACTGTGCCTGCCAAGCAGCAATCAACCACCTATTGCATTTTCCAATATGCACATCTCATAGCTGCTTACAAGAGCATTTCAGACTCAGATAACCATCAACATCATGGTTTCAAAACATGCTGGATGAAATTTTCCCAGTACAATCAAGAGCTTCTGGTAATGCATACTCCCAAAAGCATCTCTACAAAGGCAATCAAATGGGGAATGCTACCAGAAGCAGGCAGAGAAGAGCATAGGAATGGGCTGCCCAGGGAAGTGGTCAAGTTCCCATCCCTGGAGGTATTTAAAAGCTGGGCAGACGAGGTGCTTAGGGACATGGTTTATTGGTGGGATGGCAGGGTTAGGTTAACGGTTGGACTAGATGATCTTAAAGGTCTTTTCCAACCTAAATGATTCTATGATTCTAAGAAGCAAGAGAGCTGGCCTTGAGAGCCCCACTGAGTGGGAGATGCTGACCCATGCAGAGAACTTATCTGGTTTGCCAGTCACTCCTCAGCCATTACGGACAATGAAAGTAAGTCACCTGTCTCAAACAATTACAGTTGCATATTATACAGTTGTGATGACGAGGCTTTCTAAGCCTTACTTCTATCATGTCTGGCTTGGATTCATGAGCTTTTCTGCCTGTAGCTGTCCCAGGATGACTGCTGGGATCACCTCCCCTTCAGACAGGACCATTCTGGGGACCCACCAACTGTGTATTGTGACAGAAGCTGATCTGGGTTTTAAGAACAAGTGCGAATACTTGTAAACTCCAATGGTCAATGATGCCTTCTTGAAAGAAAATATTAGAGGAAAAAATCTAACCATAAATTCATCTCACCTATGTTCACACATCACCCCAAATTACCCCAGGTAGGCTGCCTCTTAATTTCCAAGAGCAGAATAAAATATAGTACAGAGTCTCTAACCAAAGCTCATACAAATCTATGGAAAATGCCGTTCATAACAGTACCATCTTGGCCTCCTGAGGGACACTGACAGAGGTGCTCACCAAGGGTACAACCTGCACCACCAGCAACACCAGCATGCTCCCAGTGACAAACCTAGTCGATGAAAGTAACTTTACGTTGATCTTACAACACCTGCAATGAGAGATTTTGCTGGAATTGCTAAGCAGGCCAGAATAAGCAGTGGGGATGTTTTCACACCTCTTTGCAAAAATGCTGGAGTGGCAAAACTGTAGCAGTTCTCCAGCTCCAGTCTTGTTCATCTGAACTACCAAATTAATTTTAATGCTCCCCAGAAGTGCAGACATTGGGTGTCTTGGCTTGTTCCTTGCCACATGCAAACATCAGCATTAAGGAATCTGAAAGCAGAGTCTTCCTCTTTCTCACCCTACCCTCCCTAAGCACTCATGCCTGCACGGGGGCAGGGCTCCCACCAGTACGCCCACTATGGTCATGTAAGGCTAACGGCAGATACAGGGTTGCTGCAACAGACACAGATCATCATCTTTGTGCGAGACTTCACAACTACTATACCTCTTCTGTTTGGGAGAAAAAATAAAAATCACATTTTCCTAGCCAAAGAAATAAGAAAGAAAGGAAAACCCTAGTAAGATTTATGTATAGTATGACCGATACAAGCGTATATGGAGACAATGAGCACTTGTTTACCCTGTTAAATAAAAGCCTCTGTACTTCATCTCAAGTGGGTGTCCAAATATTAGGCTACCCCAAAATTTCTTGTGGTTTGTATATTGTGTATGAAATATTTTGTATACTTTGCCTTCAGCATTCTCTGAGCTACTCCCATTTTGCCATTGCAAAGCAGGAGCAGTTTATAATAAGAGGTCCCCACAGCAGTTAACCTAGTTTAGGGAGCTAATGCTGCAAGTGTAAAAGAGGAAAAAAAAAATGTGCTCAGAAGAGACCTGATTGTCATTTTCCTTGGGTCAGATAGCTTACCAGAAAAAAGTTCTTCTTCACTTTGTTTCACCCTTTAAAAAAATGCAAAAATCTCTGCATTACTGATGTATGCATCAGACCAAAAAAAAAAAAAAAAAGCTTTTGAGACCTATGTGAGTTTGTCGTGATAAACAGGTCAGTCTAGGTACAGAGTCAGGATATGTGCCCAGCTGCTAGAGTTTCAGCAGATTTGGGGAACAAAAAAAAGAAAATTCATATAATACAGCCAAATAAGGACCACTAAGAGCCCTCCTTATTTCCTGTGAGAAAGTAAGAGCCTGCAGGGGTAGAAATAAATTAGGTAAAAATTAATAGCTTTTTTAATTCTAACTAGTAAGCACATCACCCAGAGCTAGACAAGCAGCTCAAAAGGAGAAAAAAAACCAAACCCAAACCCTATGATTTTTGTTTTTTAGTAGGCTGGGAATACTAATGCAAGAGCTCAAGGCAAATACATTAATCCCCCCCCAGCTATGCAGAAATAAAATGTTATGTTCAGCACTGCTTTCTTCAATGCCATTTTAGCAAGAGGTTTTTCCACCAGCTTCCTCTCAACAATAAAATTTAATTTCATTTAAATAACAAAATAATGCCCTAAAACAAAACCCAAGAAAGATGGACATTAATTAGAAAGCATTCAAGTCCTGGCTTTAAGATAGATTACGTCTTTTCAACAGTTTAAAATACAGATTTTATTTTTTTCTTTGTATTCAAATTTACTACTGAGGTGCTTGGAGTTCAGCGATGCTGAAACAGGAGGACCCATGCACAACCATAATGCAGGCTTTTCCCTTTGGCAGTGTTGGAAAATAATCTGGCATATATGCAGGTATACAAAAACAACGGTCTACCAGCAGTGCAACTGTGAGTGTAACAACAAAGCAGAAATGTCCTGTAATGTCATACCTGCATGCAGAAGAATCCTTTTCATTGGCACTCTGATAAACTTGATTTAGCTGAG
>NW_009258621.1:3160947-3236990 GCF_000687185.1 Egretta garzetta
GTTTGAGTCCCATGCTGTTTAGCAACACCTGCAATGCTAACACTGCCCTTCCCAGTATTGGTGGAGGATGCTAAAATTTCCAGTACAAGTAATTATGATATTTTTAAATGCAAAGACATGTAATCTTAACATGTCTTTTTTCCCAAGCATTTCTCAGTCACTAGAACTAAGCAGAAGCTAAAGCATGTCTGATCATCTATTACTTCTCCGCTATTTGAGTTTGACTTGCATGAAATTTCTCATGTAGATGAGAAGATAAAACACATTACAAGAATCTGTCCCAACAGTTTTTCTAAATGCAAGATGAAGTTACAAAACCCAAACAAACCAAGAAAGAACCCTGCAAAATACTTCCCATGCTCTCTTTCACTAAGTAAGGTTGTAGAAATGTAGCATTTTTCTCTTTATTTCTGTGCCATTCGACTCAGGAGAATTCCACAAGACATAAATCAGATCAATTTTTTCAGAGGCCCAGAATAAAGATCAGTGCTCTCGATCTTTTTAAACCTTGTACCATCTACAATGCTACCCAGACATACAAACTGGAAATAGTAACCTTCCTCATCTTGTACTTAATTCATTCCCCATTCCACTAATGATTACAAACAAACTCTAATTGAGCATAAAGAAGTTACTAGAAACTCATAGCATATTGGTGAACCTTGTGTTAGTGTGGCTTTTAAGAACACACTAATGCATTCAAAAGTGCAGAGAGGATCAGAGACGGATGAGACCTCTTGAGGGGAAACTGAAGGCGAGCGCTCTTCAAAAACCTTAATTTAATACAACACTTCCACAGATCAGAAAGTGCAGGTAAAACAGCTGACATCAAACAAGCCAGGGATGGGGAAAGTTACGGTGGCTGAACATGGTTTCAAACTCAAAGAAGTGGCACATTTGATAGGAGTGTTTTTCTTTCCTGCTTTCTGCAGAAATCCTGTGAGCAACTGCGAGTCTCTCCTGATGTAGAGCTTGCCCTGGGCTAGAGAGCAGGTGAGCGGCGGCAAGGAAACCACCCCAGTGAGACTGACAGAAAAATCTTCTGAGTGCCTTATGTGCTCCAGGTCCCTCCCAGTCGAAGAGGAACATCTCTGTGCACTGGCATACAGGCATGGGTTCCACAGGGCACCCACTGACCCAACAGCACACAACTAGAACACAATCTCCACTTTCAAAAAAAAAAAAAACCAAAACCAAACCATTAAGAAAAGGTTTAGCTATCAACATTGCAAATAAGCTTGAAAATACGAACTGAAAAGATCTGAAACTATTGCCTGACCTGTGCCTACAGTGACTTGATAAAAAAAGCAGCCCCCCCCAAACACCTGTATACCAAACACTTTCCCCCAAAAAACGATACAGAGGCAATGTCTGTGATAGGAGAGGGGAAAAAAGGGCGCAGGAGAATCACACATGGTACTGAGGGATGTGCTGGTCTTTCTCTGGGGTCAGCCCTTGTCCTGCTCTTCTCCCTGGGACTGGGGTTCACTCCACATCTAGCATCCCCTCAGCACCAGGAACCAACTAGTGGTAAAAAAAAAAAACAAACTGAAAAAAAACCCGAACTCTTTATTGGAACAAAGGAGTTGGGTTCGTACCAGATGTGACTCTCAGAAATGCTACTGAGGCTTCAAATCCCTTCTAAGCCTCCTAGGTGCATCTGGCTTGCCAGGTGGTAAGACCAACCTGGTCTCTGCCACCCTCGCTTTCAGTAGGACCCTGCAGTGTTCCTACAGCTCCTTCATGACAGATGTCTACTTTTCAGTGTGGGTGAGTACAGCCCATCTCAGAGCCACCCTCCCTATTTCTGTTCTCCCCAGTCATGTTCCTCTGTGCTGCATTCCCCATCTCCCCCTGTCCTTGGGACGATGCTTATCACCGACAAGCCCCTCAGTGGAAATTGTGAGTTAATCCAAAAAATATATATATGTATATTTTCTTGCACAACTGTGGCTAGTATTTGCTATCTCTTGAAATGCCTAGTGAGGACTTAGCATTTTAGAAGGAAGAGATTCATTTAGCTGGTAAGGCCAGCATGGTTGTCACAACAGTGTGGATCAAATGTAGCCCTTAGGTGAAAATATGCAAGTACATTTATTCAGTGCATTATGTTTTCCTCTATGGGAAAAGTCTTGTTATTTATACAAGACAATTGAGGCATGTGTCCAACAATGCTTGTAACATAAATATTTCTAAAGATGAAGGAAGACAGACAAAACCAAAAACTCACTGTCACTGAGTAAGCTGCCTCAGAAATTAAAAGAAACTTAAAATTGTATAATTTTCCCAGATGAAGAGCAAACGATAAAGAGAACCTGATAAAAAAAAAGCAAAAAGGCAGGAGAACACTTATTCTCACCCAGATTTTTCTTACCAAACCTTGAGATCGAGCAAGTGCTTAGACAATTTGAAAACTCTGATGATGATACACATAGAGGACAAATATTTTTTGGTTTAGTGCATCCCACTCCAAGTCCTCCTGATGCCACAAGGACATAACTCGAGAGGAATGTTTAAGTGTGAAGCTACCCTAAGTTTTGCAGCTCCAGGCAACCACAAGCATTAGATTACATACTGGTGTGATAGAAGATAGAGCTGCAGAAACAAGGGCCTAACTGGTCTAGGCTGTGCCCTGAGCCTGGCAAGTGTATTTGGTACATGATGATTTAAATAAAATTCCTCTTATTTTACATCGCAGGTGGTGCTTAAGTCAACTCCCTACCTGTGGGCTATAATTCAGAATGCAAACACCAAATTTGATGGTTGATGGAAAACCTGATATGCAGATGGTAAAAACAGCATTCCTTGATTTCATATTTTATTTATGTTGAATTAGTACCCAAAAGCTCAAGATGGGATTAGGATTGGACTGCTACTGTCCTTGTGTGCATTCTTCAGTGCTATTTCATTCTTGCCAAGATTTCCAAAATACATATATATCTATATGGAAAAATATTTGTTCAAGGAAAGAGCTGCAGAGAGGAATCCTTGCTTTCTTGGACAATTTTTAGTAGAAAAAGTCATAGCAATGAAAATTTCACTTAAAGTGTAAATGGAACAAACCCCTTTCATAGCAGCCCATAGTTTGCTTGAGATTTTTCTTTTTATTATTCTTTTGTTTTATTGTTTTCAGAGAATATTTTAAGTAGCAAAAGCCAGGATCCCTTAAACTAGGAAGATCTTAAGCTGAAACCTGTATCAACATTGCTTTGCTGAGCACATTTTCTCTGTGAAAATGGACAGAAAATGATGTCTTGAACTCTTCCCTCAACATGAACTTGGTTTCTAGTTTTCACTCCCAAAAGAAACTGGCACACCACAGCCTCAGCGTTGACATTGTTTGGTCCGATACAGTGCTGTAATAATTTAATCCCTTCAGTAAGAGAAACAGAAAAACTTAGCCCTTTGGGGTTTTTCTTTCTCTGTTCTTCCTTTCTGCTTTACTATTATAACTGAAGAATGTGCAGCAGGATGGGAGAAATGGGGATGGGGAAAAAAAAAATTAAAAAAAGAAAATCAAGCTTTTTCCTAGGAAGGTCCAGCCATTATGTCATTAGCCATAACATTTTCAGGGCAAAACCAGCCCAGATGCTCCCTGGCCCCACAGTGTCCTGCATGGCAAAAGCCATGATGGATCCAAAAGCCACAGGGTGAGCCGTAGTTGGCTGCGTCATTCGATGTGCATCCTTACTGCTTGTCATGTTCTTAGACTTGACCATGTCCCTGTCAGTCACCAGCTAGAGTAGATTAGGAAGGGGTGCTGAGCAAGAAGCAAAACCCAATGCTCAGGTTTAGTGCTGGGGGCGCTATGCTATTGCAGTCACAGGGCTGATCCTTACTGCTAGCAGTATTGCATAAAGTCTCTTTGCCAGAACATAAGCAATAGATTTGGATAAAGGCCAGCTGGGTAATTACATTGCACCTTATTAAAATTTTAGAGCGATGTCAATTGGAGGAAAGTCTTATTATTGAGCCTACCATGATTAAAATTTGCCACCAGTTCCCTACTGTTGGTGTTATTTAAAGGATGCGTACAATAATCCATGCATAATCAGGGCCAGATTACAGATCCCATCAGTGGGAAGGGAATAGCAGCAGAGGGAGGATGTGTCTTTGTACATCTCTGCAGGAGGCAGTCAGAGCACTGGCCCTTGCACCACTTGTCCATGAGTTGTAGCTGTCAAATAATGACCACGATTTTGCATGGCAAGGGGAGCAGGATAGGCACAAGATCAAAGCTATTGCTACACCAACCCCCTACTGCAATTGAAAAGAAAATAGGGAGCACCTATCGCCAAATGCCCCCAGAGTGCTGCAGTGTATCTGGGATCTGGGGGCTCTACCACGGTACAGGCTTTATGAACTGGGAAAAAAGCATCCAGCTCCGCTTGTGAGCCACCGTAGCACAAAAGCCCTGTAGGGGATATTTGACTGCAGTGTTCACTTTCTTACTGCAGTTATCCTTCAACATTATGCCTGACTTTTTCTCTTCCTCCCCAGTTTTCTTCCTCTTTCTGTTTCCAAACCAGAAGACTATCTTTGAAAACAGCATATTCCCACTCTGCTCCCCAGGCACAGCATCACATGAAACTGCTTTCCCTGGCTTTCTCTCCTCTAGTAAGCAAGCATCCCAGTTAGCAACTTGCTGTCACAAGGCTTGCGGGGTATGGACGGGCTGCAGTGACAGCCAGCACGACATTTACTTCTTGTGCTCCACTGCTACGAGGGGCACTACGAAAAAGGAACTAGTTCATACAGGGACACATTAAGCTTAGGGTGGCAATTCCTACCTCCAAAGACAGGAGGTCTGGGGGTAGGCTGGGTAGGCTACAGGACTTTGCAGGGGGTTGGACTAGATGACCTCTAGGGGTCCCTTCCAACCCAAAACATTCTATGATTCTGTCATTTTGTTTGAATACCACTGTGCGCTATGGCACAACCACAGAAAAGGTGGCTCTTACCCAAAATGTGTCCCTCTACATAAATATGCTCTCATACTGGCTTCATTATGTAGCAAGTAAAATCACACCACCTCAAGATCCTTAATTTGCAACTTCATAAGCAACAGTAGTAACCACCATGAGGTGTTCAGAAAACACACCACATGCTTACATTTGGGGCAGTCACTGCAAAAAGACAACTCATCTCTAAATGCTGGACCTTGCAGTGTTGAAACAGCACTGAATTATGTACCAAATCCCACACTGGAAAAAGTAGCAGAACGTTTTATATTTCTTTATATGAAGTTGGAAGAAAGAAGTTTTGTTCAGAAAATACAGTTGAGGGTGGCTTCCTGGAAAGGTGAACAGGAAAACAAATCCTATTTCAGCCGTCAGTACTACTTATCTGAACTGAGCTAAAGTTAAATCAGGTTTTCCTAGTGAAGCAGGAGGAAGCCAACAAAGGATCGATGTGCAGGGGATTAATTCTAATAGAACTGGTAGATAAATCTCCATGCATCAACAACAGGCTCCAAACTATCCTAACCAGTAAGTTTGCCCTAGCCCTGCTGCAACGCTAACTACTATTCGCCATGGAAAGGTAGTTACAGGTTTTCACAGCAGATGATACCCTCATTTCTTGCACAATTTCTATTGGCACAGCAGCACTACAGTCTTGAGTGTAAACTGGGATTGCTCCATATTGATCTTGGCTACCACTTCATAGAAATGGACATTCAGCTCTTGTGTCAGATGGCTTGTGTTGTTCTACTTTCTCCTAGGGGTGAGATGCCATTTCATCTCCTCATATAGTACATCACAGACATGGCTATGGCCCTTTCACACACGGCCTAGTCCAGGCAAGGGGCTTGATTACTGAAAAAAGGAAAAAACCCAAAAAACCAGCTATTGTCTTTCAGTTTAAGGCTCCAGCGCAGCGAGGGCTTTGGGGCCCAGCAGAAAGCTACCTAGTAACCGCCTCTGTATAGCACTTTGCACTCTGCACTTGCAGGCAAACATCTCCATAAGCCAAAATTTACTTCAGTATTGGAGCTGGCATGCTCATTATCACTGATTCCACAGCAACTGATATCATAGCTCCTCTAGAAACCATTTTTGGGACCAGGATTATACCTTATTCTATTTATTTGTCCCTGAAGTATAGGAAGGCTAGAGCTTCCTACAGCCAGATGGGTTTGTCAGTCCCCCTCAGCAAGAAAGAATCAGAGATGTCACTGCTCTTTAGTACAAACGTGAAACATGAGGGTGCTTGCATCTAATGGGGACCCCAGAAATGGGTCTTCCCAGAACCAAGCTAGGCCTACTTATCTTACTTAGTAAGTCTAAGTCTGGAATGACACCTTAAAGTCCAGTGGGATAAAGTCCCCACTGGTAACAATTTAAAAAGCCACTGAAACTTATAATGGAAAAGCTCTTTCAGTCTTTGAGTGTAAAAGGTTGTTGCTATAAGAAGTGGTTTATATAGCTCAAACTGACATGGTTTTAGAGACTGTTGCTAAAGCTAAGCAAGACCAAAGCATATATCCCAGGACAGAAAGCTTAGAGGGTGACCTCAAAAGCGAAAGCTACCATCAACCTAACTTCACTGCAAGCAGGTGAATTCTGCATTTGCCCATGCAGAGCAATTCCAACACCATCTTAGAGCTCCTCATGCTACAGCTACCAAAAATGTCTCACTCTGAAGTTACAGAAATATTGACCGAGTCCAATGCAATTTTGTATGGGCAGCCTGAGGTGAATTGTCCTCTTAGCTGAACATGAAAAAAACATGAGGAGTAGAAACATACGTTGCTCGCACCATTTATTTCTCAGGTGACCTTATACTAATGTTTCATTTGTCCTATCTGAGTTCATGTTTTTAAGCAGATACCTTTAATATTACAGAGACGTTAGTTACAGAAGAGGCCAGGGATATATTCTGTATGAATCTGAATGAGAAACACTGTGCCTTAAGTCACTTGTACAATGGTGCAGAACATCACAGAGATGCCCATAAAAGCCACCTTTCTTCATTATTTCAAATAAGCCAGGTGTAGTTCTCTTTTGAATGGGAAACACAGCTTTAAAATGACAGGCCACGTCTTGACGATTTTCTGTTTATCAGTAGCACAATAAGATCAAAGGAACAGATAGCAACTAATTTGTTTGATTTATAACTTGATTATTACACTTACCAAAGAAGATACCTTTTAAGGATCAGTTGTTTGATGATATTTCTTTAGAGCTATTAAGTAATGTTTGCTGTTTGAGATCAT
Organism: Egretta garzetta; assembly: GCF_000687185.1. Classification (NCBI taxonomy): domain Eukaryota; kingdom Metazoa; phylum Chordata; class Aves; order Pelecaniformes; family Ardeidae; genus Egretta; species Egretta garzetta. The sequence continues at coordinate 3,168,164 of NW_009258621.1, forward strand.
ATCATCAGAGCCACCATGCCTATAGGAAGGTCTTGAGGGAGAGGGACAATACTAGATGCAAAAAGAAGTATAAGAGGTTTTTGACATTCATAAGTTTAAGTGTGTGTGAGTACCAGCCTTGCTTTTCCATGTATTTTCTTTTCTTAGGCATGAAAATTGGAGTCTGCGGGTTTCAAGTGGATGAAAGTAAACACCCAGTGATAAGCAAGTGAAAACAGCAGAGATGCTAATTTTATATGTGAACCCATTCCATGATCAAACACCATGGGACTCAAATCATAAACACTTACAATGAGAATGGGTCAACAAGACAATTCAGATAGCATCTATTCCCATGAGCTACAGAGACGTTCTTGTTTGCTTGCTTGTTTGTTTTTTGAGAAGCTCATTACAGGGAAGCATAAGTTGCAACTTCCCTACTGATTATTAGAGGAGAGCAAGGAAGGGCATATCTGTTCTCTGTTCAATGATCCATGCAACCAGAGCAATATCCACAGCAGGCAAACCCAGACTGCAAGAAGCTGAAATGTCCAGCACAGCAAACATTTTTAAATGAACGTAGTTAGGGCTGAATTGAGGTGATCTGTGAAGCCTGATCCAAAATCCTTTTTCTTCGGAAACAGAAAAGTACATTCAAATAAATTAATAAATATTTCCTTTTAGTTACGGCTATAATTTTAACACGCTAAGCTGGAGAAACTTGGGCTATACCAAGTTTATATAGACTGTAAAACATGAAAGCAGTGCTCAATGTTCTTCACCACATTGCCGAAACTAGAAAGAATATTAAATTTTGTGGTTTGTCTTGTTTCTATATGCCATACATTAAAAAGGCCACTTTTCACAGTTGTTACCAAAAAAGGTGTATTATTTCTAGAAACAAGAAATAACTGATCATGGTGACAGGTGTCTCTGGCATGAGGAACAAGTAAGTGCTCTCACTGCTAGAAATTTTTTGCAGTGAATTTTCAGCCTGTCTGGAGGCTGCTCACCTGCTTTACGTATGCAGAGGAAATTATGCCCTGCAGCAAGTCATCCTCCACCGTCTCAGCGTTTGCAAGGTACAATATGAAGATTTGAGATTCATTAGGCCACGGATGCAAATAGGGGCGCATGTGGAAAGATATCCAGGAATGGCCATGTAAAGCTTGAGAAGAGGATCACAGGCAGTGCCACTCCTCAAGCACAGAAGAACTGTCTTTGGAAAGGGTAAATCTCATTTGTGCAGGAGACAGACTTCCTTGAGGGGCTTTACAAGGCTGTGAAGTACAACCCTGCAGCATCAACACTTTCCACTCTATCAAAAGCTTCAACGTTTTCTGCATACTTCCAAGAGAAAACCATATTCCAACCTGCCTTTAATTAATTGGATGTATGTATACCATACAGCAATCTAATGAAACCCAGGCGAGATGAGAAAAGAGGAGAAGGAGAAGCACATGTAACAGGCGTCAGTGACATCTCTCAATGCACTGCTGAAATTCTCAGGCACTGCAGTCGTGGGCACTGTGTCAGAGTCTGAAGTCTGAGACAAGAGAGGAAACCAGTATTTCCCTGCTTTGGAGGAGATGAAAAATGTAGCCAACACTCATCCATATCTTTTCAGCCAGGGTTGGGGGGAAAATGGAGATATCAGCATGGAAATAATTCTGCATCAACTTTCTTCTATAGTTTTCAACCTTTTCTGCTTCCAGGTAGGTAAGAAGAATGAAGGCAGCACTGGCCTATTAAAACCAGACTGTAAATTAAATAATGAACACTGTAATCTCATCTTTTTTTCCACTTTTGGAACTCCATATGGTTTTGTTCAACTGAAGATCTGACTTCTTTATTATTCACACTTGTTTACTTTTATTAGCAGATTTTCCCCCTAAGCACTTATGGGCAAGTGTCCCTAAACTACATTCATCAGGGTATGAATTGGTGTAAATCAGGATTTTTCCACTAGGTCACGGACAACGATTTATAGAACAATGTTAAGGGGCCTCTGGATCCCAGCCTCTGCTCCAGTGGGAAAGGAAGAACAATTCAACTGCAGAGTCTGAGAGGGACCCTCTGTAGCATACTAATATCATAGCTTAGGGCCCCCTTGATATAAGAGCATGACATTCATAAACATAATTTTTTTTTAATGCCTTTCATGGCATTTTATGATTCTACCCAGAAAAAACACAGAATAATGAAGTGTTTTCCTTTGGAAACAAACTACCTGTTTAGATGTTTCTATCTTCCTAACTCTCTGCTTTTGCCATGTCTACTGTAAAAAACCTTCCTAGCAACACAATTCAGCAACAGCACTGAAAAATTAAGAGACACCAGGGAAGAACAAAAGCAATCCCAGACCCAGAACTCCATTAAATGGTAAAACTTGAGGGAACCCAAAGTAACGATGGAGTGCAAAAACTGATGACGTGAACTGGAAAAAACATACTGACACTGGAAAACAACCACAATCCCTATAATTTTCCAATGGTCCTGATTATTATAATCTGCACCTCCACAGTATTATTCCACTAATGCATTATCAAGTACAGCAGTTTTGTCTTGTTTATTTTGGAACACAGCTGTTGTGTTAATTGAACCTAACAGAAAATGTGGTCATTGGTGCTTCCTTGACTTCTTAAAGCTACAGAACACAGTGGGGAAATGAAAGCTAGGATGGTATAATTTATTTTTTATCCCTGAAAATGACAAACTGCAAAAAAATAGGTCTTCCCTTTACAGCAGGACCATCCTGCAGGAGATAAAAGCAGCATTTTCACTTTTTGTAAGAAAGCCTGAAAACTGAGGACAAAAGGCACAAGAATTTTCATGCGAAAATATTAAGTTCCTTCTGCTTGACTTTGTAGTTCTTGACATTTTGTTAATGACATAGCAAGGTTTTCACCTGGTCAGTCAGTAAAATTTAATTCTGACTAAGAAAGTTCACTCAGAAATCCAGAATACATCTGTATTTCCTTGGTTTGGGCTATTGAGGGTGTTTGGAAGGTAGAAGAGACCAGAATCTCACTCTGTTGCCCCCACCTTCCCAACACTTCATACCTGATAAACAGGACTGGAAATGCACTGCCAGAGATCCGTGCTCCCTCACCTGTAATCACAGATCAGTCACCTTGGCTCCTGTTGTTCCTGCAACAGCAATCAAATCAGCTGGACAGCAACTGCCTTCGGACTACAGCACATTTCTGCTTCCCGTAAAGCAAATCTGTGCTACCGATACTTGGAGGCATGGACTCTTAGGGTACACTGATACTTGAGCAACCAAGAGATTGCACCCTTCAGGACTTGACTCCAGCCCAGGTAACACAGCACACCTTAGATCTTCCCACTGCGGGAAGTAGCATTACTTAGGAATACAATCAGAAGACAGGTCAGATGCTACTAGCAGGCAGTCACTTGCAGACATCCCAACACACAAGAGAGCTCAGAGTGAGTGATGGAAAGAAACAATAATCAAGACAGTTGACCTCAGACATACTGGGGAAAGACATCTGAAATATGAACAAAGCTCTTCTAGAGATGACAGGTTGGGGTGGCAGTCTGGATTGTAGCTTCTTAGCCATAAGACAGAGAACAAGATGTGAAAGCATAAAGAAACTAGGCCAAGAAAAGAGAGCTCTGATGTGAAGGAACACATGAGGAGAGAAAGAGCAGTACTCAAGACAAATGCAAAGGAAAATGGGTGGCAAAAGGGACAGAAAAGCAGAAAGGTTCAAATCTATATGGTCCTTGTCCAGCTGTGCAGGGTTTTGCCACCTTCTGCCTCCTGCAGTAAGTCTGCAGTTGCACTCACAGCAGTCTGCAGCCAAGATGCAAACCAGTCCATACAGGACTTCCTATAGGCTTTGATGGCAGCATAGTATCCCTAGTGAGTAGGGCTGAACGTTCAGAATCAACCTCATTTTGATGCTTTTCTTCAAACAATGACTTACGGAATTTTACTATTTGTGCTCTATCAGTATTTTCTTGGGCCAAGGGTGGAGCATATAACCTCTAATATCATTACTGAATTAACTCTTGTAATTACAGCTAATAATAATAATATTAATAATCTTGAAGCCATTTGCCTATATAATTAGCCTCAATCTTCAAATTCTTTCAGTTACCCTTGGCAATCATGGCTGAACTCAAAGCACAGAGCGGGCAGGAATCACTCCATCAATTTTGTTATGCTTTGGCACCAGTAAAAGCTACAGGGAATGCTATTAAACATCTTAACCTGTAGACAGTTGCCATGCAGAAGTATGCACAAGTATGAATACCTCGGTCTGTAGCCTGGCTCCTGAGTTTTGCAAGATCATTCACTGTTGGTTTTACAAACAGAAGATGATTGTTGCGGGGTAGAAATCAGATAGAACGTACCATAGGACACATTACAAGACTGAAAATAGCTTTGCACTTAGATATTTTCCATGGATGATAAAGATGGGTAATGGATTGTGACTGACATGTCTGTGACCTTCTAAAAGCTTGCAAGTAGTTTTAAGACCAAGGGAACATTCTTCTCTGCACAGTATCATAGAAATAACTTCATTTTGTTAACTAGCTCTCCATTCATTAAAACTAAAAAAACCAAAACCTAGACAGATAAGAGGGGGGAAAAATTCAGTGATTTAGCTATAAGGTCTCATTGAAACTTTTGCACACGTGATCTATCACTGTTTGCTTTGTATACAGCATGGATTTCTTTGCAATGGGTCAAAACTGATCAGGAAAAAAAAGAAAAGATTACACAAAATATTTGTTGCCAGAATGCCTCAGATTCTGGTTGGACCTTTGAATTTTGATATTTTTCCCTTGCAGAGGAGTCAAAGAAAATTAGGGTGCTTAACAGGATAATGAGATAGAGTGGTAGCAAGGGAAAAGAGAACATATGTTCATTTATTTATAACAATATTGTGAAGTGTTCAACATATTTGAATCAGTGAGGCACACATTCACCATATAATTTAATTAGCACTTATGGTAAATACCATAAATGTTGCTAATGCACACTTTCTATTACATGCAATTATAAATAGTGTGCTTATTTATAACGGCAAACTGACCAGAAGATGGCCCCATAGTGAATGCAATGCAACTTAAAATTCACTTAAGGGAATAAGCTGATGTCAAAAAGTACAAGCTCTATTTATCAACCCTGAAAAGTACATTAGGTGGGTCTCTCTGAAGGGGTAAAGTATTTGTCATTGTAGTGCTCCAAATTGTTCTAAAATTAATTATGAAGTAGATTGAGCAGATACCTAGATAATCACCAATCTACTTTATTAAACTTTAAAACCAGAATAACTAATGCTAGAAAAAACCCAATCTTATTCCCACATTGTGTTGTTCAAAATCTGGTTTCCTCCAGGAAAAGAAAACTCAGTTTTAAGGGCCCAATGGTCACCAGTGAAACCTAATGAAAAAGCTCTTGGTAAAGTCACTAGGTTTTGCTTCTGGAGTGTCCTCAAAACAGCAGAGTCACAAACTTACGCCTTCATTTCCAATACAATTGACTAGAAAGAATCAAAAACCATTTCACAGCATTTATGGATGTGCTTCTTCCTTTACAATTACTATCCTGGAAAGCAGACTGTATATCTGCTATCACCAGTGAAAATAAAGACATGCTCTTTCCTAGCTGGAATGGCACATGCCACTATTCTTCAAGCTTTGTGTGTGTGCACGACCACTTTGGAGGTTTTTTGTCAATCATTAGCATTACCCAGGAAACAGTAGTGCTATGTGGATGTGCTGCTATCTGGAAATAGGAGACGTAATGATCTATGCAACAGAGTAGATTTGTACTTAAAGTAGGTAAAACTGCTGACTACAACAACAGTCTTTTCTTCCAAAAAGTAGAGGATTTAAAAAAAAAAAAAAAGAAATATTTAAGCAAAACAATTTAATTTGACTGGAATCAGTTATGGCACACTTTACATCACAACTCCATAAAGCCCTTTCTTACACATGTACTGGAAAAAAATGGTGAATGGGAAGGGTTCTGACTGGAGGCATGGCACAATAAGATCTGATACAGCTTCATAATATCATTTAAAATTAGGTCACCACATAAGGATATAATGCTGCTTATTCTGAATGTGAAGTGATGTACATCACCGTACCACATTATAGATCCCAGCTATGATGTGATACCAAACACATGCTACTCAATTATAACTTCTGCCTATGGCCTCATTTCTGGATGTTTTATTGAGGTTTCTTATCATCACAGGAATATTAACCAGCACGCCACCACAGCCTTTATCGCATCAGGACTACTGTCAGAGTGTGTGGGAGGAAAAGCCATTCCCATAGGTCACCAGATATCACAATGTTTCTGAGATATTTGGAAAGAAAAAGAAACACATAGAATGTCTTTTTAAACACTTCCAGTGCTCAGGGAAAAAAAAAAAGAATAGAGAATGATGGTGGCTTTCAGCAAGTGGTGGCCACATCTGCGAGGACAGAGCAGGGAGGAGGAGAGGGTTAATCTGGAGAAGTTTGAAAGCAACAGGATGATGACTTCTTGCAATTGATGAAAGCCAATGGAAAGATGAATTTAATTGCAACATATAATTTCTGTTTTGCACAGACTGAATGGGTACAAGTGTCCTTGGGAAGCTGTAATCCATGGTAAATTAAGACAGGCGTGCACCAGATACAGATATTATGGCAATGGAGAGAAGATAGTTTTGGGAGATACTGGTGGATAGCAATACAATTTGGAATGGATCAAGTTGGAGTAGAGGGAAATACTTATTTTGATAGAGGACCAATTTCTTATTGGATGCTGACAGTCAATATAAGGTTCATTTTAAATTAACATGTTACTCTTAATGATACTTGAGGGTGGTGTTTTGAAGAGAGTTACTCCAAGACAATGATTTGATTTGTCCTTCTCTCACACACAGTCCAAACCTTGATCAAGCTACATAAGATCAGAAGATCTGAACAGTACAATTCATTAACGCTGGGAAAAGGCAAGGCAATATTTTAGTCACCTGTAGAGGGGAGAAAAAACACTAAAACCTCTTCAAACTGTTTACTTCTCAATTCTATATGCTCCACAGGGTAGGTGTGTACCTCTGTGGAAGCCACTGGCCATTTGACAATTAGAGAGAAAGGATTTCTCAAAGTCTCTTATTCGAACTCCATCCCCATCTTTTAAATATTGAAGCAGAGGTAATAAAGATTAATAGAATGTAGAGTTTCTACAATTAAGATATATTCAAGACAGGCAATAACATGATGTTTATTCAAACAAGAAAGTACAGTGCATCAATAATTATGACTTGAACCATTCATTTTAATTCAAAATCAGATAATGTTAAATATGCTGCTCTCACTGCTGGGCACGAGGAATACCCTGCTGTCTAGACAAAAATTCTTCCTGAAGGAGGACTGTGATTCACCCCCAGAGCTTTTGATCAACACATCCAAAGTGTAAACAAATGTTTCCAGAAATAGAAAATTCTTATCACTTGTCACAACATAATTGCAGCTGTTCAGATTTCAGATGAAAACAGTACCTGCCTCGAAATTTCCTAAGTCCAAATCCCACACTGCTGTATTCCACAGCTGGTACAGCAGAGTCTAGCAACTGGAATTGCAATTATCTAAACCACTCCATTGCCACCAAATGGCTCAGACCTAATTGCCCCAGCTGCCCATACTGTGTCATAGCAGAGAAAAATGTAATTTTTTGCTCAATGGGTTAGTACAGAAGGGTGGCCTTAAAGAATCGGATGAGGAGTGGTGATTCCTACAGCAGACCTTCGGAGTGCAGGGGATGGTGGAGTTGGACCTGAATAATTCTGAAAGGAACCCCCAAATTACTACTAAGTTACCTGCTCCACTTCGTACTTCTATGGCTTTTCTGATTGAAAGGCTGAAGACTAGAGTATGAGGAAACAACCATATTCTCATGAGAAGGTTACAAACATCTTGAAGAAATATAATCTAAAATCCACCACATGTATTTTGAAGAACAGAAATCCTTTTACATAGTTACTGTAGACTTTAGCAATCAAAACTTCCCCATAGCCAGTTGCTGTCATTCTGCATGCCAGACCTGCTGGAGGAATGGACCATTGCTAGAAGCCTCACAATCTATTTGGAGTGAAAAGTCAGATTAAAATTCCCCTTTGAAATGAATTTTAGAAGAAGCAGTCTTAAATAGTAACCGGGCAGAAACTGTGAATTTTTTTTTTAAATGAAGGATCTTTCAGAAGTCCCCATTATGCTATGCAGCATTTATAATATAAGGAATACGCTAGCATGAGATGATTAAAGAATCATATGGGTAAAATTACAAAATTTCAGATTTCCAACTGGTAGATTAAAATAATCTTGCTGTAGTTGACTGAATGTTTTTCCCTCTCCCACCTCCCCAATTCAAGAGAGGAAGCCTGACTTCCACATATTTTACTGATAATACTCCAAACCATTTTTCCTGATACTAAAGAAAAATCACATATCTTCAGAAGCTTGAAAGGGAGTTTTGAAGAAGAAAGATGAAGACACAGAATGAAAAGACATTTGAAAGATGAAATTACCATTTAAAGATGTCAAAAAGTGAATATATGTAAAGTGAGTTTCTCAATTTCTTTATGAAGTAGTCAATAAGATCAGCTTCACGTTTTCCTCCTTTGATTCTTTGAAATATGGATTTTTTTCCCCCTGTGATACAAGTGTTAATTTTAGGGTTCATTTAAAATTCATAAACCTGAAAATGGTAATATTTTCTGTTTGTATACTCCTATGAAGAATAAGATGTTTCTTGAGCAGTTCAGACAGTCGTAGACTTTATTCACTAGGTGCAGCTAGCATTTTTATTAGTTCATTCGGATATGAATACTCATAGACACCACACTTATTCCATCACTGCCACACCTATAGTAATCACTCAACTTTTTGTGGTTATGTTTTCCTCCAAAAAGTAGGTGGCAATGATGGTTTTGTGCCTTTTTATTAGCACTTCTTGAAATATATTTTCTCTCATACATTTTATCTTCATTTGAGGAGATTTGAACAGGATTTAAACAGAGATTAGGTTTACATATCACTAACAAGACCCAGTCAATGCTAAGATCTGAATGTGGATAAATATTCAGGACTTGACTGCACCAAATGTTACCCTACATTTGATTATTGCAATCTTGCAACTTCTCTGAAGCATCTGCCTGCATACCCAGTTGCAATGTGGTCAGTTTGGTCAAGGACCCTGAATTTCAAGAAATACTCTGCACTACCTTGAGCATGCAGTACCTGAACTGTGGGGTAAGGGAGCCCTGTGAGACCCTCCACAGTCCTGGTCTTCCAGTGAGCACTCTGGCAGCATCCTGACCGCAGCCTGTAACAAGACCTTGGTGCATTCCCCATTCCTGCAGGCCATGGTTTCTTCCAGACGGAAACTAATTTGGGGACAGAAAAGTTGTGCATGCAACATGTGCTGCTTCTTATCCAACTTTACCACAGGGCACAGTTAAACTTTACCAACTTTACCACAGGGCACAGTTAAAGTTTCAAATAGATTTGAAGTGAAGAGCTTATTGCCAAAACCACTGTAATACCAAAACACACCACACACACAAAAAAAACCCCAAAAAACCACACCAAACAAAACAACCAAACAAAAAAACCCCCACAAACTTATTTTGAATTGGCTTCCTCTGTTATTTGTGGTCATCTAGCCACACTATTATCGACCAATGTTTGATCTAGCATGCCTTGTTATTCAGCAGACAAGCACTGATCACAGCCTGTCCTTTGGCTTCTAAGACACCTCTCAATATCTACCTCACTTTCTAGTACTAGGAGAGTCTTGAGTCTTACCAAGATAAATCTGCACAGAAATAGTGTCTCACCAACACACTCTCCAGCTGTACAAGGGGGGTAAATGTGTGGACAGGTCAGGAGCAGGCCTTGTGTAAACTATCCTGCTTTAGCAAAATCTATTTTTTATTTTTATTTTTTGCAAGAGTCAGCTGAATCAAGTTGGTATGGCTTCCAGGGGGATTGCTGCAACTGTCATCTCGCTGGCTCCACAAGCAAACTCAAGAACCTCTGGACTACTCATGTCCATTTCTTCCTGTTATATGCTCCCCAGTTTCTGACGTGTGCCTGGTAGTGGTGAAAATGTGCTGAAGAAGGATTTCAGCATCAAAGGCAGCTCCGCCTCCAGAGACAAAAACCTACTTAATTCCTGCCTCATTTATAGAGTTGCCTTCCTTTGCTCCCAAAAGCCCTTTATGAAATTATGTCTTGGTAATATTTCCCTCCACAAAAGCAATGGAGAGTTTCCCTGCCAGACACAAGCATAGCTGTCTTTAAGATCTTCGCTTTTCAAACCAATGCTTATGCAAGCATTCACTAAAACTACAGAAATCAGAACAGAGTTACTGATAGAGTTTCAAAAGAGGTCACTCAACCATACCTAAGTAACTTTTTTAATTAAGTATTGAACAGTGGGTAGATTACAAGATGGCTGAAGAGATAGAGGATAGCATTAGAGATGCAAAGAGAAACTTTGAAAATAGAAATTGAAAGCCGTGCTAAATACAACACTTTTTCCAATACTACAAATTAAGAGATCAGGGAAGGGGAAAATGAGAACATTACGGGCCAGAATAATAAACTGAATCACTTAGGGTGGCAAAATGCCTGAACTATTACATTATTGCATTCTCAATACATTTGCAAAAGGGAATGATAAAAAGTGGTCTTTGACCTAGCAGAAGACCTATAGCTGCATAAGGCTACAACTAGCAAGATGGGAGTTTACTGTGGAAAAACTCACAATTAAATGTGTGCCAGAAACCTAACATGTGCTACCTGCCTCTGATCAGAGGCGGCAATAAAGTCCTTGTGTTTTGTGTATTATTACTCCTTATTAAGCTGTATTTCTGTTAGTCTCTGATGTAAGGAGACACATACATTGTGCTATGTCAGGTCATGTCAAGTCCCATCAAGTCGTATGATGTAACACAGCCTGATTGTCGTGCCATTCGCCGAAACGGAGGGAAGAAGCAGTCGCTCAATATGAGTGATCAGCAAACTTCGTTTATTATCATGTGATTACACAACTTATAACAGTCTTAATTAGCTCATACATATTGCAAAAGCTAAGCTCCTTATTGGTTAATAGCGCAACGGTCAAGCTCCGTCTGGATACCCTGTTTTCGTGGATTCTCTGCATACTTTTGTGATTGCAGGTCCCTGTTTCATGACTTATTCTTGTCAACAAGGACAGTTCGTCCTTGTCCCTGATTGGCTCCCAAACTAGCTGTTTTCGATACTTTCTGGGATCCTGCTAAGTTATCATTTCTACATTAACGTGTCCCTGCTCTGCTAGCAATTCCTCCACACCTGATGTAACCTGACATGGTGCATATTAGTGCCAATGGAAAAAGCCTAAATGCCAAGCCATTTTCAAGAAATACACTCCACGTGCTGGTGCACAGCAAGACCCAGATGGGGCTTTATCCTGCAGCTCTGCAAAAATACCAATCATAGAAAGCTGTGGTGTTTCAGAGAGATGGAAAAAAAAAAGTCATAAAACACACTTTGCAGAAGATGTCTATCAGCATTCATGTCCAGAGCTATTAAGGATGATGTAGAGACCCTATGAATTAAAACTTAATTATCTTGGATGAATTTATTTCCAAGACTGTTAAAATAATCCCATGAAACTCTGCAATAAATACGGCAATGGAAACAACCGATCATCTGTATTTAAGCTCAAGATCAACTTTCTCTTCTCCCCCATCCCTGTTTCTGTTACACATTGCTGTTGCTCCATTAGCACCAGGCATTTGTTTGGGTACATCCTATTGACAATCTGCAGAGATATAGACTGCATTTGGGTATGACCTTTCAACTTCATCTACCCTTGTGCAGCCTACCTGAAATCTAGCCTGAGGAACAGAACTAATACAGTCTCTTTCTGCATTTACATTTCTGAGAGGTACCTTATTGTTACATGACAACATCAGGTTCAGCTGGAAAGAGAAGTACCAAGAAGTGAAAAGTATGCCAGGGGAAGAAGATTGCTCAACAACATATCAACCTGAAAAGCATCTGGGTTCACTGGCCCTGTCAGTGCATGTACAGGCAATTACAGTAGCATTGATGATCTTTTCATCATGCAAAAAACTTCAACATGCGCAACTGGATTGTCAAGTCTTGGAAAAGACTTCCCCCATTCCACATTTGAACGGTTTGATAAAGGGCTTGGCTATATCCTGTCACTTTCAATCATGTCCTCAGTGTCTTAGAGAGACATACAGCTGTACAGGGACAGGTGAGAAGTGCTGCACCGTGCCTGTCCTTGGCTCAACCACTGCCTCCTTTGGCAAACAGGGTGGCAATTAGAGGCCCTACAGACAGCACACTGGTAACAGCAGAAGGTAATTCTCTGAAGAGTAGTCCAGGCCCTCTGGTTCAGAGGCTCACCCTGTCCTGGTTTTAGCATACCCACATAAGGCATACCCCTTATGCAGTTTGCCTAGGCAATATTTATACGTGAGAGCTCTTTGCCATTTAGGTGCTTTTGTTGGCTTAGAGGTGCAGTGAGAAAACAAAGAGATCAAAGCTCATCAAACTGACTGCTTGCATAACATTGTGGGACTGGAGTACGCATCACTTGGAGAATCACAGACAGGTGGAAAACCTTGGCAGGTACAAGACTTCAGTCCTTTCAAAGACTTTTAGCACCTTTTCAAAGAGACAAGGATAAATAAAATACACTGCACAGTCTTCCTACTCATCCATATTAAAAGCTGCCCCACAGGTCTTCACCACGTGGCTATTATTTTTTTTTATGGAGTATTCAAAGAGAAGAATAATACTTTTTTTCCTCAACTTTGCCATGAACAGAATTCAACTACTTCAATAATGCTTTAAATATTTAAATAGTATTGTTAAGGAAAATTTCATTGATGGTAAGCATCTGCTCCTTAGAGAAAGTTGTTCACTGCTTAAGCAAACACCTTTCCCACTTTTCAAGAACCAGTTGGAAAGGGCCAAAGGTGAATTTTAGCATCAACAATGATTTATTCACACAAACCAGTTTAAATGCAAGCAATATATTCCTGTCACCCAGACAGCTGACAAAATGTCAGTTGCCTTTATCAATTGTTTCAGTACCTCCTGTCAGCTGCTATCAATCTTTGAAATAAACACTATAAATAAAACTGCATAGGCAAATGGCTGCCAAATAAACCACGGGTTAAGCACATTTCACCTATTATGCAATTTGGTGCCAATGGTTATTTTGATCAGAAGCTTAAATTCAAAGTGAATACAGAGCTTCAGCCAGAGAGGAGGCAAGTCACATGATAAATACACATAGGCTTTTTTTCAATACGCCCAGCAGGAAAGAATCCTTCAGCCACCTTGGTCTCACCATCTGGTAGACTGGCCACAGCAACGTGCTCCTGAAACCTGCCCTGTGCCCATGCACCAGAGCAAAACCTTGGTCTTATCTCGGGCAGAACAAAAGAGAAGAGGTGAACGTGAATTAGAAAAACGGAGGGTGGTGCAGCTGGAGGGGACAGGGCAGCTTGGCTGGGTCTGCAGGACCACAAAGGTCAGATGTGAGGGGGGAAGCCACCATGTTCCAAGACACTGCCCAGCTGATGCCCTCAGCTCACTTGCAGACCCCCAAAGCACGTTCCCCAGCTGCTCAGACCTCCACCCCAGACCTCCTGCACCACCCAGGAGTTCCCACCACACTGAGAAGACCTGCCTCAAGCTCTGCCTTAAATACTCACCCTCAGGGGCATGGCCAAGGGCCAGGGACCACCCCTTAAAGGTGCAGGGGCCATTTCCCACTTGCCCAGCTGTAGAGGACTGAAAGAGTCAACATACACTGATGTCTCAAACACTGTGGCAAAGTGGGCTGTGGTCTGCATGGCAGCAGGGGACTGCAGGCAAGGGGTTGGTTGGTGTGGGATGCAGGGAGCATGCGTGCCAGAGCATGCACAGTCCCATGTTCTGATGGGCCTGCCATTCTGTGTTTGGACCAGCCAAACGTGACAATGTGCCATATATGGCTGGAGATCATATGGAGTTTATTTGAGGAAGGGGCTGACAACCACCTGAAAGACTCTTCTCGACCAACCCCCTACAGTGGCATCTGTGCAGAAGATCAAGAGTTATATAAGTCCTGAGAAGACTTATGAGATGTGGGGACTAGAGGGGCATGGCTGGCATGATCAAGCAGTGGGAACTAGACCATAAAAGGCACGACTCCAAGGAGCCAGACGTGCACCCGTCACCGGAGGATTGCCACACTCACCAACATCATTACGGGATCCAGGGTTGGTGATATCACTCTCTCTTTTCCTTTTCCCTCTCCTAAACGTTTCAATGAGAGCCACTCCCCCCGTTCACCATTATGCTTCCCCATTTCAAGTTGCTTCTACCACAGATAAAATGTTTCACCAATCACTTGGTGTCGTTTCACCTCAATTTAGCCCAAGGGAATCACAAATCTACTACGACCCCCTGAGTTAACCAGTCTGGGTTGAAACACCAGCCAGCCTCATTTATGCTTTGGAGAGGCGAGGGAGAACAGTGCTCCACACATAGCAGAAGGTTGAGATGGGAATTAACGGTGGGGAAAAAAAAAATATAAATCTGCCTTTTCCAAGTTTCTTATTTTTTAAACCTCTAGGAAAGGTGATGTGAGAAAAAGGTGAGGTCGTTGCTCTCAAGAACATAAGCAAGGAGATGAAGATGAGTTTATAGTACAACACAATACATCTGATAAAAACGTTTTATCACAATACACTCATGTACATCAGCAGCCAGCAGGTGCTCCTTTCCTAATTCTTTATAGACAAGTCTTGTCACAGAAAAAAAACCAAACCCTACCTGTTTTCTTCCTGCCTCATCTGCCATCTTTCCTCTATCATGTAGGCAGTACAAGGAGATCCAAAATACAAATGATGGGATAACACCTCCTTTCCAAGACAAGGTGGTCATTATAATGGCTAAGGTACAGAGGTAGATTGCAAAGCCATCTGCAGAAAGCAAATACTGAGTATAGATTGCCACCTTTTCCCTCATTTCAAACCCTGTGCATATTTTGTTTCCACCTTGCAAGATAATACCTAGTTATTGGCTGAGTTGTCAACTGTCTTTTAAATCCCTACAGATGTCATTGCACTGCTCCCAACCTAAATAATAAAAATATCCTGCAGAGTATGACAAGGATCTATTGTTATTGAGGGGATTGATGTAGCAGTGCAGAGACCCTATGATACAAGAGTCTTAATATCCAACTTAATATTATAAGGATTACCAAACCATACTGATTTCCGTGGCTTCCTCCAACCTTTGTCTTTTCAGGCTGTGGCCGTAGCGCTTTGGGAGCAGTTTAAATGTCAGTGGCCCCAGATTTCAAAGTGGCACTGCACAATTGTCCAGCTGCAGCTGGAGGCTTCAAGAAGCAAAAGGAATGATATTTTTCCATGGGATGATTAGTCTCCAATGTTGGTAAGGATAAGTAATACTCCACATTCACATCTTAACCCCAGCAGGGTTAAGTATATTATGGTCCTTGAGTGTCTCAGAGGAGAAGTCCACTAAACACTCTTAGAATCATAGAAACGCTTTGGTTGGAAAAGACCTTTAAGATCATCAAGTCCAACCGTTAACCTAACTCTGCCATCCCACCACTAAACCATGTCCCTGAGCACCTCATCTATCCTTCTTTTAAATACCTCCAGGGATGGGGACTCGACCAGTTCCCTGGGCAGCCCATTCCAGAGTCTGACAACCCTTTCTGTGAAGTTCTTCCTAATGTCTAGCCTAAACCTGCCCTGGCACAACTGCAAACCTTTCCCCCTCGTCCTTGGAGGTGACTGCACCTATGAGCAGGAGAGGAAGAGTTTGAAGTCTAGTCACTGAATGAGGCTTTTATTTCTTGTGAATACAGGTGAAATCAAGACCAAGAGCGAGTGTGATAGAAATCAGGAAACAGAGTCCATTTAAACTGGTCTAGAAATATTTCCCAATGTCCAGATCTGGGTATATTGCATAGTCTTTCCATACACCAGGTGGGAAAGTGAACACCAAGTGCAGGAGCTGACTATTCCAGTAAGTCCCTGAAGAACAGGGATAGCAGGACTGCACCACACACTGTAGAGCAGACCTACTTTTTGGTTTGGTCACAGCCAAAGAACAAGTCTTGTGAGTCCTGCAGCTCTGTTCAAGGATGGGATAAAGAATGTTGTGCAATCATAATGAAAGGGCAGTAAGTATGATGCTAAAAATGTGTAGTGGGGCTCTGTCATAAAATGGTAATTGCATTTCAGGCTAGGAGGAAGATTAGCACAGTACTGTGTTTGGTTCAGTGTTGGAAGGATGTGGAAGACAACCCCTGCAGAGCCAGGGAGCCTTCCAGAAGCACAGAGGCCACAAAAATGATCCGAGGGCTGGAGCACCTCTCCTATGAGGACAGGCTGAGGGAGTTGGGCTTGTTCAGCCTGGAGAAGAGAAGGCTGCAGGGAGACCCGATTATGGCCTTTCAATACCTAAAGGGGGCCTATAGGAAAGATGGGGAAAATCTTTTTAGTAGGACCAGCAGTGACAAGACAAGGGGTAATGGTTTCAAACTAAACCAGGGTAGGTTTAGACTAGATATAAGGAAGAAATTCTTTACAATGAGGGTGGTGAAACACTGGAACAGGTTGCCCAGAGAGGTAGTGGAGGCCCCATCCCCCATTCAAGGCCAGGTTGGACGGGGCTCTGAGCAATCTCATCTAGTTAGCGGTGATCCTGCTCCTGCAGGGAGGTTGGACTAGATGACCTCTAGGGGTCCCTTCCAACCCAAAACATTCTATGATTCTATGATATTATCCAGCAGATGTCTAAGCTGAAGCATGTCCTGGAAAGGATGTAGTCCCTAGAGGGGCTGCAACTGCTCTTAGGCATTTTACTGCCTGGGTTCTCTGGACATAACCAATCTGGTCCTTTTGGCAGTTTCCAACCTCAATGAAACCCAGCATCTATTCCAAAGACTCTAAAGACTGAAATATTCAAACAGGATTCACAGAGCTTTTTATGGCAAGCCCACTTCCATCCTGCACTTGGCGCAGCTGATGGGACTAACCCAGGAGGGCTTGGAAAGCCCACACTGCCACAGAAAAACTTACCCATGGAGTTCTTAGCTCACACAGGGACACTTTTGGTGCATCTATCTGACTGTCATATGCGGAGGCATCCACTAGGCAGAACCGGCACCATGTTGCCCTTGCTGGAGCTGTGCTTGGCTTGCTTTCACAGCATCACTTTGGCAGGATTCCTTTGGCCCATCTAAGTGCATATTTGGAGAGGAGACACTTAGAATGTGTGTCTGCTGGTCCAGGAAAAAGGCAAATTCCTTTTTACATGAATGAGCTCTCTGATTATTATTATTACTTCTATCTCTTGCCTGTAAAAATCAGAGTGAAACCCTGCTCCTATGGACACCAATGGCAAAACTCTTACTGATGTCACCACGGCCAGGGTTTCCCCTCTGGTTTTCCAGATATTTTGTCCTCCAAACTTGCCAACTTCATTCCCTCAGACTTTTGCAGCATTACCTACATAATAGAGTGCCATATTGCATTTGACAGAGATTTCCTCCAGTGTCCTGATCATGAACCATCATTCAGTATCCTAGTATCCATTTGATAATAGCAAATAAAGTTGCCTGACATGGATTGCCTACTACACCACATTATTTATGTCAAGTCAAAATTTGCTGTGGGATCTGCTAACTGGAAGCACAGCCACTGTCTCTTTTTTTTCATCTAGGCAGACTAGCAGGCAACACAAAATTGAAAAGGGGACTGTCTCACTTATCCATGCTTGGTATGACCCTTCTTCCTTTTAAAAAAACTTCTCCTGTTTGATGGTTCCTTGCGTTCCCTCCTACAGTACATTGCCATCATACAGTCCCAACGCAACTTGTTTTTGTGTTTTGGGAGCATGGAATGATGAAAGCATTTGGCAGCAAGGGTGCCACAGCCTCTCATGAGTCTTACAAGAAAGGCAATCAGCCAAGTCCAGAGCTTCAAGGCAGAGAGGAAGCCAGGTGTTATGCACATCCGGCACTTGTAGCTGCCAGAACAGCGGGGGAAGAACATGGGTTTCCAGATGCGCACCTCAAAGCCAATCACAATGATTTTCCTAAACGTGTAAGAACAGAATTCGCCCTTTAGAAAAGGATCACAGTTCAGATACCATCAAGCTAGGTGTAGAATCTGCCTCTTGTCTAAAGTCTGACTGGTGTATCACATTAGCACTGCCTTTTTATGAGTGTATGGATTACCAGTGAGGTTCATGAATACCCCAGAAAGAAAAATGGAGATTCTTTTGCAGATGACACCAAGTCGGGCACAAGTGCCAATCTGCTTGAGGGGAGGAGGGCTCTACAGAGGGACCTGGACAGGCTGGATCGATGGGCTGAGGCCAGTTGTATGACGTTTAACAAGGCCAAGCGCTGGGTCCTGCACTTTGGTCACAACAACCCCACGCAATGCTACAGGCTTGGGGAAGACTGGCTGGAAAGCTGCCTGGCAGAAAAGGACCTGGGAGTACTGGTTGAGAGCCAGCTGAATATGATCCAACGGTGTGCCCAGGTGGCCAAGAAGGCCAACAGCATCCTGGCTTGTACCAGGAATACTGTGGCTAGCAGGAGTAGGGCAGTGATCATGCCCCTGTACTCGACACTGGTGAGACGGCACTTCAAATACTGTGTTCAGTTTTGGGCCCCTCACTACAAGAAAGACATTGAGGGGCTGGAGCACATCCAAAGAAGGGCAACGAAGCAGGTGAGGGGTCTGGAGCACAAGTCTCATGAGGAACGACTGAGGGAACTGGGGTTATTTAGCCAGGAGAAAAAGAGGCTAAGGAGAGACCTTATTGCCAGGGAAGTGGCTGAGTCCCCATCCCTGGAGGTATTTAAAAGACGGGCAGAGGAGGTGCTTAGGGACATGTCTAGTAGTGGAGTTGGCAGTGTTAGGTTAACAGTTGGACTTTATGATCTTCAAGGTCTTTTCCAACCTAAATGATTCTATGATACCATGCGTTATTCAAACCTCATGCTCAACCTCCACCAGAACCATCAAAATGAATTCTTTCCAGTTACACACAATGGGTTTACATGCTGAATGCCAAAGAGAATTAAAATAATATACCTATGTATGCTGCCTGGAAGGTATATAATTCCTTCATATAATCCCCAGCAGAAGTGGATAACTAGAATTTTTGAGCTGACAAATATTTTTATGATCGGAGTTTTCATTATTGAAGGGAAAATGTTAAGAAATAATCTCTGTAATTTTTTTTGGCCATAATACGGTCTCTCTCCCCATGCTGGTAATTGAATTCCATAAAATTAAGGATTTAATCCAATAACTAAACAAATCCTTGTATATTTAACAGACAAACTATACTCTTCACTTATTAAATGTACAATTAAAATACATAAAATTTTAATTCTTATTATGTTTAATTGGTAAAGTCAATGCCAATTATAGTACAGGAACACTTTTAGTCCAATTTAAAGTTTTATCTCCTACATTAGTTTTCATTAAGGTGTTAAATGAAAAGAAATCATTATTAAAGAATAAAAAAAATTCTCAGCAAACCAAGCAGGCAGTGTCTGTTAGTATTGTTAAATGCACTTCAGGGAAATTGTTCCCACGGACTCAGCTGTTGTACCAATTATCAGGGCATGGGGAAAAAGAGATCTGGAAAATTCCACACACACTTTATATATATGTTGGACCTAATATCTGATTTAATATGAAAGACAAGAAAGTAACATTAACAACAAGAAAAAAAAAATCCATTCTCACCTTCCAGAGAGCATAATTGGTGATCTTAAAGGAAAGAGAAAATATGTACCCGACATGGAGAAGGTTACAGAATATGACAGCTTTAATATGTTATTTCATTTTTTCTAGAAATGTTTCATTTCTTCTAGAACTGTTTTATTTACACTTGTAAATAAAAATATTAATGGTTTTGCTCAGAGGCTAGGGCCAGAGGAAAGTTAACCTGTGGCAGTAGAGAGTCTTGGACCACGCCTGAGACAGAAACAAAGCAATAACAACTTGAAATCATTCCAGCCAGACAAGATACTGCATTCCAGGATCAAGAAACTCTGTGCACATCATTAAATATGCATATCAGTTAGTTAAATGAAGGCTGGGAATAAGACGTAGAGCTAGACAGGACCTGTGGAGCCAGGGCTCAGGCAGATGTCACTGCATTGATTATACTTTGGCAATATGTCAAGCTCTATTAAAAATTAAATTAAATTAAAGAAAGCTCAACACGTTGCCCAGGTATAATCGCCGTGGTGACACCTGTCCAAATGTGCATGTGCCTGAAGCCACAGTGCCCAAAGTGCTCCTGGTACGTCACTGGGGACGGGGTGTTAATTCTAAGATGAATCACGCTGGCGGGCAGGTAAGACATATGTGACAGACTGTGTGCAGCAGGCAGAGAAGAGCATATCAGACCTGAATTTTGAGCCCTCATCGTTAACCACTTCTCTGCTCAGATAAATTCTGGGAGCTGCACTCCAGCCATCACCACTTCTTGAGTAGGTTAGGGACACAAGCTACCTGAAAGAACTAATCTGTCTTCCAGAATCATCCAAATTACTGAATTTTAAGCATACTACAAGGCAAACTTGGCCAACATCGTAGGACTTAAGGGTTTAAGAATGGGTGGGCTGAAATAACATTGAGATTTATGTTTACTCTGACAAGTTTCACTCTTAACACCTTAAATGGGCAAAGGCACCTAAAGCTGGCAATATCTGCCTCCCGTTATCTTAGATATAGATATACTCGGAAATGAATGCAGTACTGATGCTGCTGCACTCACCTATAATTTCATTTCTAATACTAAATGTATACCGTTAAAATACACAGCAGTCCTATGAATATTGCCCTATAGTAGCAAGGAATTTCTTGAAGAGCTGCTGCTCTTTTCATTCCCTGGTTAGAGACAGTGGGAACAGCTACTGTGAAGCTGTCATGTCTCTAATGACAACCTGAAGACTTATATGAAATGTATTGTGTTAACTGTGCATATATTTTTGTGCAGAACAAAGCTTGCCAGCATAACTGCCCTTATTAAAAAAGAATTGAATAGAAAATGGAAGAGCCATTACAGCTGCCTCTGTTAGGGAATACTGCTACAAATTAAGGAAAAAAAAGAAAAACCTGAATCACCCATGTCACTTCTAGACAGTAGCATGTGGGAATGCTCAGCTCAGCAGACAGTAAGGCAGTACATTATGTCTAATGGACAAGAAAAAAAGATAGTGAAGCTGCACAACTTTTTCAGGGGAAACAGGAATGGTAGCAAAGAGGAGAAGTCATATGGTAGAAACAGAAAAGCGGGGAAAATTTCAGGCTGGAGAGGAAGAGTGAAAAGTGATGGGAACATGAGATCAGGGCAGATGCAGAGATCAAGCAAAATGAAATAATAATATAAATTATTTTTTAAAAAAAGTTAAGTATGATGTTAAATATAGCTAAAACTAGTGCTTTCCAAAAAGACCTTCAGGCAAATATTTGTTGCAATTGTCACAGAGTATTGTGAAGTTGGACATAAAGGTCTTCAAGACCTCACTAAAGCTCCCATTAATAATGCAACCACAATTTTGTGATGAGTGTCATCTCATGGCACCCTTACTGTCCCCAAATTCTTGGTGTGGACACAATGAAGTAGGCTTTGATGACATGGTAGAATGCAGTGTTGCGTTGTGTAAGGTTTTCTATAGGGTCTGCGTGCACCTCCCCGGACTAGGTTTGGATTCAGAGCTGTTCTCTGAGCACAAAGCACTGGAGATGAGCTAAGACCACTGGAAGAAGGAAGGTCATCTCATCTTATAAATGCTGTCAGTGTGGGCAGATAAAGCAATTTACAGATGGGATATACCCTAGACCTTGTGTAATTCACTGGAGGACCTCGAACATCTCATATTACTGGGAAGAAGTATGACATAGGGAGCAGAAGACGACTCCAACATGAGAAAAAAATAAGAAAGTTTAAATAAGCCAAACGTAGCATTCCTTTGGAGTTACTGACACAGAGAACTGAATCAAAGCTTTGACTTTTTTTACATCATGTGTTTGCAGCTTTTTGCAATATTTAGGATTTGGGATGACCCTCTCCCTTAAAGTCAATTCCATTTCACCAAAGCCCTACTGGCTGCAGCTTTTGTCAATGAGAAAGGACATGCCGTATCAGCCTGACAGCCAGGTCACATCCTACAAATACCCCCTGATGATCTCCCTCTTTGTGCAGAGCAGCAGACGTTGATGTGGCAGGACAGCAAAAATTTGCACTACTGCTGCATAAGCTATATTTGGCCAGACAAAAACTTTTTGTCTTCGAGACTATGAACTTAACATCTTCATGGGTGATAAGTACCATGAAAAACAGAAACAAAATTACTTCTGTGTCCTCCCTCCTCCCCAGCCTGCATTAATGGAAAGATACTTTTGTTTTGGTATCGTGGATCTCTATGAATTGTTTAAGCCAGGAGTTTCCCATCCTGGCTTTTGGTTTATGAAGCACTACACACAGAAGCTCTATGAACTTACCACGGATTTTTTGCCAAAAGAATTTAAGAACTCCTACTAATTATTACTTATCCAATTACTCAAGTATTTATCATGACAACTGCTCCCTAGTCCATGCCTGGACTTTCTTGCACAGAAGTAGGAACAATATTTCCTCTTCTAAGTTTTAGCTCTGAATTTTTTTTTTTTTTTAAAGAGGTTAGGTTTGGAACATGACAATCTTGGCACAGGGGCTGCATTTGAATATTGTTTAATGCTACCTACAGTGTCAGCAGATAAAAATAAGGCTTCCTATTCGTATTTCACCTACCCTACAAACAGGTTATGACCTATTCAATTTCAAAGACAGGACGCAATGAACTGTATAGAACAAACATGGCTGTTTCTATAGTAGTTGTCTCTAACCTTGTATATTAGAGAACAGTCACTGAGTAAATTAGCTTGAATAAACAGAACTTGTCTTTTTGCAAAGCCAATATGCCGTTTGTGCAGGTTTTACAGCCAGAACCCCACAAGATGAGTGGTATCTGCTTGGAAATTACACTTGTTTCTACCTGTGTAGCATCTCTTGTGACACAGCCTTTTGAATAGTGCACTATCATGGGTACATTGCTACAGTACTGCTTTTATAACTGTTACACAAATATATAAACAATGCAAATGGTTCAGGGTTTTTTGAGAAATCCCGCAAATTATTTCACTAAAAATTCTTACTTTTCCCCATTTGTAGGTGGTTGTGTTCAGAGGAGGAATTATAAATTGATAACCAGAGCATCACAAAGCCAAGAGGTCTCAAAATTTACCAAGGTCAAGTCTTTATTATCCTCTGTATGAGGCTACATTTAAGCTAACAAGCCATGTGTGAAATAATTCTTCCTACCAGTAAGCAATCCTATAGGGGCTGAACTCTATGCTACAGACGACAGAGAAATGTTTGTCTTTGAAAAGAGTCAACATAACTTTTAGGGCTTTCAGTGGCATTTTCCCCTTTCTTGAGTTACTTTTCCCCCAGGATCTAGTGGTGACGACTGAAAAGTTGAAAAGCAAATGAAAAGAAGGTAGCTTATATTTATTGGGATAATAAACTCCTAGCAGGTAGGTAGCAGGTGCAAGTGCTCCCAGTTTGCTTTCTTGCTTTATAAGAAGGCTTGCTCAGAGCTGCCTCCTCCACCCCAAGTGAGAGCGCACTCCTTCTGTTTCATTAACAAGAGAGCTATTAGTCCACCACTAACTAATCCTGTACTCAATATAAGACCTAAAATTTACTAAAAAGAATGCCTCATCTGTATAACTTAAATAGGGACAGGGAGGATAAAGTGCCTCAATACACTGAATTCTTTATTCTGCTCTGCATCTTCAATACTGCAAAGTGCTTCAGAGCAATCCAGCTCTCAGAACAGTTCACTTACTGTGCTGGTATTAAAAGTTAAAATATAGAGGGTGCAGCTGACAATGCTTAAGAAAACAAAATCTATAACTGGATGCCAATCTCGAATTTCTGTCTGGCAAAATGAATTTAAATAGTAGGGGACTGAAAAGGTACCATTTAAAATATGCCAGTAGGCATTTTACTGCTTGAATCTCTTAATGGGGTTTCTTTTTTGCATTTATGTAAGTTCTTCAAAGATTTATTCTCTCAATTACCAATCAAAAGAACTCATAAAGGTAAAGTCGGTGGACCATGAAGGATTAGAGCTGTCTTCCAAGAAAGATGTGCACTTGGCAGGGCCTGTGCATTAAGCAACCCTGTTTGACACCAATCCTTGGCCCAAATGATGGCTGACAAACTAAGTTGTTTATCATGAACTATTTTGATTTTTAAAAATGAAAGAGAAATAACAACCCTCTCATATTCACCCCACTGTCCCCCCAAAGCCCCCATATAGTCCAGATTTTAGTTAAGACTTAGCCTATAAATACTGATCCTTAAATCCTGTTTATGGGAATCCAGGAATTCAAACCAATGCAAACTGAAAGCTAAAGGCTGACTAGATTTTTCTCCCCAGTTTTTCTTTTTAGTAAAAACCCAAAAGATTAGTAATGTTATAGTAGCTTCTGCATAAATTTGTTCTGAGACTTACTTAAATATATATTCAAGCAATGATTAATATACATATTTAATTTGGGAAAATTTTGTATGTTTTCTACTAAGGAGTTCTTATTTTCATTCTTAGGTTTCCACAAAGCAATTAAGGATGTTAGACTCAAGCATAAGGGTACCCCATTTACTTAAAGGCTAAGCAACAAGCCTGCTTCATAGGCTACACAAATTGCGTGTCTAAATTTAAACATATTTCATTGGATTGCTGCTTGCTGAGGGAAGCAGTCTATAAGTTATTTTTCTTTTCTTAATCTAAAGTCTGCCATTTTCCATGGAGGATGAATTCTTGTAGAATACTCAGAGTCACAGAACGGTTGAAAAATTTCCACCTCTGGAAATAATCTACTCCACCCCCCAGCTCAGAGCAAGGCCAGCTAAAGCTCTGGACTGTTGGGTTTTAAAGCTCAGGGCTGTTTTGAACATCTCCAAGGATGGAGACTCCGCAGCCTCTCTAGACAACATGCTCCAGCGCTTCTTTATAGACTTTTTGCTCTTCCAGACAATGAACACATAATCTAAATAGGACATATCAAAAGCTGGTTGACTGTTACTTGTTTAGCTATTATTTTAATGTTTGTCTAGGAGCTTCACAGATACTGATCTGTTGATTATAGTTTGTTATGAATTCCTATATAAAAATTGCAAGCATATGTAAAAGATGGTCCAGTAAAAAAATACTGTGCGTGCTTCTTCCTTCCTTGAATTGCTGCTAATTATGTTTAAACAGCTCTAAGTACCGTATTCAGTAGAAAATTCAAGGTGAACCAACTAGGCAGGATGTTTTCATGCCAGGCAGGAATTTAGCTAGGATTCAAATATTTGAACTTGCTCACTTTTGGAAATGCCCAGCAATGTATATCATCACCTTCTCATCTCATAAAATACACAACACCTCTACAAGCCAAAAAAAAATATGGCTCTGGTACTACACAGGGTTTTGAACCCAACAGAAGATACTACTTCGTGGGTTACAAATTTATTTTCTGTGGACATGTCCACAGTGCTAGAGGCAGGACAGTGTCCTCTTGCACTAGCGACATCTTTGCTAGCTATCAGTGCAGCTACCTTGCTTTTTCATCAGACCTGGCACCTCAGCATGACATTGTACCGTGCCATTGGGCTGGCTCAACAGAGGGAAGCTCCAGCTGGCATGAGTCACCATGATGCTTCACTGAGCAGCGGAGACTCACTCATTGACACTGGCATTCCTCCACAGGCCACTAATTCCATAAACTCTCTTGCATCCTCTCCTGCTTTCAGCTGGGATAGAGTTAATTTTCTTCCCAGTAGCTGGCATAGTGCTGTGTTTTCAATTTAGTACAAGAATAATGTTGATAACGCACTGATGTTTCAGTTGTTGCTAAGCAGTGCTTACTCTAGTCAAGGAGTTTTCAGCTTCTCATGCCCTGCCAGTGAGAAGCTGGGAGGGGCCACAGCCAGGACAGCTGACCCAAACTGGCCAAAGGGCTATTCCATACCATATGATGTCATGCTCAGTATAGAAACTGGGGGGAGTTGGACAGGGTGCAACAGCTGCTGCTTGAGGACAGCCTGGGCATCAGTCAGCAAGTGCTGAGCAATTGCATAGTGCATCACTTATTTTGTGTGTTCTTTTATCATCATTGTTATTATTTTCCCTTCCTTTTCTGTCCTATTAAATTGTCTTTATCTCAATCCACGAATTTTGGTTTTTTATCTGATTCTCTCCCCCATCCCACTGAGGGAGGGGGGAATGAGCAAGCAGCTGTGTGGTGCTCAGCTGCCTGCTGTATTCAACTGCAACACCTCCTTTCCTGAAAAGTCTGCCTTTGAATTAATCTGTTGGCTTTCTGAAGACATTGCTCTTGGCTTGTTACAAGAGAGGGATAATCAGAGGGATTTTCAGGTGCCTCTCTGCAATTCTGCCTCTATGATCTTGCCCAGATCCACAGATCCTTGGTTCCTCCTTCACCGTGCTAGGCACAGAGCTGTGATGAATGTGATACCAACCTCATTTCATACATCCTTCCAATAGGCGGCAATATAAACTTTCTGTGGAGATTTTAGTCGCAAATCAAGAGGCAAGGTGATCTGGTAAATGTAGCACTGGACAGGGACTCAGGAGCCTTGGCTGTCACTTCCTCTCCCTACACCTGTCCCCCTTTCTGTATTTATTCAGTTCATAAAGTCATCAGGCTGCTCCTATGTATTATGTATGTAAAGCTGATATGCATAAATAGCCAGACATAGTATTACTTCAATAAGAACAATATTTATCATTATGACAGTAAAAGATGCTGAACTATATAACATTAGGAGATAATAAATATCTGAAAAAACATGATTTCATCATAAATTCCATTCAGAGAAATTTTTCTCTTGGTAACTGATGTCATAGTATCCTCCCAGTCTAATGATGGGCTTTGCCATGTTGTTGTCAAATTGTGCTGGAGAAGAGCAGCGCTTTAACTATTTCATCACATTAAATAGGATTCTAAAGTAATATAATTTAAGATAATGGAGGCTTTTTTCTTTTCCTGGAAAAGAATAGAAAGAAACGAGCATCATTTTTTTTCACTATTTTTTCAGCCGGCATTTTCCTCCTCTTTTATTATTTGCAGCATTGTTACTGATGATATGGCAGGCAACACATTGCTGTATTAACAAGGTCACTCAGTCACAAAATCCCATTAGTGGTGAAAATGACAGAACGGAGTTGTGTAGTGACAAATAAGGCAAGTTCTCACCTTGTGTATAGGTCTCAGGTTCAAATTTACACAACGCAGAAGTAGAAGAAAATGTATCCACAATTCAATGTCCACTCTGCACAACTCCTACAGAAACATCCTCAGCTTTCTTACTCAGACAAGCAAAATTCAATAAAGTCAGTAGCCTCTTTTGAGCTATACTTATAAAAATCTTATAAGTAACCACAAATGCTACAGATTATTGAGTAAAACAACCTTTTTTCAATGTTTGTGTGCGATACCAGTGTGGCCACAGATTTTATAGCAGGGAATGCAGCAAGTGAGATCCGTAATTCAGTTAAAGCAGGTATTTTACAAAAGCTTTGCTCTATACTGGAAAGACTATATAGCAACTTCCTAGGCACAGCCCCAGCAGAGGTCTGACCTGCACTGCCAGCAAATCTCTTCAAATTGCTATTCCTTCCATGCTTCCTCCTGGCTCTCGTGCATAGCAATATGGCCCTGGCATTTACAGCTGGCACTGGGCAGTGTCCTCCTGAGCTGGCTTGCTTGGGTGACCTGGGGAGGAGAGAGAGGAGCCCCACCAAGTCCTACAGCTGAGCAGTGCCCCAAGAGACCTGTGTCACCCAACACCTCCAGCCCTGGGGAAGCTGGAGGGATAGGACGAGGTGAGCAGCTTCACCCAGATGCGGGTTTGTAATCAAATGGCACAAAACAAACAGCAGGCACTGCAGAGAATAGTTAAACTGGTAGTAATGCAACAGTAAAGCACAAAACAGATTAAACCCCCCTGCAGCCCTGCTCTCTTCTTCAAAATTTGCAAGTTCCATGGACTGAGGAACTCATGAAAAAAAACCTGATCAGAGCTTTGATTAGAGCCAGATGAAAAAGTCAAGCTGTCTTTCCTCAATTCCTTGTCATATCTCTATTCCCTACAAATTTTCAAGGAATTTCTCAGCAATAGACATACAACTGGGTTTTCAGAAAGCTTTTCCTGGTTTGAAATAATTATCCTTTTTTTTGTCTTTGTTGAAAAATGTAAGAATTCTTGTTAGAACAATGTTATATTAATCCTTCAGTTTGTTTTAAAAAGTGTTGTTGAGAAAAGTATTTTAATTATAGCTGTCTCTCAGCTAAACATTAATATTTACTGGGGTAAAAAAAAAATAGATCATGATTACTGTAAAATATGATCCCCAGCTTGGAAAGTGCTTTGTAACCTTCAACTCCTACAGACTCCATCTGAAGTCTATTTAGGAGACATGGTCCAGCAAGTCCAGAAGGAACCTCACAACTCAAGAAACCTACCTACCTCTAGGATTCTCATCTCTCTTATGTCCATGAAGAGAAGAGACTATCTGGTCCAAGACTTACAGAGACTCCAAATTCCTACAGAATTTTCCACCCCAGGATCTCACTGAACTTCACTTTTAAAGAAATTAAACTCAATATGGTCGTATGAGTTCTCAGTTTAGCATAGAAAGAAACCACATCCAATAGACATTGAGGTGCACTCAGAAACCTTTCTGTTCCCTTTAGATTCAATCGAAATTTTAAAGGTTCAGCACTTGGTTTTTCATTCATAAATTATGTTGATTACATGCTTTATTCAGAAGCAGACCACTGAGAAATTGGAGAGCTCTCTACTTGCAGAATCACTAGGCAAGTCATAGCCATGGACAGGAGGGTGCTTGCTGGATGTGCTGGACAATGATATAGGTGCAGGCATACATTAGGTCACATATCGAGCCTAACATCAAGGTATGAGCCCACTGAACACCTCACCAAGAGGCATCCAGATGAACACTTCAGTCTTATCCAGCTACAGTGAAAGCTGCAGAGACTCTTGTGTTCCCACTTCTACTTACAGGAGTAGCCAGAATTAGGTGAGAGGAAGAAAGCTGATGTTTGAGGAAGGGCTGGGAACAGAATATAAAACCTCTGGCTCCCCTGAACCTTGTCACCCCATCTGTTCTTGCCTGGCATGACTGAAGATTCATTACTAAGGCTGGTGTTTGCACAGGCTGGACGTGGTTGTACTGTACAAAACCTAGCAAGCCACAGAAAATTCTTTCCCTTTATTAATGCTCCGCTGAAGCTTTTAAGCACCATTATCCATCCCACGCACAGACTTCGTAGGCACAGCTGGCCTTTCACTGAGAAAGGAAATATTTCCATCTCAAAGACATTTGCTGCTTATGAACTGTCCCAAAGACTTAAGATATTTTTAAGGCACACTCTCATTTCAAATAAATTTACATAGAAATGTTAACACCCTTGTAAATGAATCAGGCATTGTGCATCTTCTGTAATGAAAGCAGTTCAGAGTCTTAGTGAGCACCTATGCAACCCAAGGAGGGGTTGATTTTCATTAGGTACATACTTAATGCATAGGAAAATGGGATCATGAACAGGACTTGGCTCTCCAGGCACTGCCCTTTATGTTCTTAAATTATTTACACAGAAAAATATTTCAAGTTTAAAGTAGATTTAAAGCAGTAGAGACTTTTAAAGGTTTTAAAGAACAAGAATGAAGCCCTAGTTCTGGTTATATCGATCTGTTTCGCCTGTGGCAATTCCATCACAGAGGTAAATTAAAAACAACCCCCTCTTCCCCCCCCACCCCAATAACGTGGAAATTGTCTAAAATCTTTTTGCCTCAGAGGGATTTAGATACATAATGCCCGTTGACTACAAGAGGGTATAGCTGGGCAACTCACACTTCTGAACAGTGGAGTGGGAGAGGCGCTATGCTGGTAGCAGGAGTCCCATGCAGAAGGTCAGACCGCAAATGGAAGTCTTTGTATTACACGCTCTCCAGGCTAGAAGCCATTTTCTGTTGTATGCTCATTATGGTCTCTAGTAATTTATATGTACTTGTCTTGTATGGCACTTAAGGAGTGATTTTTTCCAGGTTCTGGGAGATGCCAGGATCACCCACATACAATACCAGCTCCAAGTGGAGACTCAAGACCAGCAAGTGCTTGGAGAAATGTCCATTCCCAGGACACACAACAAGGGGGTTTGCTGAGAGCAGGAGTCTCCTGTCTACTCGGATTCCTAATGCCCTAGAGAAAGGCAACTTGGGACTCCAATGGGAGCCAAAGCAGCTCATCACCTTGTGAAAATCAAACCACCTGATTTGATCTGACTGCTCAGAGCAGAGGTCATGGCTTCCTGCTGCTTCCCTTTTGGCTTGGGACACGTCAGTGATACACATAGCAGAATAAATGTACTGGTAATGGGACTTTGGCAAGTCACTCACAGGGGCAGATTTCCACCTTCCTAAGCAAAATCTGCAAAAGGAGCAGGTATATTTACTTAAAAAAGCATTCCACCTAATTGACGCAAAGTATAATAATTCTTCCCTGTGTTACAATTCCAGGCTGCAAAATTTTTGGCTGAACTCGTTAAGACATAAAGTTGAAGATAAAGTAGCTTTTGAAAGAAATGTCCAATTAGCTTCCTTTTCTGATTTTTATTTGTCCTGAAATTATATTTTATTGCAATTGTATTTACAAAACTTGTGCTGTGGGATATCTTTCCTCCACAGTCTGTCATTGCTAATGAGCAAAGGACACATAGAAAGTTCTTACAGTTCTTTTCTTTCTTATCATTCCTCAAGCTGAACTATGATTTCTTTCAAGAGCTTTGCTTGCGGAAAAGTAAGGATTTTGTGAAAGACAGAGACAAAAATATTAATTGCTTTTTCCCACTTTACTGACAGTTCCAATAGAAGCAAATGTTATTGCAAAAGAAGGAAAAAGCCTCCCACTGTCAACTGCAAGATCACATCAGTCCTGAAGTCAGCTCAACCTTTGCTGTCCCTCCCACCTTCCTTCCCCAGTCAAGTCCTGGGAGGGTAAAGAGGCATCGTCTCCAATAGAACAATTATGGAAAGAGTCAGAGAAGATTACAATCACCAGGCAAATTAAGTGAAGCAGTGAAAGTGATTCCTGCAGGAGTGGAATCTTTCAGATCCTAAAAGGGAAGGGAAGGGTGAGCAATAATAGGAAACTAGAAGGGAAATTACATTTTCCCATTTTTCTTCACAATAAATGAACTTTCCTCCAAAATCTCTGATTTCAAGGCAAAGGTTGCACTATTAGATGCTGATTTCATGCCTCAGAAATAATAGATAAGACAAAACCATATAAAATTTACAATCTAGAACAGAATATTGATTTTTTGTTTTCCCCTCCCAGCCTACCAAACAAAGTCTGAGTTAAAGCAGACTATGTGGCAACTTCAGGTCACCATAATTCTCTTTAGTTCCTCTCCTTGTCAAACACCATGATATCAAAACTGCCCTTTTGTTCCCCTTAATTCTATAAAACGTGCTCCCCGCCTCCAAGCTTCCCTACCTCCGTACGCAAAAATGAAGAATAACTCAGAGACTTGGATTCAGACGTGCCTGTAATGATGATCTGATCCTGAAGAGCCAACGGAGACCTCTTTGCACAGCCCTACAGACAGCCTACCTGGGAGACGGAGGGGTGTAATGTGAACGAGAATCAGGCTCTGCAACATAATCAATGACAACAGCTAAAAATAACATGTCAGATTCCACCTAACTTTTTCACACATATGATAATTTTGAGGATGGCCGGAACCCTCACCAGCTCCTGCATAAACCTGTAAATATTGAAGGCCATAGGAAACTATGCATTTTACATACAGTGCCTCCAGGCCCATACACAGAAAAGCCTGAGACTGGAAGAGTTGAGCAGCTCAGCTTTAATTCTTAGTTTTGCAGGGCTTCATGAAATAGAGGTGTCCTGTCTCCATCCCCTGAGGCCCAGGAACTACCAAGCTTGCTGCATGCCTATTCCTTTGGGCTTTGCAAAAAAAAAATACACCTATTGGTTCTCTCCAAATACGCGGCCAGCTGCAGGGAAACACTGCCTCCATCCCAGGCTGTGTCAAATGGCTCAGGTACATCCCATGGTACTTCAGTTTGGTCCCCTCCTTGATCTGAGGGGGATTTAAAGCAGCCACTCCCATGGGGGTGCATTTTCTTGCTGTTGTGGGGTGGAAGCAGCCCCTTTTCCCATGGACACCACTTGCCAATATCAAGGTGAAATGTAGTTCAGGATTCAGGATGTTCTCCTGGGAGATAACTAGAGCTAAACATTGGTCATTACTAGAAACAAGCATGTAGATGAACTGCTGGTGGGGTTTGGTTTTTTTTTTTGTTGTTTGGGTTTTGTTTTGTTTTTTTACATCTTATAACCTCTAACTATAAAACTTCTACCTAGATTTTCTGATTAACAGTATTTCCTAATGAGCTATTTCTTTTGTTACAGATAACATGAGATAGCTACAATGCCAACAGTTACATGGCACACGAAAAAGAGACCACTTGTTCATCATTCTCTGCTCATCAGGCATTTCTGATATGATGGTGATGGGCATAAAGAGCAAGCAATTACAGTCTCAGGTTTCACTACAGGCTTTACTAATTGTTTAGAACTAGCTTACAAGGGAAAGGTTTTAGTCCAGAAAAACGAGAAGAGGAGCCACTCTGGTCATTGGCTACCTGTTCCTGGAGGGTCTATACGGTACAGCAGCCAGTGGCGAGTCAAAGCCCCATAATTATTTCCAGCATAATCACATTACAAAGTGTCCTTCCATTGTTTTTACAGTTTTGTGTCTACCAGTTCCTGTTGGTTTTTGTCCTCCAAACTAGAGGCCCATAATTGTAGTCACTGGTCACACCCTGCAGGTGATCATTGTGTATTGTAATCTGGAGGACAGAAACACTGGTTTCTTGTAGTTCTCACTGGGAAACTGGTAGCACAGGCTGACCTTGACATCTTTCTCCATAGTCTATCAACAACGAAGGTTTTCAAATCTCAGAAGGAAGTAAAGGGAGAATGAAGACAATGTCTAGAAATAAGTTTCTTCTGAGGATTGTCAGCTTTATCAACATGAAGACTGCTATCATTACTAAAGCTTTAATATTTAGAATATTCCCAAGAGCCTGTAGGAGAACACTTCTGAAGTGGAGGAAGACAAAGCCAAACACTGCTTTGGATTTAGTTTAGAAAGGTTTGAGCATAAACCAGAATCCAGATTTTGACAGCGTACAGTAGTTGTATTTGGACCCAGTATTGGCTTTGGCCCTAGAAACAATTAATTTGATATTTTTAAATAACCTTTAAAAAATATAACATTTTCATTGTTACTTTTTCCAGCTCTCTCAAAGTTGGATAAAAACCGTCTTTTTTCTTCTCCTCTTATTAACGATGGCAAGCTGAGATACCCTGTAAAGTGACTGTGGGAACTGGTGCTTTCAGAATAAAACATCAAGCATCATAAGCCTTGTCAACAAGGCACTCTGCATCTTAAGCAAATAAAAAAAAAAAATAAAAAATCAATGGTAGAGCAGGGAATAAAACCCATAAGCCCCAACTCCCACTAGCCTTTTTAATCATCGGGTGAACTGCTTCCCAAACACTGCTTGCTTCCAGATGTCATCACCAAAACTCTGTTGAACGATGAGATCCCAACATTACACAAGCCTTTGAACGCTAAGTGGTCCCACAGAAGAACATGAAGTTGGAGTCAAACTGTCAGGCGATCCAAGTTTCAACATCAAAATTAAGATTTTAAAAACGATAAAAGGCAAACCCATTTTTCAGTGGGCGGAACACCACAAGCTAGATGTTTTCACAGAAATGACCAGCTGTGAATTAATTGAGAGTGCTGGCTGCTGTATTCTCCACGGTTGGCCTGGCTGAAAGGACTGGACGATAACTCCCCTCAATCCTGAGGACTTAGAAATGCTGTAAAGCCTTAGATCATGCAGAGTTGTTTTCTAACCATGAACTGTGGACACAAAAATAAAATTTTCCTAGTGACTAGTAAAGTGTGAATAAGTGGTTGTGGGTGATAGTTAGTAGCAGTTATCAGCCTTTTCAGGCATTATATAGTGACTTGCATGTCTTCAATTCTGTTGCAATCCAGAAATAGTTTAGAAAAATAGACCCTTCTTGGTTAGCACTCTTAAAATATATAAACACAAACATTTCTTATTCTAAATATGTAATAATTGGAAAGTGGTTAATTTACTGCAAGCAAACCCATTTGTTTAAAATGCTTGTTTGTTTTCAAAACAAGAGCTTCTGGCCCAGGGAATTATATAAAGGTGTGTTCTTTATTGTCTTAATATACCTTAACTACATAATTGCTGAAATGTTTCCTTCTCAAAGTGTAATGCCTCTGTACCCAGAAGACTGTATTTCAGCGGAACACGTGCAACACAAAGCACGCACCAAGAAGAGGTGAGAACAGGAAAAGATATCTGCTTAAGAAAAAGGCAAAACAAGGCAGGAGTCTACACACTGCCCCCCGGCTTCAAGAGGGCCAGTATTTTGTTTCCCATGACTTTCAGTGAGGGGGGGGATCAGAGCACAACACAGATTCCACCATTTCTAATCTAATCAATTTCTATCATACCAACATTTCTGATCACCTCCATTGCAATTAATTGCCAAAGTATTCCATCCATTACATATAGGAAAATCTTTCCAGATGTATCCATTTAAGAGGAAAATTTAGGAACTGGCATAAATCCACCTCTCTCAACATGCCTTCCTCTTTTTTGATTTATTTTTAATCTTGCACTTCTTTTTTCCCCCCCGATACCTTTCATCCCTTGTTCCACACTCCTCCCTCTCAGGGAGGATGCACGGTGACAGTACAGACTGCATGGCAGCAGGAAGAATGAAAGGTTTATTTCAAAGTTGCTCTGTTCCTTTTGTGTGTGTGTGGTTTTGTTAAGTACATACCATATTTCTGAAATCCAGCTAGGAAAACCTAGAAAAGTCTTCCAATTATAATCCTTGATATTTCCCCTGAAGCTAAACCAAAGCCCCTTTGAACCAGAAAAGTGTCTTTCAAAAATGAGAAGGGCAAGACCTGAACTTTTCTACCTGTAGTCTTCTAGTCCAAGATTAGAGTTGGGTTCTTTTTTTTTTTTTTCCTCCTCCTTGAGTAAGAAAATACATGGAGTTTTAATATGACTATTTTTAGCTAATCCAGCTTTTTTTTTTTTTTTTTTATCCTTGGTAGTCAATGCCTGCACCAGACATTTGAGCATTATTTAAGTTATATGTCTACATCAAAAGTAACAGCTTCCCTGGTGTATATTTGCTGGCTGTGCAGAGGAGGTAAATAAGATTTTGCAGTGCTTCTTGTCAAAAATCCCATTGTCACAGGCATGTTTATTGATTGATTTTCCCAAGTATGTAAGTTACAGATTAGCCTTTGCTCACGTTAAAAACAGTTTCCATTAGGAAGTCAATGCCTCATAAGGTGCAGATGGATTTAGCGTGTGTGTATTCATCTGGTGCTCTCTCAAATGGCTCCGTGGTGGGGTTGCAGGGTGATTTCAGGGAGGAGAGCATTCATCATTCTTGCTTACATGGTAGCTAATAGGCTTCTCCCTGCCACCCTGGGTGCTGCTCGTAACAAGACCATAAAGATTGAGACTGTGTATATGTTGGTTAGCATAACTACTTTAATGCAGGTGGTTTAGAAAACTTATAGGTAGCATAAATGTGAGTCTTCTGGCATGAAGTATCATAACAAGGTGCAGCAAGGGTTTAATGCACAGAAAGGGAATCATTCCAATTTTTCTAATGGGCTTTCATACCCATATGAAGAAAAGCAGTTCAGCTTCCTACATCTTTTAAAAGTAGCAGCACGCTTTACACAAAACCTATTGCCTTTCTGCTTGATCTATGGTTTTAAACATAATATTATGCCCAGAATCTGAAGTAAAAAGGTAATAAAGATACTGTCTTCTGGGACCAGGACAGCAATGAAACTTCCATTTTCATAACTCACCAACCCCAAGTACAGCTTATTAAATTTATTCTCATGGAGTGTTTAACAAATAAACTGAGAGAAACACATTCAAGTGAAATAGTGTTCAGTATTTTAATTCGAGGTCTGTGTGAGGACAAGTAATCATGCATTTTGTTTAATTGCTTCACACTTATTCCTGTTTTTAACACCTCTCCAGCAAATTAGACAAGAATCTTCAATGTGTTACTGGAGTTGTGTCAAAGATCATATATTACCCATTTTGTGTGCTCCAGCAAAAGTCCAGAAGCTACACAGAAGGCATACTGGACCAGAGCGAGGGGAAAAGCTTATGAAAGGAAGTCTCAATGGTGCATTACCAAAGTTAACAGATATTCCTACTACAGAAGCACTCAAAGGCCTTAACCAGAGTAAGTTCCTTGCTATGTCCAGGAGAGACTCTACGGTCTACTGGTTAAAGTACAAGTAGCTTTACATTTTAACACCCCAGGCATCTCAGAGCTACAAGGTAACCGGCAAAGTCCTCAGCCAACCCCTCAAGTTTTTTGGTGTTCTTAGTTAACCTACAATTTTAGTGTAAGGACCTCTTTCTGATCAAATGCCTTTCCAATACACAAGGAATACTGCTATGTGGAACTGCGGACACCAACTCTTTAGGTACCAAAGCCCTGAGTGTCACGATTTAGACCCTTGTGGTGGAACTAGCGCTTCTTCACCTCTTATACACATTGCAAAGATGCATACACTCAAGACTGAAGGGCAATCACATACTGTGGTTTCCAAGGGCAACTTAGGTGGTGCAGCTTGTTTGTGCTGGATGCATCTGGCAAAGCAAGAAGCTGAAATGTGAGAATTCAAAAGAAGACAGGCTTGCGGGACAATGGCCAACCAGAAGAATCCCCATATTTCTCCCTCAAAGTCCCAAAAGACAGGACTGGGTGCTGGGTAAAAGGTTTTTAATGAGTTATCACAAGGAGCACAAGGATGTTGGTGAGTGCTGGGCTCTCTCTTCCACTCCTGTTGAGAGGCAAGAGCCTTTGGACCACAGGCTAGCACTGCCTTTGCAATGGTTCACCCCGGGAGATCCAAGGAGGACTGATCTTGGCCTAGTTAACATGGAAAAAGCCACCAACATATTCTCTTTTGGATAAGGGATGAGATATAACTAGACTGTTGTAGTCAGGGCCTTTTTTCTGGACATGATGAACGTGTCATGGAACAGCTCAAACATTTTATGGCCACCGCCAAAGGGAGACAATTCCCACTCAGGTCTTAAATTATCTACATTTGCAGGTATAGAAAACAAAAGGGGCATTGTCTTATTAGTTTGGCATTGACAAGCTGGACAATTTCCTTCACTTAGCAGGCAGCATCTCAGTGAAAGGTAAGCCTGGTGGCAGCTTTCAAGCTGTCTATTGTAAGGTATGCACTTCAAAAGAATATGTATTTTAGCAAGTACAAATTAAAATGCGGGCAATAATTTTATACAGAAAAAAACCACTGTGACAGCAAAAAAAAAAACTGGCTAGCATTCAGAGGCACAGCTCTTTAAGCTAGTATTGATTGACTGATTCATTAGCTATATAGAAGTGCTATTAAGAGGGCGAGGGCTCCTATCCAGATAGATAGGCACTCTCAACACAACTTCAGAATGCATCTCAAAAGCAACCATACAAATTAAAGATATCCCATCACAAGTAAACCCAATCACATCAGTTCCATACCCTTTCACTTGTCACTTCCCTACTGTCTCACTAATTTCAGGGGTTGTCAGTAGGGGACAGACCGAATTCTGCAATATGCCCTGACTCAGGCTCCATTTTATTCAGACTGAGAAGGGAGAAGGCACTTTCAGACCAGGTGGCTAGGGCTTTTGAAGTATGTCAGCACTTGCCCATCTTTCTTCACTCATTTTAATTAAGGAGGCTCCAAGTCAGATGACCCCTGCTGATCACAGCTAAAACTAACATTGTAAGAAAACCAGGAGAATATTAGTACTGAGATGTGGAGAGGTGTATTATTCATGTGCTAATGTATGCACATCTCCTGGAACAGCCTGAAGTTGCTTGAGTTCATGATTTTTTACCAACCCAGGAAAAGCTTCCACTGAATGTTACCGGGAAAGTTATTTGACTTGAAAGAGCAAGCATGAATTTTGTACATCCACCCAGCAATGCATCTCAACGTGAAATCAATTCCGATAATGCTGTTGAACGTAACTTATCCGAAAATTACTTGCTTGTGCCATAGTTTTCCCCGTGAAACCCTGCAATGCTTGAACTGATAACATTAGATCTGAAGTCTCATGACTATTATGCAGTATTACTCTCCAGCTGGGAGACTTGGCAAGACAACACATTGACATCTTCATGAACTTAGCACTTCACATCAAGGAGAGGATGTGAGCTTGTCAACTTGACACTTGTAGTGCAATCTCTTTCAAATTGGCCCTTAGAAATCATTACAATATGACTGGAAGCTCTTCACAGTCATATAAATAGGATACATTAGATTCAGCTGTTACAAAAAAAAGTCAAAGGGTACTAATCATGTCCTTTCACCCAAATTAATATTGTCACATTTACTTACTAGTACTTGGAGGATGTTGGTACAATGTCTTTACCATCTGTTTTGGTTTATACCTACAACATTAGAAGGATTCTTTCATTTTATCTTTACTGAAGCTGTCCTTCAATTAACACAGAGTTTCTTTCTAGCTTGCCAGATATTTTTTTAAAGTTACAAATATGTGTCACACTAGTGTCCAAATCTTAAGAAATGCCTTCACCTCATTACATTAAATAGCAATTTGTCCCTGGTTTATTGCAATAGCAGTATTTTATTTTAAAACTGGAAGCACTTAGAATTCTAATGGAAGCGATCAGAAGTATTTAAAAATATTTGACAGAGTTTTAAGGATGGACAGAAGTTATCAATGTTTCCTCCTACTCAGAGTTCATGTGGC
This sequence comes from Egretta garzetta, assembly GCF_000687185.1. NCBI lineage: Eukaryota > Metazoa > Chordata > Aves > Pelecaniformes > Ardeidae > Egretta > Egretta garzetta. Next base: position 3,207,335 of record NW_009258621.1, read on the forward strand.
TACATAAATGATTAAAGATAAACCAAGAACAACAAGAATTTGGCACCTGAAAAAAAAATCAGAGCCCACTAAAATTCTTATAGTCTTTTTAACTGGTATGCTAAACCATATTCTATACTTTAGCTTAGGTAGAGGAGTGGAAATTTTATGTCACTCATGATCCATATTCTCAGAAAGCCTCAGAGAAAATATGTAAGTCTGGGCATCAAGAGGATGCACCTTACAGGCAAAAAATATCTATCTACCAGATATTTCCTGCACTATCGTCTTCTGCTAACACCAGGGAGGATCTTAATTCCAGTACTTCACATCACAAAAGTATCGCACAAGGAGATAAATGTCTTTTGGTATTTAGTGGTTTTATTCTCTATGATTTTATAATTTCATACTTATATCAGGAAAGTAAGTAAAACATTGTTTGCATGACAGGTATGATTTCTTACATGCAAGATCTGAACACACAACAGCATATGGACTAACTGCAATTACAAAACTGCACAAGGACCACTTCTGTGCACAATACAGCAGCAAAACCCGACAGGACCAAAATAGAGTGCAATCTTCATGCAAAATACAAACTTTGACAGCATCTCTGGCCACCTGAGACAGTTCCCAGGGTCTCAGATGAAAAATAGAAATCTGACATCAAACACCCAGCCATCCTTTCATCTAATTACTTCCTCACATTTTATTAGCTCTCTGGTAGCTGAGTTGCATAAGCCATTCCACTGCATGAGAAGGATCTGTAGCCATGGAAATATTTTTTTTTTCCTCTAAAAGGATACTTGCTCACTTCGTAAAAAATGTATAATCCTCCCTACCAAAGTAGCAGGGATATTGGATGTTTGAAGTATGCAGATTCAGCCCAGGGTATAACTTTTACATGGTGGCCCACACTGTAGGGGACACACACACACACACACACACACACAAAAGAGTGTTTGAGTCAGGGGAGAGCCCTGGCACTTGCCTGAAGGCAGTCCTGCCAGCCAGGCTTGCCTAGAGCAAAGGGGGAGCACCTGGCTTGCCTTTCTCTGCACTTGGCAAGCATTGAGAGCTGAGCTGTCTGGGGTAGTCCCATGGCTGATTTTCTACCTCTTCCTTTTTGGAGAATCCGACACCTGGAGGCAGGTGAAGAGGAAACAGTTTCTTCACTCAGGCAAAATTAAAGGAATGGTATCTCCAGAGGACTACGTGGAAATAGCACCTGCTGCCTTCACGTGAGGAAGAACCTAGTCCAGGGTCTTCATCACTTTGTTCTGTGAATTTGGGTACCAACTGTGAACTACTAGAGTTTTAGATATCAGTCACATTTTGCTCCATTTTACTAGCAATAGAAAGGGCTAGTAGTGTTATCCTTTATTTCAACTATTCTCAAGCCGCGGTAAAATGCACACTACATGCGGTAATATTGTTTGAATGAGGCACCTGTGACTCGACAAAGTTTACTTTTCATGGCAGGCACCACAGACAAAAAATCATTCTTGGCTATCGTGATTGCAGTGAAGTGCCATGTGAGGTTGAGCTCAGCTAAATTCAAGTGTCCACTGAAGAGATGCAATATTTCACCTTTCAAGAGCAACTGCTAAATTCTGGGCTTGTTGCAAGCTCCAAGGAAGCAACAACTTATTATTTAAGTATGCACTGCAGTAGATCAGGAGCCAAACCGCGATCCTGGTTAATTACCCTGCAGCTTCAAGGGTGACAGCAGGAAAAAATGTCAGTACCAAACAATCCATGTTACACATGCGAGTGAGAAAAGAAGGGATGAGTATCTGCCTGCTTCCTACTTCTGCTCAAAAATCTACTTGAGAATGGAAGTGAGGACCTGCTTCCAGTTTACCCCCTCTCCCAAACGGACACCCGGTATTGTTGGCCAGCCTCTGATAACCAAGGCCTGACAACAGCCACCCCTAACCTGTGGGGAAATCTTTTGGCCCTGTAGAGTGCACCACAAGTCCCTTCCTGCACTTGTAGATAGGTTTTTACCCCCTTGGAAGTCACTGTGTGGAAGGAATATTGCACACTCAGGTCTTGCCCCAGCAGAAAGTCAAGCTACAGCCAGGGTGTGTATCTGGATCCCAGTTTATACATATGTGATGTAGTGAGCAAGTGAGGTACTGTGACTTCCACTAGGTCTGTAACATGCCCTGGGCCTGAGTCCTGCAGTGATGGAGAACACATCAGGCACTTAGTGTTTTCATTTAGGCTGGAGTGGGAGAAGAAAGGCCTATGCCCATTTGAATGCTACAATAACACTCTTGCTATTTGAGTTTAGCTGCTCTGAGTGAAACACACATCATGGCTTCACCTCCTCAGGTAGGGCACCGAGGTAAGGTTCAGGCCAGAAGTAACCTGTGATTTTTCCCAAAAGGTCTCAGACTATTGCTGGGCAGGAACTCATTCTTCCTTCTGACAGACAGGAACCAGCCACAATGGGGAAGAAAAGGGACAGAACATGGTCTGGGATATCAATAACATATTTCATAGAATCATAGAATGTTTTGGGTTGGAAGGGACCCCTAGAGGTCATCTAGTCCAACACCCCTGCAGTGAACAGGCACACCTTTAACTAGATCAGGTTGCTCAGAGCCCCATCCAACCTGGTCTTGAATGTTTCCAGGGATGGGGCCTCCACTGCCTCTCTGGGCAACCTGTTCCAGTGTTTCACCACCCTCATTGTAAAGATTTTCTTCCTTATATATTTTTGGGAACAGTTTTAGCTTCTAATTTGCTATAGATCGAAGCAAGCTCACAGGGCTCCTGAGTCTGTTGCTGCTGGTAAGCTGTGATTTCTGCCCCCCCAGATACAAAGCTATTCAACTAAGCGCAACTATACAGCCAAAAATAGTTGAGCATAGGTAAGATCATTCTAAACATATGACCAGTATAAAGGTTGTTTGGGTTGGTTTTTTGGGTGGTGTTTTTTTTGTGGTTTTTGTTTGTTTGTTTTTGGTTTTTTGTTGTTTTGTTTGGTGTTTTTTTTTTTTTTTTAAATTTTTCAAAAAAAGAGCCAAGAGGCAACACGCATTTTCCTTTAGCAAAATTTTCTCCCATTATCCCCTGGCCTTTGCTCTGCTGATGGGAATGCCATCCCATGAAGCAACATAACTCCTCCTTTCCCCTAGCTATAACTCCTGAGAGGTTGCAGCCCTTCCTGCAAAGTAACAGTAAATCTAGATAGGGCCTGCTAAATCCTTGGCTGAAACAACAAATACTGCTTTGCCACATGCAGAGATTGTGAAAGTAGTAAGGGCTGATGTCCATTGAAACACAGCACTGAACAGATTGCTTTGCATTCTGTAACCTAGAAAGCATGCGGCAGACGCTGTGTTGGGGAAGAGCAAAAGCTCTGGTAGTCCTTATCTTCTGACTACTGAACTGGCAACTGACTGGAAAAAAACACAGGAGCAAAAGCAGAGGAGGGAAGAGGTGCAAGACAGGGCTGGATGTGATGCTATAGGTGGTACTTCTGTAAACCACTCCTGGCCCTGCAAGACACTCAGCCTTAAGCATACATAGTTTCTTCCCCGGCACCGTTTTTTTCCTGCATTCTTCTGTCCTACTGCATAATATCTAAGAACCTTACTCTTTTGTGATAAGCACTACACACTCAGTACTAATCGTGGTGGGTTTTATTCCCTTGTTCTTTTTTGAAATTCTCTTAATTTCTCTTCTTATTGCTGATTGGATCAGCTATAATTGTTATATTGATTTTATATTTTTCTATCTGCAATTTATCAGCAGTATCTTTTCTATTTGCTACTGCTCTCAACTTCGGGAACACTCTGAATGAATCAGAATTAGGTCTAGTCACAGCTGAGCTGCGGAAACCTGCTGAGCCATCATAGCTAGAACCCTGGATCCCAGAAACTGTCATAAATAAAAGCCATTATGAATAGTACCTCATGCCATTTCTGACTGTGAGCATATGGCAGCAGACTCTGTACGGCCAGGAAAACAATAACTACTTTATGCACCTATTTGAATGTTAATACAAGGAGCTTTTCTCTGATATTACACAAAAACATTAGAGTTCCTAGCTACCGAATAGCATGATTTCAAAATTCTGCTTCAAAGCTTCAGTGAATCTCCCTCCTCCCATTTGTAAACTGAAAAACCAGACCCAGTGTAAAGCAGAATTTATTTTCTATTAGAAAAGCAGGCGACACAGTAAGTATAGCTGATGCACATGACTGTACAGGGCTGAGTGAAGAGTGGGAATCTTCATCCCCTTTCCAAGGCAAGTTTATCCCAGGAAAAACTAGCCAAATCACATGCAGAATAAGCGATGCAAATAAAGTAAATAAAAACATATCTGTGCAAGTCTGAAGATGAGAGGAAGCAAGGAGAGAGCAGGAGCAGCTGAGTGGAGGGAACAGGGATCTCCAGAATGGAGATTGGAGCACAGGAGCGAGAGGGGTATCTGCAATCCTCTGCCCACAGCCTTGTGCTGTCCTTGACAATAAGGTTTAGTGAACTCAAATCCTATCCTAAGAACAAGTTACAGGAGCTGTGCTAGCTTTACTACAGGAAACATAAGTTCTCATAAGTGTTCTGCCTCTTTTCTAATATGAAAATGCTGTTGTGCCAACCTTGTAATTTCTGCTCAAAAGACTCTTTTCCCCTCCTCCCCGCTTCCTTAGAGTCTTCTCCTCTGGTAAGTCTGTAGATGACAGTCATATCCTCTCTGTGTCTTTGTTTTTTTCTCACCTAAAGAAGCTGGACTTTCAATTTTCTTTCATAAGATAGGCTGCTAAGACCATTGGACCCTTCTCACTCATTCCATCTTAAATTAATTTTTGAGAGATCATACACAGAGATACACATGGTATTTCAGATAAGGTCATACTGGAGCCTTGTACATAGCATGGAAATCACTACACTAAAACCAGAACACAGTAGCTTATTACCCCAATGAGCTTTTTCACAGCTACGCCTGTAGCTGACTAAGACATGACCTGGCTTCTCCTCTGCTGCCAGCTCAAGCACCAGTTAATACCTGAAATTCCTGTTCATGGTCCCAAAGTGCATAACTTTGCATTTTGTACTATAATGTTCCATCACATTTATATCATTCCTGTTCTCAAGGTCATCTAATTATTTCTATATAATATGGTAATTCACATTTTTATTGCTAATATGTCCCACATTTGTGCCACCAGGAAAAAAAATCATTAATTCATACCTACTTTTGGTATTGAGGTCATTAATGAAAATATTAAATCAGATTATGCCCTAATCTGATAACTCTACTTCACTAGACACTTTCTAACAGTTCCCCTTTCAGCACGGTCTATTGCCAGCTTCCTCTGGGCCACCTTCCACCATCACTTTATAACTCTCATATGTCAATCTCCATCTTAATTAAGTTATTATAACTTCAACTAATATTTTCCCATCTAGCACAACAGTAGATGTTTTACAGAAGCCTAGAATACTGCTTACACATGTACTTTTTCTTCTCCCCTCAGCTTTTCCATAACTTAGAAATGGGGAGGGCTGAGCCGGGTCCGAGTATCCTGCAATCCTACAGATGCGTTGGAGCTACGCTCCCAGGAAGATGCAGCAGCTCAGGGGGCAGGAGGCTGAGAAGACCAAGACATCATTACCCTCCATGCAATCAGCTCTGCCTCTCAGCAGGCTCAGGACATCAAACAGGATTCTAATTCATAGCCTTCTCAGCATCCTATGTCACGAGGTTGGGAAGGAAGGCTTGTCCTTTTCTTCTCCTCCCTGATGGAATTACAGTCATCACTGCAAGAAGATGCCTTTGAATAATCTCCTCCTTACAATAAATTTGTCCAGAAAGAGCAAGAGATTAAGGGGTTCAGCTGGAACAAGATTTCTTCCCATGCATACACATATATCTGTTTTTAAAGCATCTTTCTTATTGTGCACAATAGCAATTCCTGAAACATTACCCTTGAAAATTGTTTGTTCAATGCAAATGAAGTAAAGGAAGTCCCAGGAGCTACTCTGCTGTCAATTCCTTCAGCGCTTGCAACTTCTTTCAGCCTGAGAAGTTCAAACTCCTGTTCTAGCCTATTTCAAGACTGCAGGAGCTATTCAAGACAATAAAATAATATTAAAAGTCTTTGCAAAGTTGTAGGTAGTTTTTTTGGTTTGGTTTTGGTGTTTGTTTTTTTTTTTTTTTCTTCTTTAAAAAGAAATGTCAGAGCTAAAATTTGCCCTTTCTGCTGTTTTCCTCTGGCATTCCACAGATATTGTGAGATTTTCCAATTAGGCCTGATGACCAGATAACTTATGCTGGCAATAAAAGGCAAATCCTTGCATGAGTCAGAAACATAACTGTTGCATTTCTTAGCCTTTCTGTTAATGGTGGAGTTCACACTCATTTAGGCTTTTTAATCAAAACCTATATTGGGAGAGTAATGTGGATGTTAAATGGAAAAATAAGGGGTTCGGTGTACACAAGTGCATCAGAATAAGCCCTTGTTGTATACTCCGTATCCAGTGAACAACAGAGTTTGCTACTGCTGATTTTTCATTTGTCAAAACACTTAGGATTTATGGATTCTTGTTTTATGCTCCTATCATACTCCCATCCATGACTCAGGCTTACTGCTATTTTTTATTGCAGCTAATGTTCTCTTATGTCAGAGCATAACATGAAAAACCCTTAAGAGGTAGCATTAAAAAAGATTAGTTTTTTTGTTCAAGGTAGACTATCAGCTCCTTTGGAGCCATTTACAGTTGGGACATTGAAGTTTAGGGCCAATCTCACGTCACCTGTACCACTGGGGACACAACTGACATTTTGCAAGTAAATGTTAACTTATTATGAACAGAAACAGCTTCCAGTTCCAAAACTCCATGTTCCTCTTTTACCCTTCCTGTCTAGGATGGCTCAAAGTAACACAAATTCCTTGAACATATCCCAGCTGCACTTGTTATGCTCCCAGCAAAATTTGATCCAAAATTTGATAGGAATGGTTCTCAAGTGCCATGGGTTCAGAGAGTCTGGAAAGTTTCTGAGGTCCTTTATCCCTCTTTTTGTTTTATGGATGATGCAGTTGTTAGCATAATGTAGGCTCTAATATGACAAGAAACAGAGAAAGCTGAGATGGTGAACTTAATCTCAACATGAATGCCTTTTTCATTTCATTCTTTATTAAAAAGGTCAGCTGTAATTAAGGTGCTTACTTATTTAAACACCTGTAGATAAGGACAAATGATCTCACAGAGAAGCACCATGAATACTTAGATAAAGATAAGCTAGATGTTCACTAAATGGCTGGGTCTAATTAAATTTGCCCTAGAATACTTTAACCGCAATCTGAGACTGCTTCAGCCAGTTCTGTTATCTGAGAATTTCAGAAAAATGGGTGGAGACCCAAAAGACTGCGAAAGGATCAGAACAGTGTTCCTTTATCATAAGGCAGAAAAAAAGAATATTATAGACCACATAATTTCAGCTCTTGGAGAAATAGCAAAATAGACAGTCAAGGAATGTATAAGCAATTAAAAGAAAAATAAGGAAGACTGGCAGCAGTCAACAAGGATTCATTAGGGACAAATGATGTAAAACCAATCTAGTTGTTTTCCTCGGCAGGGTAGAAGGCTTGTATTTAGTGAGAAGTTACAGTGGATACCATATCTTGACTTTAGTAAGATTTCTGACCTTATCGCCTATAACATCCTCATAACCAACCTAAGAAACATAGTCTAGATGAAACCAGAGGATGGAAACCAAGATGTCCAGAAAAACATATCTGGAGAGTCTACACATACAGAGAGCGTACACTGTCAGAACACAATCCCATACAATAGACACCTCCACAGAGATTTATCCTCTCACCATTTCATTTATGACCCAGATGAATAAATACAGGATGTGTGTTAAATTAGCAGGTCTACAAACACATTTGGTAAGACGTAAATGCAAAATTTTACATGTAGTTTGGAACAACAGGTTCCACAACTAGAGGATGTAGTACAGGCAAGCCAACACTCTCACAGAGCAGTTAGGAGGCTGCAAAGTAATACAAGATGAACAAGGGTTGGAAGGGCTATGCTCATGCCAAAAAGGCAGTCACCATAATCATCAAGAGAGAAAGGGACATAAAGTCATCCTTCTGTTCTCCTCAGGGCTAGTAAGGCCTCTGTGGGAGCAGTATGTTCAGTTTGGGCCAGCATGCTTCTCAGACATAGAGCACTCAGGAAGAAGTAGTGAGTGACAGAAAGATCTGTTTCCTACAAAAGTTGTGGGTAGTTGAGCTCAGGGGAAATGCCAAAATGAGGCGTACAATAACAGCATCCACCTATGCAAGAGAACGCTGTAAAAAAGCTCTTACCCATGTCAAAGGTAGACAGTAAAAAAAGCTAATGACCTTCAACTAGAACAATGGTAGATACTAGGAAAGGCTTTCAGCAGTAAAAATAGTTAATTATCATGGAATCTGTAGGAATTCTCTCTCTGAAGATCTGTAATAACAAATTCAGATAAGTAGTCCATTGAAAACTCCAATTTACCCTTAGAAGGTAAAAAACACTTTTCTTTTTCTTGTCCTTTCTAACTCCACACTCCTCCTCTTCCCCCAGTGCCCGTTAAACTCCCCACATCTGCAGTTCCTCTCCCTTGACTGAAATTCTGCCGTGCTTTCATAGCTCCTTCCTACAGGAATTCACACTAGAATCCCCTCCTTCCCCCTTCCACTGTAACATCTTAATCAGATTTTTTGCATGCAACGTTTTTCCTTCTGCTACATTAACCTCCTTGCCTTAGAGAGCCTCTACATCTTTTTCAATCCCCATGCAAGCTGTATGCACTTGCAATCTACTTGGCAAGGGATGATACAGTCCCTGGCACACGTTTGACTAACTAGAACACCCATTCCTCCTGCCAGTTACAAGCCATAGCTGGATACGCTGTTTCCTCACCTTTCTGGTGGGAGGGTGGCACATGCATATTCCCCTGATTAAGCCAAACAGCACATGGCACCTCTGAATTGTCAGCAGTCCACAGAAAATTCCTCACAGGCTGGCATAGAAGACGACCTATTCTGAGCAACAGGTGTGTGTTTGGCCCGGGCTGGTAAGGAGATGAACTCCCTGATGTCCTGAGTTTCCTGTCACTACTGCATAGAATCATTTAGGTTGGAAGAGACCTTTCAGATCATCAATTCCAACTGCTAACCTAACTCTACCATACCACCACTAAACCATGTCCCTAAGCGCCTCATCTGCCCGTCTTTTAAATACCTCCAGGGATGGAGACTTGACCACTTCCCCAGGTAGCCCATTCCAATGCTTGATAACGCTTTTGGTAAAGAAATTTTTTCTAGTGCCCAACCTAAACCTGCCCTGGCACAACTTGAGGCCATTGCCCCTCATCCTGTTGCCTGTTACCTGGGAGAAGAGACCAACCCCCACCTCACTACAGCCTCCTTTCAGGTGGTTGTAGAGGGCAATAAGGCCTCCCTTCAGTCTCCTCTTCTCCAAGCTAAACAACCCCATTCCCCTCAGCCACTCCTCATAAAACCTGTGCTCCAAGATAACTCCAGGTTTTACTACAGCTAAACCTCTATTGAGTGAATATGGACTACTGTATTGGAAGAGTTTTCACCCATTGATTTCAGATGACTGCACTGAGATTGCCAGGCCAGAGTTTTTAGAAGCACTGGATTTTATTAATTACAGTTATTTTCAATGAAATCTATCCCAAACACGTCTGAAGCTTCAGTGCCAAGTTGATAACTTCTGATTAATATAAAATATTTTAAATGTGTATGCTTCCCTGTTAGTACTGCCTCACTTCCAGTACATGCATGCAGTTGCTCCAAGCTTTGCAAATACAAGGCACATACTAGAAAATCCTAGGAACATTTAACCAAAGGGTACATTTTAATTAAATAAAATGTGATTGCCGGTCAATTTTTTTTTTTTTTTTTAAAGGGAACCAATAAGTCTTATTTGAGACTCATAGTTACAGGCACAGGTTTTGAACTTATGATCATCAATTTTAGAAGCTTGTAATTTTTGACTCTGGCATACTTCATTTTGACGCGTCCATCATTTTTCAATTGGATGTATGCTGCTATCCAAAATCCATTACTTGTGCCATGAATTGCATAATGCTCTATTATTTACTTCTCATGTGGTATAATCAGACACATGCATCTTTGTTGGCTTTGTTACTGGCTTTCACTTTCCAATAAAGGAACCGGAATACATTAACTTAACATTTTAATGAATTGGTAACAGTAATGGGCACTTAGAGTATAGATTGCTTTTGTAATGTGCTACTGTATTGAGAAGTATACTGAAGTGTTGTCCAATCTTTACCAAGTAGTTAAGAAAGCATGATTTATTTTGGACTAGTTTTATTAGGCAGTTATTGATAGCTATATAATGAATGATCAGTATGCAAGGAAAAGCATTTGATTGCTTCTTTCAAACCATTCTTGTCATGTAGTGTAACCAAAATAAACAACCTCCTTTCAGCGACTGCTTAAATCACAGAAGAAATCCCTACCAGCACTAAATGAAAGGCCTTTTCCCCCCCTCCTCTTAAAGCAATCATTGTTCAAGCATATTATGAAATATTAGGTATTTTTCACTTGTATGTCCGTGACTCAAAATTATTCTGTACATGCTGTGGATATGATAGCATCCCTTTCTCTTTATTCCTTTCATGTGAGTGCAGTACAGTGTAGTGAGACAAACCCTCATACTTTCTTCAGAAAACGTAGTGATTCAAGCTGTAACAAATCTAGACTTTTTTCTAGCAGTGGTAATCCTCCATCCCATGTTACCGCACTGTTCAAAGCCATAGTAAAACCATGGCTGAAACTGAATTTCAAGTAAAAGCAAGAAAGTGGTTTTAATCTCACTAAATGCAAAAAAGCCCAGGGAGCTACATACAATTTTGAAAAAATAAGACAGTGATATCTGACTACCTGCTCTCCCACCAATAAATGTTCTCACCAACTAGAAAATTATTAATCAATCACAGATTTATTCAAATTCATATTTTGAACAACATCTAAGCATGTTTGTGAAATGCATCACCAAGAAACCATCTGTGCATTTTCAACTATACCATTTATATTTCATAAAACCAAACAGCTGTTTTGCTGTGATTTTTCCAAGCCTTTAAAATTGGCTTTCAAGATCCAAAGACATTGAGGTTACAGAACATAAACCACAAAAGTGTCTATTTCTGTTTGCCTGGAAGGGTGGTGGTGAGAAAAACTTACAAGATGCATAGAGAAATTCTTAGTACTGAGTTATGTCTTCACTATCTCAATTAGAGTGAAAAGTAATTGCCAGGATTATTTTGACCCTCCAGCCTAATTGCCCAAAGTCTCTCCCTTCCATTAGAAAGGGTCTGATACTAAAGGTGGAAATGCAAACCTGAACTCCAGATAAGGAAAGCAATCAGACAATATGTTAAAAATAATTATTACGTCTAATTCCATCAGAGTGAAAAGCTTAGGCTAATACTGGGCCTGTATAATATGGGTAAATAATTGGAAGAAATGGCATTTTATCTGCTGTGTACTGCATTTCTAAGCACAGATGAGTTACATTTACTGGAGGGCAGCTAATACTTATGTCGAAGGCAGAAAGTAACAGTGAGTCACTGTTCTTTATCTGAGACTTTGTTCACTGTTGCTGCCTGAACCAATATAAGCCATTTTGATTAAAATGGTAATGCATACCTCAGTACAGGCAAGTATAACATGTACTTCAAGTTTAAATCCTATATTCTGCAATTAGTTACATTTCATCTAAGTACGATACATTCCCCTATATTATAGAAAAGAAACTCTCCAATATCTTTGTTGTTGTTGCTTCACAAGACACCATAGCTTTAAGAGATTAGATTTAGGTAGGAAGATTAGGAGGAATAAAGAGGAATTGTATCTTCTGGTAAAAGAAAAAAATAATCAGAAAATCACAGAATTCCAGTTGGAAGGGACCTGGGAACGTCTCTAGCCCAACCTCTTGCTCAAAGCAGGATCAACACTGAAATCAGACCAGGTTGCTCAGGGTTTTGTCCGGTCAGGGCTTGAAAGTCTCCAAGGATGGAGACACCATAACCCTTCTCTGCAGCCTCTTGCAGTGTTTTTCCATCTTTACAGGGCAAGGGGATTCTGCCCCAACCTTCTCTGTGGCCTCCCCTAAACTCCCATCAGTTCACTGCTGTATTTCTCTTACTGGAGGTTCCCAACTTGGATGCAGTACTCTAGATGGGGCCTAATGAGTGGTTACTTCCAACCACTTTCTCCTTCATATGTCCAAAAACATCCTCCGAGAAGATTTGTTCCTAGAAACAAAGCAAGTCCAATTGACCCATAGTTTCCCTGATCGTCCTTCCTGCTACTTTTAAAGACTGGCGAGACACAGATGTCTCCCACATGATCTTATCAATCCGTTTCCTAAATATATCAAAGCCTGCTCTCCTAGCTCCAGGGTCTACACTGCTACTTGCCTTCCTCACTCTTGTCAGCATCTCAATCTCCACCATTTCACAATCACCACAGTCAAGGCTGACATTGATAGTCATGTCCTCAACCAGATTTTGGTTGTGAGCAGCAGATCCAGAAGAACATCACAGCTAGCTATGTCACGTAGCATCTGTATTAAGAAGTTACCTAACACAGTCCAGACACTCCTCACATTTCTTGCACTCCTCAAGTATCGGGTCCTGCACTTGGGTCACCACAACCCCATGCAATGCTACAGGCTTGGGAAAGACTGGCTGGAAAGCTGCCTGGCAGAAAAGGACCTGGGGGTACTGGTTGACAGCCAGCTGAATAAGAGCCAGCAGTGTGCCCAGGTGGCCAAGAGGGCCAATAGGATCCTGGCTTGTATCAGGAATAGCGTGGCCAGCAGGACCAGGGCAGTCATCCTTTCCCTGTACTCAGCACTGGTGAGGCTGCACCTCCAATACTGTGTTCAGGTTTGGGCCCCTCACTACAAGAAAGACATGTTGCTGGAACATGTCCAGAGAAAGGCAAAGGGTCTGGAGCACAAGTCTGATGAGGAGCAGCTGAGGGAACTGGGGTTGTTTAGCCTGGAGAAGGGGAGGATGAGGGGAGATCTTATTACCCTTTACGACTACCTGAAAGGAGGTTGTAGCGAGGTGGGTATTGGTCTCTTCTCCCAGGTAACGGGCAATAGGACAAGGGGAAATGGCCTCAAGTTGTGCCAGAAGAGGTTTAGATTGGACATTAGGAAAAATTTCTTCACTAAAAGGGCTGTTAAGCATTGGAATGGGCTGCCCAGGGAAGTGGCTGAGTCCCCATCCCTGGAGGTAATTAAAAGACAGGCAGACAAGGTGCTTAGGGACATGGTTTAGTAGTGGAGAGGTACAGTTGGACTCAACAATCTTAAAGATTTTTTGAACCAAATGATTCTATGATTAATTGGAAGCTGTTATTTGCAACCCTTGTGTGTTTAGTTTAAGGCCCTCCTTACCAGTCTGCCAAGCCTGCTGGCAAAGATGTCTTCACCCACCTTCTTAGGTGACTATACAGCCAGTTGCTACCTTGCAGAATGTGTCCACTCTTATCCAAACTTCTCCACTCATCTGTTGGGTGAAGGAGGGTTAACCAGGTCCTTCACTTTTGCCTCTAAAGCTCTGCAATCATTCTTGACTTATTCCATACCACTGATAGCAGTATCATTGCTGCCCATGGTCAAATACGCAATACAGGATAATAGCCCAAGGACCGGAGCAGAAAATAAAGGGGTACTTTCAGCCTTTAGTGTCCAAGCAAGGTGAAGTGTGGGTCTACCAACAGAACAGCAAAAATTGCATTAGCTAGAGCAAGGGACTGCATCCTGGCTGTTTGTAATTTTGGGCCTAATCCCAGCTGGCTTTGACTGTGCCAGGTATATTCTGAGGTTATGCCCTTCCTGAAAAAGGCAAAGGCAGAACCAGCACCACTAGAAACAGGCAACCTTGTCAGAGCTCCCCAGGGCAGGGCTCAGGGCACTCTCAACACCACAATCACATTTTGGCAAGGTTAATTGCTAACCCTGAAGTCAGCTAATGCTCAGCTAAAATTTTTTAGAAGTACTCTGTCATTCAGTTAGTGTCATAGGATGCCTAGGACAGGAGCAATACCCAAGGGCTGTACAATAATATTTAAACAATTAGGTTTATTATCTGCTTGTTTTAATTAAATGCTGCGATTTTTTCCCTAGGGGAAAAAAATTTTAACATTAAACAATTTAATTTGAAGTAAATGGGCCTCAAAGATATATCATTTACTCTGATTTGGTTTACCCAGCACAGAAGGAAGATTCCTATTCATGAACTATTAATATGACATAGCCCAATCAGATATGTTTCATTTGTGTCCTACTTCAAATCTTTAGGTTCTCCCATCTGTCAAAAATCTTTGGGCTGCTGAATGATAAAGCCTTGTTGCTATGGCAATTAGTTCCATTACCTAGGTGACAGTGCTGGCATGATGTCACCACTAAAGCAATCTAACTCCTGAAATATTTTTAGTGTCTGTTGCAGATGGACCACAGTAAAAACAGCATTTATCAGTGACCCAAAATACCCACAGGTGATGGGAGTGATGGGAAGGAAGGTGCAGCTTGACCACCGTCTGTACTACCTGAAGAAGTGCAGGAAAAGAGCAGACTATGCAAGTAGACCATCTGCATTCACCAATGCTATCAGAGAATGACAGGGAAGCAGAAGTAAAAATTTTTAAAAAGAGAAAAAAGAAAACCTGCAGCTTCCCTCTTTGGCAACAGCTGGATGAACTGCACCACCCTGCTCCCAGCACATCGCCCTCTAATTGAGTAACTTGAAGGCATGCTCTGCTGATGTGTACATTTGCATATTTAAAGCATTGTTATTAATTTTGATGTAATATTTAGTCAGGGGTCAAAGTCTCACTGTAGCAGGAACTGTATGGGCAAGAACAATACTTGATAGCCTCTGCCCTCCCAGAGCTTACAGACTGGCAGAGGGGTTCAGGTGATGGAAGAAGCAGTTGCTGCCCTTTTCCTGGTTACCTACAATTTATGAAAGCTTTTATCTTCTAGTCATACCAATTTATAGAGCTCACAGTGCGACTGAAGCCCACAGGTAGGAAATGTAGTAGTGATTAAAAGGACAATGGTAACATCTGCTACAGTTTGGTTTTTTTCCTCCTCCCTTGGCTTTGCCTCAGATTTCTGGGGCACGCTGAACTGAGCCGGTGCTAGTTACGTAGTCAGCAACCAGATTGCACCTGCTTTGACCAGGAAATCTGCATAAAAAGAGACAGGATTTATTCTTCTTTTTCTTACTCAAATTAAACTCCATGTTTTGGAAACTAGCCAGGGAACCAGTAGTTACAGAACACCCATAGCTGTGTTAGTGCTGATGAAGGACTTCATTAATCTTTAAGTGTTCAGAACGATCAACAAAAAAAAAAAAGTTATTTTCACTGTCACATACACTAGGTCTCTTCTTCCCCCCTGCCAAGCTAGTGTATAAGCAACTAAATACAACCAAGTGAAGAATTTGCATCAAATAACCAATGAGAAGAGTTCTCTTCCCTTTCTCCGATGACGAATTGCTCCCAAAACAAATAAATTATTGGTTTATTCATTATTTAGAAATATAAGGCTATGCTTACAGCAAGTAGTCCTTGATCCATAAATCATTGGCAAACCATTAATTATACACACTCACCACTTGCTGTCTTGGTTAGTCATATAAATCATATGGCACCCTGAACAGGTGAATGATAGTTCCTAAACATTGCAATTTGTTGCTTTTATGTCACTTCCCACCCCCCATACTGCATCAGACTTTGTCAGGAACACTACATCCCGCTTGCGCATCAGCAGCCTCTTTGTTCATCCTTTCTCTCCAAGTATCCACTGCTACAAGTCACATTTGCAACAAACTTCTGAACTTGCCTAGTTCAAGATGTAGCTCTTGTTCTCCTTGGTGCCCCCTGCCTGCCTGACCACCTACCATTGCAAAGCTGAAAAAACCCTATAGCAATAATGTCATTGTGGGGGAGAAAAAAAAGAAGAGTTTCTCTGATGAAGATGCAGACTGACTTCACAGTTGTAGGGACTGTACTACCCTTAAGTCCAAATTGTCAACAAACCACCAGAGGAATCCTACATGTGGGCACACTTCTGACATGGTCAAAGGTCACATCAGTAATTTCTCTCACAGGGATTACTATTTCATATGGGTCTTCTGCTGGGATGTTCAAGTAAATTAACACTGATGACATGCCCTTTACTTGCTAGCCTGTGGACCTTCATTAGGGCTGGAGAAGAACATTGTTTTCTACCAGAAGCCACAGCAAGCCAAGCATGTCTTTTGCTAACCTGCCCATGCAGTTCTTTCTTGCACTTGATCCCGCATTGACACTCTGCTCTCTGAACATTCATTTCTCCCTTACTTTCTACTTCACTGACGATGAGCACAGATGACAGCGCCAGAAGCCCACATCACTGCGGATCCAGGTATGGAGTTTTGCAGCACAGTTCCAGAGGTGAGGGGTCACACACAATGCTCACCTTGTGCATCTGCTGAAATCGTATACAGTTTGACTAAATGGCTTTCTACGAGCTACTGAGAACTAGAACAAGGATTGCCATCTGCAGCTGAGAAAGGGGGAATATTAAAGCTCATTTATGAACAGTAACAGGACCCACTTGAAACTCTCACAAATATAATAGAAGTTGACCTAATCTCGCTGCTCAATTGAATTTTTTTTACTAATACGCTCCGAGATACCTTACCCTCCTGCATTTTTGGGGACATCAGCATTCATAGTGGGAGTGGCAGAGTTCTGACTGTTGATGCCCCAAGCTGTGTGCACTGTATCTTCCGCTTTATTCTGTGTAAAATCTCCATTTTGGACTCATGACAGCCTTCACCAGATTACATACTGGTAGACAGAGGCAAATGCTCAAGTTAGAGTTTTATACAGTAGATAGAGAAGGACTTAATTTCTTATAGGTATCTTTCTTCAGCTCCAAGGAGGCATCTTTGGCCTGAGTGCTTTATGAAGATACGTGGCTCCAACAGTGCAGTCCCGAGGCAGATATGGAATAACTGTGTATGTGAGAAAAAGTGACTGCCTCAGCAGGAGACAAATCCACATAACCATTTTGCACTAGACAGTACACAAAAACATCAAGTAGGAACTGCTAAGTTAAGAACAGGAGATGAGGTACATCTAAGCACAACCCAAATTGCATCCTTTAGTCCCTATCCCAGGGCTTGCTCCTGGGAGAGCTGAGCAGCCTTCTCTGCCTTGCAAACCTGGCATCTGCAGTTAAGCAAGTGCATGTGTGCTTTGTGAATCAGGACCTTTCCAAAGAAAATGCTCATACTTCACCTAAGGATCATTTAACAACTAAATAAAACTCAGCTACCCAAGATGGAACCAACAGCAACATGTTAAGTTGTGGTTTAGTTTATGAACTGAAAATGACAGTATCCAGTCAAAACAGTAGAAAAAAAATCATCTAGGTAGCCAGGAAATAAGTCACTCAAGTGAAAACTGGTCAGGACATCATCTATGAGGACTGAGGGGTATACAAAAAATTAATTGCAAGTGGTCAGGAACTCCATATCATATCAGTTGTCAGTGAGATGATCAGTTAATGCTGTTACCAATACGTATTTGACCCTATGTATGCTTCCTACATGACAAATTCTAGTTTACAGAGGAAAACATTTAAAAGGCTGTTAACTGTGTAGGACCATGTGCCAAATTAAATCCCTGCTATCCTTACACCTAGGCATGCTGAGCTTATTAAAAGCAACTGATAATGCTGTCTAGCTCCTGCCACAAGAAAGACATTGAAATCACTGACTTTCTATAAAAGATAAACCCAATTCATCCAAAGTAGTAATAACCCATACAGAACAGCTTGCACCAGTGGTACCTATGTTACAGAAATAAGTATAACCAGTTTTGTACACTGTAATTTATACATAATAGCCATAATATATCATCTATACAAGAATTCATCCTGAATATGCTAAAACTGGAATAAAGATATTACCTTGTACTGGGGTAAAGGCAGCTCTCAATACAAACCTTAAAAATGTTACTGACTTGCTTTCAGCAATATTAAGATTAGGCAATCTTTTAGCTTTTCCTTAGAGACATCCTAATTCAAGCTCTGCAGTTATCATAATAGCACAGGTACAAGCATATCGGAAACTATTGGCTATAATATAAGCTTGCTATATTTATTTCAAACTTGTGTTAACGTTGGAGGGATACCATGGGAAAAGTGCTGGTATAAATTTCTTATGAACTGTTCGTGATTTTCAAAGATGCCCAATTAACTCACTTGTTCTTCCTTTAAAGGGAACGTCTCAAAAACTGCCATAGTGCAAACATTATGTCATCTAGTATCAACTGAGAGAAAATGTAAAATGTATGCAATACCAACAGAAATGCTTTTAAACCCACACTTCATGTTACCCTTGGTAACCAGTAAGACATACTGCCATGCTGTAACGTATTAGTGTTCAAGGCTCTTTAGAAAACCACAGCTCTGGCTATTTAGGATAATGGGTTGGTGCACGCGCTTGTACGTCCCGAAAAGTGCATTCTTGCAAATAGCACTTACATTTTCAGCTATAGCTATTTTATTTCTTATTTAATTGAGAAAAAAGGTCTTCCTTTAGTTAGTAGTCTGATGGATCAGTTTATGACCTAGAAACACACTGATGTCTTTAGGGTACAAACTCACAAAAATCCCATTTTGTCCTTAGGGAGGCAAGATTAAATATTTCAATTGATAATTATCCAATTCATAGGAAGTGGTCAATTCCTCAACTGCCATACTTTTGGTCTACGCATGTTGTTGTCTTGATGACGGAGCACTGCTGTCGATGGTGGCGGGTGTGCCAGCCATTTGGGGTGTAGCTTAGAGCTGCTTGCTCCAGAGCCAGGTCTCCGAGTCCCCTCTTTCTCAGAAACTGCATATTTTTGGGGTTTCATTTACAAAAATAGATTGCTTCAGCAGTACATAAGAACTAAGATGGTCCAACATAGCAGAGGGAAAATCCTCTTTTCCTTTCTCCTCCCTATGCTACAGCCCAGGAACTGATGCGCTGATGGAAGGAGGACTACTTTTTAAGGGGAGGGAAGGGTTTTTTTTTTCCTTAACCAAGCAGATAAACAACAGCTAGCTCTCCCTCCCTCTGTTTCCTTGTCTTTTTTCAATTGTAATCCTCCTGCATAGTACAAATTGCTGTATATTTGCTTGTGCTTCCCCACTGCCCAACAGTCACTCCAATTATAAAGGGATGAAAGAAAAGAGAATGCTTTTTCTTTTCTAACCATAATCTTCCACAAATCTCAACTATTCCTGCTACTAAGATGTGCTTTGGCTTCCATGCACTTCACTCAATACCATCTGTACACATCCAAGGACAAAAACATCCCTTTTGTTACTAAGAAGTGGCCTTGTATAGCTCTCAATTTGCAGAGGGAGTTTGGCTACACAGGAGATTAGTTTTCTTGCTGAGGAATATCCTATTGTGAAAGCAGTGTTATTCCTGCCTTTTTAAAATGTAGAGACAAGCAGGAGGCAATGCAGAGATTACTAACTATGCCTAAAAATAATGAAATGTTGTTCAACGTATTAATATGTATCTTTAGAAGTGGGCACTGCTGCACAGTACTCGCAAGCATTCTCACTCAGATTCTCTCACCTATACCACTTGCAAGACACTTCAATAATGTAAGACCCAACCCCAGCGACACATATTATTTTTTAAAAAGTATTTCTGACAGTCTGCCTCACTCATATCAGCATCTTTTCACAGCACAAGTAGCCCAAGTGACGTTAAGTACACCCACTGAATTTTGTTCTGGACATACTGTGTTTCCATCAAACGTTACCCAAGACCACCAAGAGCAGCCGAAAGACAAGAGGGACTCAAGGCCATGGTTGTTCTGGAAAGGCTCTCCAGGTGGTGGGTGTAGCTCTGCATTTTCTCCATGTGCATAACACATGCACAGGAAGGCATCTGCTTGACCTTCCCCTGGGAAAATGGTGGTCATTCTGCTGGTATTACAAAAGGAACAGGGGAAGCCTGACCAATGTTTGGTTTTGATCTTGAAGGAGGAGTAGGACTCAGTTTTAGCTCACTAGTACTCAGGAAGTCTGGTCTTCTGATGAACTGGAGGACTCCATCTAACAGAAAGGCTTAAAAACTATGAAAGGAAACTGAGAGCAGGAAGAAGGAGAGATGGCTGGAATATAAACAGCATGAAGGAAAAAGAAAAAGTAGACTGAAATCACAACTATTATTCTAGTGTTGTATTTGCCCTCACTTTGAGGAGTGGAAAATTAGTGGGCACAGCTTGTCAAAGGGTAACAGTAAAATCAGAGTATTGGTTGTGCTCCAAAATAACCAATCCAAATATTTCAACTCCCTTTCTTCGTTCCATGCAAGTACTTTCAACTGACTCTTTTGACCACTTGTTTCCCCTCTCTCTTGTCCATCCAGGATACTTATAACTAAAACATAAGACAATAAAAAATTAAGTACAAGTGAAAGAGGTCTGGGTAGGTTTTGCTGGAATAACTCAGCTATGCTCATCAACTGATGCTCAGACATCAGAGCATTCAATAGCTTATCAACACATTAAAAATACATTGACTATCATTCTCACGTATGATTCTTGCTACACTCTGGGCCCATAATGTTTTTTTCTTCTACAGAAATACCCTGCTTAAGCTGCCTGATTGATCTTTAAACACATGCAAAGGAAAAAGGTCCACTAATGCAATCCCACTGTCACTGTTTTCAAAGCTATTGAACTGTGAACCCTGTGTATTAGGCAACTGATGTGTGAACACCTCATCTGGCAATCTCTCTAAGTAAAATATCTCAGTAGATAAATTTAGTTAAACTGTGTATAATTAGAACATGAAAAAGCAACTTATTTCATGGAGTATAAAAGACTCCTCATATAATACTGATAAACAACTTCTTTGCTCTATTGGGCCTTCACATACAAACATATACAGTAGTACACATGTAGAAAATATTATATATACTTCATGCGAAAACCGATTTTCTCCTTAAATTATGCTATGAATTACTCTGCTCACTCTATATGAGATAACCCAATACATGCAAAAAAAAGACCAAGCCTTGAATCTGAAGGTCTTGGTACTTAATTGCGAAGTCCACAAGAATTACTGTTACATGTATACAACCTAGGTCAAGTATTATTTTTGAGCGTCATTGGAATAATTCCTTCCTCATCAGTTATAGTGTCATTACTTGTGCAGAGCAGCAAAGTAGTAATGAATTAACACAAACTTCTGAAATCCACTCAGTACACATTTTCAGCGACATAAAGGGTTTTTCCTGGTCATTTATTTTTATTTCAGTTAGTCTATAAAATTCAGTATGCTTAATATTAAAGAGGAAAACACATAATTGATTCACCACACTTGCTAGTGGTATAGCAGCAATTACAGAAAACATCTTTACATCAGCATTCCTTGATGTATTATCTGATCATTAGTATTCATTTATTAAAAAAGGATTTGTGAATTATACACTAGAAGTAGTGACACAGATGACAAAATAGTAAAAAAAAAATATGGATTCATAGAGCATAAAATTAAAGCAGAAAGTAAGAATGTAGAGGCTGAGCTAATTGCTACAAAAAATCCTCCACACAGCATCTGGATTAGTCAGTGACATGAGCTGCTTTAGTTCACTTGGTTATCTAAAAATATTACAGTACCCAGGCCTGAGTTAATATTCTAGAATTTACAAATATATTAAATACAAAAAAAAATAATTGCCCTAAAAGTCATCATTCAAGACACTGCCAATACGGACAAAGACAGCATCCAGCTGGTAGTCAGCATACTAACTCTTTGGTTTCATACTAACTGGTAATAAGATTTGCCTTCTTCAGCCCAAACTCTGTCTGCAATGATGTACTGATAACCTTCAGCTGAACCTTACCTTAGAGATACTGCACTCTCCAAGTCAGTTCTCAGCTTCCCTAAGCTGACCAAACACGAGGGACACCATAGTAAAAGCAGTCTGGAATGTCCCCAATGCCCAGGCCCATTCAATTAATATCATTTGCCAAATGTTCTTTTCCCCCTCCCTCTACACACCTTCCTTCACCCCACCCCCCTCAAAAAAAAAAAAACAAAAACCAAAACCAAACCCAACAAACCTCTGATTATTTTCCAACAAACTCTGAACTTTGAAAAGTTACAAGAGTAGACAAGTGTCATAAGATACTTTATTGTCACTGCTCTCTTCCACAGAAAGAAGAGGAGGTTGTGGGAACTCTAGAGAGAGACATACAAATGTGTTACTTTCAGAACAAGAAGATATTCGAAGATATGGAAAGAAAGGACTACTAGAAGTACAGTAACTTAGCACTGAAGAACATGTTTTACAGTAAAACATCACTTGCAGAACAGTATCAGAAATTGTATTTATTTCATGGAAATGTGACTCGGAGAAAGACTTCAGAATTATTGTATCTCACTTCAAAGCACAGTGCTCAGTTCACAGCTGAAAACATGGGTTCTTGCAATCAATACTAGAATCTAAGTCGATTGAAACCAAATACTAGAATTAAAACTAAAAAGGCAGGGTGTTGGGTTGTCCCCCCCCCCCCCCCCCAAGTGCCTATTCTATCACCAATAGTAAAGTCCTTCCTGATTTTCTTTTTTTTCTTTGTAACAAAACCAGACCCCTTTTCTCCTGATCAGCCGCTGCTGGCAGAATGCGTTGTGTGGCACAGCTCAATACAGAGACAGCCTCCTCCCCAGCCTACAGGAGATCCACCACGCTGGGTCAGACAAAAGTCCCATCTATCTCAATACTTCGTGTCCTGCTGTGGACATAAACGGATGCCTAAGACTCAGAACAAGGCTTCAGTATATCAATATACGATGTTTCCCTGTAATTATCTCCCAAGCTCCCACTCACGGGGCTTCCTTTGCTGGGTGCTGGTTTCTTCTTCATTTAGCAGCTCTACGACAGTGCCCAATTTCCCTGGAACCCCCCTATGGTTTTCCAAGTGCTATAATGCTGACAGGCAGAAGGCTACTACAAACTGTGCTTTGTTGTAAGAAATGAACGGTTATGATTAAGTTTAAAAGGGATCATAGCTCTCAGTATTTTCCTTTAAAATAATTGCTTTTTAAAACAGAACTATAAAATAATGAAAAGAAGGTTTAAAACAATCCAACCGTTACCTTCTTGGGATTTTTAAGATCTGTATTTTTGGGGGAAAACTGTTTGTGGCAGGGTTCTTGAGTGTGGGTGCCTGTATTTAAAAACACCACCACACATCTCAAGGAAGTATTGAAGAAGTGATGAGAAAAAAAGCTCTGCACTTATCAGAATTATGAAATCAGTATCAAATGACAATTTAAGATAATCTATAAGATGGTACAGTAGTTGTTAAAAATTTAGAATAACCAGGCAAAAATAGTCCAGCAAGATGTTAATGTTACTCCAGACCATAAAAGGTGAAGTGTAGACAAACAAAGAGTGAATAGGAAAGTTATCAAGGACAGAAGGAGGGGGGAAAAAAAAAAGGCAAGGAAACAACCCCCAAACAAAACACCGTTAAAGAAAAGTAATGCCTCTTTTCTTCACCAAGACATAGGTTGGAAAAAAAATATTGAACGGTACCACTATACCAGTGACCACTCCACTCTCTTGTGTGCAGTCAGATGATGGGACTGGAAAGAATCTCTTGGGTTACCGAGATCAGGCTTATATGATTGCAGGCACCACGTCATATAAACACCTAAATGAACTCACCAATCTTCTTACACATAGTTCAGCTTTCTTTTGCCTCTACTACTCCAGTTGCAGGCTGCCCAGCATGCTTTTAGGCCAGCATTTTCCTTGAATAATTCACCTTTCTCCCACTCATGTCCCTCCCTTGGTATTATTTTGCTGGCCAAAACAAGGAAAGCACTTTCACTCCCCTAACACAAGTTCTCCATTCCTGCAAGCCCTTCTCATCTTTTCCATCATGAATGCATTTCCAATGAACACTCGTGACGAGCTTCACATGGTACTTCAGATACCAAAGTTTCTCCAAGCTGGAAATCTTTCTCCTGACACATTGTCCCATCAAATTTGTCTTTTTTGCATTTGCTTAGCATTATTAGTGTAAGACCATCAATTGTCCTGGGACCAGCTAATGCACTCTCAACTAATGCACCTGAGCTGCATTCCGGAGGTGTTCAAGTACCCCAGACATGCATTTAACTAGATCACTGAGCAAACCACCTAAGAGGCTCTTTCTCTCTCTCACCTAAGCAAGGTACCGCTGTCTGATGAGTAACATGAGAACAATACTTTATGTAAGCAACTTCCAAGTGAAGTTACTGATTAGTGCAGACATTGTGAAGGCAAAAAGCCATCAGAATTTGGCAGGAAGAACTGTGTCATTAAGTAATTCCATCTAAGTGACAAAACGATTTGCAGATCACCACACTGACTTCTCTGACTTTCCTTCTCACACTCTAGTACACTATGAACAGAAGTGTCATTTGGGATCTTTTTCTCCTCAACCGTACTTCTTTTTCATGTCACATCACAAGTTTACCAGAAGTCTTCTGTCATCTTCTAGCAAACACAGGACTAAGAGGTTTGGATGCCACCTCTGTTCAAAAATTGTGGAATGCAGCAGAAATTGAGCTATTAATCATGGAGAGAAGCACAACACAGAGTAAGGAGAAATGAAATGAAAACATACAGCTCAGCTGGAAGTCTGAAGATATCTTAAGGAGAAAAGTGGCCAAGCAAGAATGAATCAGAACCTTATCCTAACCTCATGCTCTTAATAAAGTCTGGTGGCATGGGCATAAAGCATTTTCAAGTCCTATTCGGCTTGGTTGGGGATGAAGTTCAAGGAGTGAGTTCGCAACCACACTCACCGTGGTGAAGGCTCTATAGGAGTCAGAGAAGCTACAAATCAGTGTCACAAAACTTACTAAATGAGAACCTCACTGAAACTGGGTGAAGATATTTCAGAAAAACATGGAGGAAAGCATTCTCCAAATGGTGTGTTCTAGTTGTTAATAAAACCCCAACAGCAATAGGCTCTCACACCTGGAATTCAAGGGTCTTTTCTACAACCAGGTCATCTCTGTGGGTAGATAGCCACAGTTCTTGCTTCAAAATGGGATGTGAACATCTTCAAGGTAAATGCCATCCCTTTTGCTGTGAGCATCTCGCTTGTCATTAGATGACATTGGAAAACTCTGAGCTAACCGATGACCACAGCTGCACTTGCACTGAGAGCATCTGCACTGTGCAACTACTGACCCAGGACCAAGCATCTGGAGTTCAGGGAAGCGACTGTTATAGTTCTGAGCAACAATTTATTCAGGACAATAATTAACTAAAGAAAAAATAAGTTATGAGCCACCAGTACCAGGATATAAGGCTTGAAAGGGACAAGTAAAATGACAGCAGCATTAATATTCCAAAGATACTGTTTGAAAAAAATTCCAATTTTTCTCCATAAGAAATAGAAGGGACACTAGAAAATACTCTGTTCGT
Organism: Egretta garzetta; assembly: GCF_000687185.1. NCBI lineage: Eukaryota > Metazoa > Chordata > Aves > Pelecaniformes > Ardeidae > Egretta > Egretta garzetta. The sequence goes on from NW_009258621.1 coordinate 3,232,890, forward strand.
ACAATTACGCAGTACGTATAGCGAGGGATGTGAGCCACAGGACCCTGCCAAGGGAAAGTTTCCCCCCACTCACACGCATGACTTCATTGCAGTCACACATCCATTAATCCAGAGCGGCCACTTCGGCTCTCTCACTGCAGCTACAACTAACGTGCCTGCTTTGAAAAGCAAACTTCTCTGTGCCATCAAAAAACCCTTCTGATGGTGTGCTTTAAACACACCCACTGACAGACCTTCAGTCTTCAACTGGATCGGGACTTTTCAAGAGCTGTGAGAGCATGCTTTGCCATACCCATCTGACAGTGTGAGACCACATGTCCATGCAGACCTGCCTGTTCCTATGGCCATTACACATGCCCTGCTGCCTTCTCGAAAGAAAAGGGGCTTCCACCATTATCCTACAGTTCAGCCAACTACACAAACTCTGGAAATAAACATATGCATCAACTGAAGCAGCCTTATTTTTAGATGTGTTAAAAACCACAGAGCTCTCAGAGTTACTGTATAGAAAAGTCAGGACCTAAGTTGCTTAAGTATCTAAATATGAATTATTTTTGTCTTAATCACCTGCTGGAAAGCCATGGATCTACAATATTATTGGTCCAGCTATATTCTAAGGGAACTCTTTCCTATCTTTCAGATGATCAGCTCTCTCTTCTGCAAATCTGGGCTCAGCTGCATGTTGGTGCCTGAAGAGCCATTTCTGTATCAGATGATTCATTTGCTGCAGATAAGGTACAATAAGCCCAGCCACCAAGAAACCACACCCCCTCACAATTTGGCTTATGTAATTGCTACGCTTATGAGTTTCACACATGAAAAGCTACTGGTTGTTTTCCACACAGCTGCAGACTCTGTTTCTCTGCAGGCAGAGTATTCCTATGTGAACGTGAGCAAAACGTTGCTTGGTTTAGGTTTTCTTGGATTCAAATGCCACCAAGGAACCCATCTTCCCATACTAATTGATGGTGTGGGACTTCAGACAGAAGAACAAACCCCTCTCTGTCGTCTGTACACAGAAGGAGCTGAAAAAATAATTGGCAGCAAGCTTAACTGGAGGCTAAAGGTAAACTCCAAATGAAGGGAAATTCCAGTGTTGCCCATAATAGTTGTTTTATCAGTATTCAGATTTTTACTATTACTGTAGTCTCTTACAAATAAAGCTGTTTGCCGGCACCCCATCAGAAAGGCATTATCAGAAAAATCAGTCAGACTACTTCAGCTGTAACTGGGCATGCAACGCTACCCATCTTAAAGGCTCAGATTTATGAGGCAGAAACATTGCTTCAGGCAGTTTTCAAGAATAGGTACAGGAGGCGGAGAGTACAGAGAGGAGGGTGTTGTGTTGTGGTTAAAGGTTATAAAGCTGCATTTACACAGCGCTCTTCAATAGCTACAAAATTAACTCAGATATTTCAGGAAAAGGACAAGTACAAAATCATTGGTGCTGCAGAAACAAGGGGAAAAAGAACTTTTTTCCCAGTGAAACTCCTGTCAAAACGGAAAACAGGCAATTTATGTAGAGGTACCAGAAACAAAGTTTCATCTGCAGCAACGTCAATTTAGAAGCAGACTGTGGGAGAAGGGGAGAGGATGAGGCGTAGGAAATTTAACATGCTTCCCAGGCACATGCTGTGACAGTACACGATTCTCACCTCCTAAAGCCCATGAATCAAAGGTATTGAAGATTCAAGCATTTTTCTCCTGGCAGTGGGTGGCCTAGTCCCAAAAATCCAGCTGCCTTTCTGTATGAGAGACAGCTGAAATCATCTTCACATACACTAGATTTATGTTATTATGCAGATCATATCAAACATATATGCTCTGCTGAGTTTTTCTCCTGATGTAATTGCACCCTTCTCCAAGCTAAGCAGATGTCCTGTCACAAAATAGCATAGGCATACCCCAAAAATCAACCAAGTTATTAGACCCTTATAAATAGCCCTTTTCTCTTTTTTCCTCTTCCTTCTCCCCAACTTTCATCTACTTCAGATCTTTTGTAGTGCTGACCTGGAGCTCAGCTCTTTTCAGAAAAGCAGAGGAAGAGGGCTAAGCTGAAGAGATGTTCCTCTGAGTACCCGATTGATTATTTGACTTAAATGGGATGGACCTCTCGAGGTATTTTCACATTTTTTTAAAGAAAATACTTGCAACGATGGACAAGCCTTACAGGTCCTAGAGGTCCCTTCCAAATTAAACACAGGACAGTTGGGGCAGCATGGCCAATGCCAGGCCTTGGGAGCCTGACAGGCTTCAGATATGGCTCTCCCCATCATAACATACTGCAGGGTGTAGCCCAGGTCAGGTTGTTCAGATGTAGTCACAGGTTACATCAAAGACTGCAAACAATGAAAAATTTTTTTTTTTTATCCTTAATGTTGTCAATAACCTCTTCTCCCACCACTAATTTCAAGTCACAACACACGCAGAGAGGAATTTATCAGAGCACGGCAGGCTTCACAGCACCTTGCTGTATATTGGGAGGGTCCCAGAAGAAACTCAGCACACCTTACTATAATTATCCTGGAAAGCACAGATGGCTAAAACTAAGGGCAAAGCTATCGAGAGTCAAAGCCACAGACTGAACACCCATGTCTGGGAGCAGCAGTCCGTGCAGTCAGCCACCTTGTCCTCAATGCTGAACAAAATGGGCTCCTTCAGGGGAAAATCCCCTCATGAGGCAGCTACATGAGAACACGCAGTCTCTTAAAGTCTCCCTGTTTATTCCAAGAGGTCCCATGCCGGAAGATTTATATCCCTGTCCTCACCACTCATTTTATTGTCCGCTAGTTTTCAGTTTGGAAATCCTTGCTGCCTAAACTATACACTTTTAGGCTTTCCTCTCAGAACACCACTGGGATGAGCTCCACAGGCCATGCATGCTTTCCCTCACACCCCTTTTTTTACTTGCATTATTTTGGTTTCATAGATTTCACTCTTGTTCATGTACTATGGAAGAGGGTAAACAAAATAGTATCAAATGCATCAGTGATAATTGCTGTGTACCCTCCTAATGTCCCCTCATTTTACCTTTTTCTCTTCAGTAAAGAGTCCCAATTACACATAAGAGAGACTTTCCGTAACACTAAATACTCTCATTGCCTGCTTTGGCAGGACCTCAATTTCTGCTGCAACCCTTCATCTCTGGTCCCTTTTGCTAGCCCAGATCTGATCACAGGCTATGCCTTTACTACTCAGGAAGGTCTTGTCACTTCCATAATGAGAAGAGTCTTTAGACTAAAAAACTAGTGCACCACACCAGCATTGAGTTTTTCAAATTATTTCTTTATCATTTACTTAATAGCACAAGAGAACCGGTGCACAGGATCCCAGTGCTTTTTCTAACATCCACCTTTCAACGCAGTGGTTCTGCAGTGATTTAGTGGAAATAGCTTATTACTTAGTGATAGCTGGTATTAGTCATGTTGGCTTTTATGCAATGATCATCTAAAATGGGCACGGTATGAGTACAATATCTCCATCTGTATCAATATGCATGCGATTTAAAAAGGGTGTCTAAATAAGGATTTAGGGGACTAATTGTGGATACTTACTTTCTAAAATGGCAGCATTAAAAAGCTGCCATTTCACTTTGTAATTAGCACCAGGCTTTTTAGCAATTCTCCAAGGGCAACTTACCATTATTCTTTCAAATATCTTCTAACTTTGAATAAGCCCAACACCTAAAGATCCCAATTTAGACACCAACGGGGACAAAACAGTTCTTATTTGGGCATCTAGTCCTCAGGAAAAGCAGCTGGAAGCCAAGTATTACGAGAGCTTCATTTAGATGCTGAAGTAGGATCCGAGCTCTTTTGAAAATCAGATATTTAGTGGCAAAATCTATAAGCGTTCAGTTCAGTGAGAATTATCGTCTCTGTTGGGAAGGACACATTTGTTTTACTAGATAAAGCAGCAATCATTTAGCTGTTTTTCTCACAGCAAGAAATCCCACGTTCCATGAATTTATGAGAGCATGGCCAAATCCTGTATGCTTTGTCTTCCCTCAGTATTTGCTAGATGAAGGAAATGGGTAAGGTTTGCAATAGGGCAGAGGACTGGGTGAAAAGCTAGTGTCAAGCTTGCAGATTTCAAATAAAA
>NW_009258621.1:3237055-3240634 GCF_000687185.1 Egretta garzetta
AGAAAACCCTATAGCCTGTGCTATTCTGTTAAACTGTTTCTACTCAACTGATGCTATTAGGGTTGTACTTTAATCATTGCTACTAAGATCTTGGTGGTATTGAGCAGTTTCCTTAGGGAAACTTATTCAACATCTGTGAATGCGCCATTTATATATTACATACGAAGCAAGTAAATATTGATTTATTGGCATAGCAGGTTCTTAAATAGAGCAGTTCAACTGCATGTATATTCAACTCCGATTTATCTACTACTCTATGGGAGGGGTAAGAGGGCATAGCTCATGCAATTGAAGAGTAGTATTTGCTCCACGCTGTTTTTGAAAAAAGCTTCTGTTTTTATAGCCTCTGCAAATAGTGAACAGAGTTCACTGCTGAAAATTTCTCATCTTGTCTAGCAAACTTTAATTGTGCTGAACACAAGGTTGACCATACTCTGCCCATACGTAATATCTTGGCAAAACTGAGACTGGCAGGTATTATCGTATTAACTAACACAGTTTTACATCTTTAGGTTGGTACGTAATCCTCGAGGAACAAAAGTGCCAATGCTTACCATTTTATGGAGTTTCATATGCTATTTACTGTTTCCTCTTAAGGCCATAAGCCTGAGAATATTACAAGCCCACCCACACATACAAACACATCTTTCCTTTTAATTACATTTCTAGCCCTAGAGATTACATATCAGCCTGGAACTGTAAACTACGTGCATCCTAAAATATCAAAACCAACCCAAGATGCATGTAATTGTAGGGACTTTTCACACACTGCTCATGATTTTTGGGGAGGGGAGGAGGAGAAGACTTCTGCTTTGGGAATGTTTCTGGCTGGCAAAGTTTACCACCTTGCAGCTTATGCAACAGCTCTGACTCACTTGCTGCAACCCATCTGCTGGGACGCCTCCTGCTCCTGCTCCCAGAGCGGCGGTGCTCGGCCAGGAGGGGAAAATGCCACCACAGAGGCAGAGGCTGCAAAATTAACCTAGGAGAGGTGCACACGCGAAAGGCGAGGAGGACCAGGAAGCCTCTGGCAAAGATGGATGACAACAAGCCTTTCTGGAGGGCGCATCCTGAAACGCCACCCCTGTTTCCTCAACACGTTCGCAGGCAGCATCAGCTCAGATGAATTCAGAGCCCCGAGGCTAGAAATGCAGCCCGCTAAAACCATTTGTGGTGATGGGCCAGCTGCAGTGTAGATGTCATTACAGCCAATATCTTGGCTTGCTGAAGCTGCCATTTATTTCCTAGCGTAGTAAAATCATGGTAAAATTGGCCTTTATTTTGCATTTATTGAAATGTAATTTAAAAGATTTACTTTCACACCATTTTTCTGGCAGCAGAACATATTTTGGAGTTTCTTTTTTTTTCATTTTTAATTCTTTTTTTAAAGCCAGAGGCTTTAACAAGTTAGCAATTTTAATGAGGAGAGGAATGTTAACTACTTGAATAAAAACAAACCATGAAAGAAGTGAAAAATTAAACTTTCTCCCCTCTTGGAAGCCAGAGATAATTTCATATCTGTGGGAGGTGCTGACTGCCCAACTGTTTGCTTAAAAATGTTATTTAAAGTATTCTTAAAAATACTGTTCCCCCATAACATTAAGGATCTCTATTACCCTAACCATCAAAATTATTTTCATAGTGAATGCAGGGCAGCACATGCGTTCCCACTCGATTCATTACAAGAGACATGGAAAATACAAAGCAGACAGAAAATCATGAATGGTTGCTCAGCGTTTCTGTGATGACAGAGCATGAATGGACAGAAAGGCCAAGCTAATCATTTCTCTATCGCCACCACTTTGGACCATGCTACTTAGTTACTGCATGAATCAAAGGTACACCTGGTTCTTCATTTCTTGGTCATCCCTGAAAAATAAACAAGTACCAGGAGCCTCAGTAGAAGATTATCGGCCCTCAAGTTCTAAGCTGAAAAGAAATCTCGTAAAATATAATAAAGAAGGTAGGAATACATCTGCTTTTGTAAACAAGTCACACTGATGACTAAGTGGCATCCATGCTAATGCTGCCAAAGGCAAAACTGTAACCTAGGAAAAAACATCAATCTCTTTTACATTGCTCTAGCCTCATTGGGATTGCTGTATTTATTAATATCTGGATTTTTCCCATACATCAATTGCTACCACTGCTTCATTCTTTCTCCCCTACAAGGGCAAAATTTAGCCCATAGAGGCTTGCCATGCATAAAAAAAAAAAATTTGTTTCTCAGTCAGCTCAAAGTCACCACAAAAGACAGACCTATCTGCACACGTAGCAACCTTGAAAGGGGCTCTAAACTCCAAGAGCAGGGATACTGACAGAGCCACACCGAAAGGTCAATACAGCTTTGAAATAAAAAAAAATAATCAGAACTTGCTCTGCCCTTTCTTGGATGCTCATGTGTGTGTGAGGCACAGAGCTATAGCTCAGCAGTGATGCCCACACACCTGTGACAGGCACGTGGCTCCGCAGCTCCCGGGCTGCATCGCACATCCTAGCCTGGGATGCTGATGCTAGAGGCAAGCAGAGTACCCTGGTACTTGTACGTTGTCAGGACCCTATCCCCTCCCTCTGTGCATGCTTGCAACTCAGCCACACACCAGTTTATCTTGCAAGCAATTCAGTGCTGCTACCTACGAAAGGCTGGAGATGCCAACAGCTCCACTACAGACCGCACCATGGGAGCTCTCCTGGAGCCACCCGCTCCTTGTGGGTCAGCCTGGGGCAGGGCTCCAGGCTCAAAGCCTGGGACGACCACAGGTTATCCTCACCCCAAAGCAAGCAGAGTGGTTCCAGCCCTCAGCCCCCTGCCTAGGGCTGTGCCTGGGAAATGGGGATCCCTCTAACTCCACTAAAGCAGAGCAGCCTGCCTCTTCCCAGCACCACGAGGTGCATGGCTGCAGAAACCAAGACTTGTACAGCCACTGCCTTTGGCTGCTGGTCCAAGCCTTGGTAGCAGCATCGTACAACACTCACAGTGGAGGTCTGGGCACCTACTAACCAGCTTCAGCCCCACTCGCAGCCCAGGTGCCCTTCAGCAGATGCAGCCATTCCCTCTGAACACATTAAGAACACCCCCCAGTCAAGGGGCACCGGCAAATCACTGCCAGTAGATGAAATTGCAGCAGCTAATTCATCCTAGTGATTTCAGTAAGTGCTGAAAGACGACAATCTCTCTGCTGTTTATCTTTGTTCATGGTTTGTTTTCAAGTGCAAAGCAGTCAAATTAGGTCACAGCCATGGCACAAATTGTACAAGTTTGTTGTTACTCAAGGCACACAAGTAACACCTGTGAAACAGAATGGGTGACTAGATAAGCAAGGTTTTAGGTCTCATACATTCACAACACTAACTTTTTTTTTTCAAGTGTAAATATACCCAGATGCAAAGTGGACTCAGAAACCATCAGGCCTAACAATTTCAGTCAAAGCCATTAAGTAAGATTGCCTCAAAACTTCACAAAAAAGAGCTAAATTTAGGATTTTGATGAGGTTCAGGCAGGATGAGTAGTGTTTGTTTTCAGATACGACAGCAAAATTTAAATACTCATAGCTATTTGTAAATTTAGGCAAGAGCTAT
>NW_009258621.1:3240647-3309906 GCF_000687185.1 Egretta garzetta
CATTTGTCAGTTCAGTTAAGTTCCAGTTCTGCTGCTCTACTCAAATATTTGGCAGGATTATACTTCTGTGGTTTATTTCCTAATCTGACCATTATGGCAACTAATTTATTTGTATGTAATTTAATTATCTTTAGCTGTTCTGCATCCTTGGTCCTCTCTGAATACTCCATCTCTAGCTATTTAATTTTCTTTTCACTCTTCTCCTGCATTTGAATGATTGCTGGCACAGAAATATTGCTTAACTTGTAGCATCTGCAGTCAGAGCTATTATTTTATTTCAATACGTTGTGTGGCCAAGGGGACAAACCCCAGGACTTTGATCTTCGGTCCTTAGGGCTCACATTCAGAAGCTGTTATTTTCTCACTGATGCTAATGAAGCTGCTCTGCTCTTTTCTTCTATTGATTCCTGCTCCTGTTCTGCCATCAGGTACTATTCGCAAAGCAGAGAGTTCCCTTGATCCTTGGAAATACACCTTTAATTCCTTTATTTCTATTTTAATATCCTGCCAGGCTCCCGCTGGGAGGTTTGAGGAAGAACCTGCTTCCTTTCCTTTTTGCTGCCACTGATGCTAACACGAGTTTCACTGCTGAACTGTGTGGAGTCTGGATTTTACCCATAACTGCAACATACATTTATGCAATCTCCAAAGTCCTCACAGGAACTTCTAATACCCACCCCAGCAGTGCCAAGCAGCAGCAGGTTTGGCCTCCCTGGGCCAGCCTTTCCTCCAAGCTCCCCCCAGCTCCTGGGTACTCCCCTGTCACACACGTCCCTCTCCCCAATAGGCAGCAACTGCAGAGTACAGGCATAATTTCTCCTGTTTCGCAGTCTCCCTGTATCACCTTTCTTACATATGCTCTGCTGCTGCAATACTGATAAAAGTATAACAACCTAAAAAGTGACATTTGGATAACAGAGGCATTTCACGTAAACTCCTTGTCTTCAATTTAGCCACACATATTTGTGTCTTAGAGGAAAAGAGCATCCCCTACACCTTTCTTTCGCACATTGTTTTAAAATTAATAAGCCTCAAAATAGAACAACAGCAGATAAACTTACTTATTAGATAACAGCTGCCAAAATTTGCTGCTAACAAACTGGAATTACTGTGGAGAAATGCAGTCTGTAAAGAAGAAATTCAATCTGCAAAAGATTTCATTTGGCACCAAAAGCTCTTTATTCCAAATACACATTTACAAGGTTTCGATATATGATTTACCTTTATTCACAGTATAAAAAAAAATACTACTTTATCAATTAACATGGTGTTGTAAGGCCAAACTCCAATTGCCAGACAATACCTTAAATAATACAAACCCCACTCCAATTAGCTACTGACCCTTGAGAAAGCCTGCGCACCTCCCACCACTTTTTTTTTTGCGCTTCTTTTGCCTACTTTCTTTCTCAGCTGGTTTCATCCTAACAGACTATGTAATACCCTTTACCTGTTTTGCTTCAAAACTAAACACTCCCCACTCTCTGAAGTGGGAACTTAGATGCCACTTCCCAATTTGAAGATATTTAAATGGTGAGAGAAAGCTGACTGAGTGTGTAGTGAGATGATAGGACACAGGATTCAAGCTGGGTCTGGCCTGACTGTCTAGCAGTATGAAAGAATATTGCCAGCTATTCTGGCTTGCTCTGAATTTCTTTCTTGAAGACTTCAGGAAAAAAAGAAGAAAAATCACACAGCAATTCCTCAGTGTGTTAACAGAAAGGATGTTACCCACCTGAAGGAAAACAAAGTGAATTTAAGTCATCCAGGGAGAAACTTGTAGGCTTCGGGTGAAAGCTTGAAAGCTGATGAAGGAGTTCAGCGGTGGCAGGGATCTGCCAGCTGTACTGACCTTGCTCCCCTTGCTCATCCCCTGCGCCAAACCCTGCTGCGCATCCACGGCCTTCCCTGAGACAAGATTGCAGGGACAAGCACAACTCACGCTGCAAACACCACTCCTGCCCGTTCTAGGTGACAGGGGACATGATTCAGAGCAGGGAGAATATCCTACATGTGTTTCTCGATGGTGCCCATACAGATTTGAGAAGGTTAGAAACAGGAGACGAGCGCCTGCAAGAACATCAGCTCATACCAGGAGATGGTTGCAAGCGGAGAAATAAAACAAGAATAAGCAGGTAGGTGAGAGCAGAAAAGTCTACAACCGCAGAGTGCAACAGCAGCCTGAGCTCACAACAGGGGCTGTTATTTTCCTGCAACAGAGAAATACTGGAGTCAATGCTTCATCCTGATCTGGTGGCCGGCTGACATCTATGACCTCCTGCCACAGGTGCCTTCTACTTTGGTAGCTCGCCCAACAGTTTCGTGCAGTAAATCTTCCACACTAATGAACCCTACAGGAAGCAGAACAATTTCCACAAGATGTATGGTGTTTGTGTTTTCAGAAGCCTCTGAAACCTCGCCAAAAAAACTCCAAAACAACACCACCACCCAACCCCCCAACCTACAGATGCCTGAGGTCTCAGAAGCAAGGAAATGACAGAATTGACTCCATCGGTACATCCTTAATTTGGTCTCTATTTATCAAGGTATAAACACTGTCTTTAAATGCAGGAGAAAACATTAGACATTTTAACAAATACCTAAAATTATGACGTGCATCTGGAGTCTGTTTTGTTGGGTTTGAGAGTCTGTTTTAGTTGTTTTTTTGTTTTGTTTTTTTTAAACACACAATGGCATGCAACCTTTCTACTATGCATACATACTACAAATTGTACACCTATATCCTGGAAGATGCTTATTTAGGAACCTTGTGTTTCAACTACATAAGCAAACCCACTACTTTACAGGCTGAAAAGACATCCCAGAAGGTGCGCTCTGATTTGCTTGGCCCTACACCACGCTCCAGGCTCTATAAACGGACCCCCAGCCAACTAACTCGCCCTAATGTCAACCAAGGAGCAATTCTGCTCTGCCTCAAGTCCTTGTTCTGCTTTCTTTGCCCACACCACCAGAAGTAGGGACACAAACTGCCCTAAAACACAGGCTGCGGTCCCCAGACCTCTTAGCCTGACCCTCAAGATAGAAAGAGGGGACCAGTCAGTGAACCTCTGCTTCTGACAAGGTAAATTGTGAGCAAGCCGATATGAAAGCACCAAGTACAACCTACCTGCTGTTTATGACAAAAATCTCATTTGCTCCATTATTACAGGCAATATAAATCCAGGGCATCACACAGCTTCCTCACATACGTCCAGTGCAGAAAGGGATTTCTTACAGGGACACGTGCCTCCAGAATCATTGCTTCAGTGCTAACAATACTCCCCTAGCTCTTTTCACTTCTCTGCTCAGAGCCCACACCCAGCCATGAAACACCAGCTCTTTAATTAAAAAGAAGGATTTTCTTTTTTTCCAGCTCAGTTCTTGGTGGAGCTTTGTGCACATTTACAATCAAAGCTTCAGCACTAAAAGGTACCATAAAACTTCATCTCAAAGACACCCTTCAAAGCGGAGATCTAGATGCTACAACCCCAGATTTTTGTCAGCAGTCTTCATTTCTTTCTGTATACCCATTTATGTTTTAATATACCAAATGGACACCCCAAAGATTGCACAAATATTGGCTTTTGTTGCAGATAGACCATACCAACAAGAGTCTGGTGGCAGCATCAGTGCCTGCCAGGAGGAGTCAGTGGCTACAACACACTCCAAGTTCAGTACTCTGGTATTTTTCTTAAGCTTATGACAGCAAATTGGCACTACTCCATACTTAGGAATTTGGGAATACTAAAAACTTCCCAGGGTACATTTAAAGAGGTAATATCTGCAAGTGCCAATTTTGCATAAACACTGGAAATGTTTATTAAAAGGAAGACACATTGTAGTATCAATTAAGAAATGTTCAGCAACTCGCTAATAATAGACAAAATAATCACCTTTGGCTCTTCAGCTGTCTTTACAAGTGTTTAATCATGAAAATATCCAAGTTAGATGAACCTAGTTAAAGACATGTCTTTTACCTCACATACATTTCTGTCCTTAAATATTTAGATCATATAGATAGATCAAACATTTAGACCTACAAAGGTACAACTTAACTACACCTTCCTCTTCACTTCAGCACTGTCACGATATGTTGTCAGTGTCTACACAATGGCAAAAGCATCTCTAGTTGAGGGGAACACCAGAACATGCAGCCCTTGCCGTGCTGAAGGGGCGACTTGCTACTTCTTGATCAGCATCTCTGCATTGACTTGTGGCTGCTGCACCGCAGGAACGCCACCAGCTCTTGTGGCACCTCTATCTATTTTCTTATTTTCTCCTTCCCCTTCCACCCCTGTTCTGCACAGTCCAGGTCTGGTTAGCGCTACCTCTTTACCCAAACTATAAGGAATTGCAGGTTGAGATGAAGCAGGGATCCAGATAACACACCCGAGGTCAGCCTGGCGAGCATGCAGGGTCAGCAGTTTGGGCAGGCAGGGTTTTCCCTGGGTTATCACCATCACTGCCTTCCTAGCGGCTTTTGCAGTAACACAGTCTCTGTACCAGCTCTCAAGTACTGACACGGGGAAATGCTGAAATCACTGCTGGGTGCTGCAGGAGATTCAACAGCAGCTCTTCAGCTGGCTGTTCCTGCTCAGCAAGGAACTGCTCCAAGGAAGGCTTTGAATGCTTACAGGACCTTTAAGCAAAATCCTACCTCTCCAGGAGAAACACCCTCCACATCCTTGCTGCCTCTCACTCACATTTCAACTCATTATCCAGCACTTCCACAGCAAGACACTGGCGAATCACCCTTCCTTCAAGGCACATTTAGGTGAAATTTGCTGTCATTTACACACACCATGAGTATTTCACTACTGCTGCTCTCATAAATTAAGTGAATTACAAGAAATACTAATGTAACCAAGATCTGTTGTTCTCCCCCTCCGCTTCCCTTCCCCAAATACACAGCATGGCAAGCTCCTTTTCTTTAGAGCCCTTCCCACGGGCTCGCACGTCGTGGAGATTAGCAGACAATGCAGAACTGTCTGAGAGCGTGTTGGCAGGAAACAGTTAGTGTCAAATTAGCCAAGTTAATATGATAGATTGTGATAAATTGAATGCTTGGGGTACTACGTGCTTGAACTATGTGGTGCTATGTATCACAGCAAATTTATTTCCTAAAACCTCTAACTGGGCAATTTCATCCATATAAAAACGCTACTAAATATGCCTCTGCTTGTTGTCAGACAGTTTCTTCTCCTTTTCAGCAGCTATAAAACATATGGGGTTTATGCTGCTAAGAGCCTTTGTAAATCATGCTGTAATACCTATGGGTTATATTTAGCTATAGACATGTCTTCAGCTAATGTCAATTGTTGTAGCTACCTTGACATCAGAGCCAAGATTATTTACAGCAGCTAAGCATCTCTCCTGCTATGTTCAGGACTTACAAAGGTAGGCAAGGGACATGTGGTTTTGCTTTAGGTTTAGGACGACTTTTAAGCAGAACTTGGTCTTGAGAAAGTAAAGCCAGACAGTCACTCAAATCTGGCCCTTGTCTGTCTGAGTTTTCAAAGAGTAGATCCCTAGATATCAAACAGTATTGACCTTCTCCTACTCACAACTCTTGCTGCCCTTCGCCTTACACAGCACAAATCTAAAGAAACATCTCTGACAATAACATGAATACATACATATATAAATAAAATATTTTTAAAGGTGTTTACCATTTGTCTCGCCCTACCCTCTGAGAAGACGACAACCACCTTTGGTAGGAACAGCTAGGACAACGCTGAATCATCTCGCTAGCTTCCCTATGTAGTCAGGAAAGAGAGCACCAGAGAGGCACCACCACACAGTAACGCACCCCACCTGAGAAGGGAAGTTTCAGCCAGCTCCTACCTCCCAAGGAGGGGCAGGAATGTCTCCGGGACTGTAGCCACAAAGGGACTCCAGACCTCTTCTTCCCTCCCCTGGGGAAAGGTTTAGTACTGCAGCTAAGCCAAGTGCTACACAGCAGGGTATTCCCTTCACATCTGGGAGATGGGTGCAGGTGCACAAGAGGGATGTGAACCATCCTGGTAGCCCCTGCCCCTCCCCAAGGCCAAGGTCTCTTCTCAGCTGCAGACATGCTACAGGTACCTTTGACTACTGGTGCTTAAAAACTTTAACCCTGATCCAAATCTCCACACCCCCCCCCCATGTCCTTTTGAAATCCTTCTTTAGCCTGCCCTATATATCAATTAGCAAGTAATCGCTGAAAGATATGAAATGGACTCAATATTTTTTCTACAGGTTTAAGTCTATTAATTAATAACAGAAAAACAGTTCTACCTCTCAAAATATTGCTTTTATATTTCTAATTTTCTTATAAGGTTTAGAATTACAGCTGAGCTTGTTTCCAGAGCCGCCTCTTGAGCAAAGCTCTAGACAGCCCTCACAATATTACAAGCTTTGCATTGCTTATAAACCTCATAGTAGAGGTTTCTGCAACTTCCACACTATAGTTTTATTATAAGGCAATCCAATAAAAATCCAGGCAAAAGAGTAAAGCACATCAAAACAGGCTGGTATCTAAACAACCTAAATCCCTACCTGAAGGAAGCACTAGACCTTACAGGGTTAAACACTATTTTGCAGTCAATCTTGTTATGCATCCCACACACTAGAACTTATCTGACATGAAAGGGGATAGATATAAATATAGTACATAAAGTACAGTATTAATTTTAGTACAGACAAGTTATGTTAAAGACTGTCAACATTCAGTCTGGCACAACTGCTATACAGCTACAACATGGGGGGGGGGAATTGGGGGGGGGGAGAGGGAGTCATGATGGTCTCATTTGTCTCCTGCAAATGGGTCATTTAAAATTAAGTTCTGTGTTAACCCCATCCTAGACTTTGGGGAGCCTTGGCGAAAAGATGTTATTTCTGAAAGTGTTTATGCAACATTTCAGAGTGACTTCGTAATGGGTTCCGCGTCAGGAACCGACACCACTTTGTGGAGCTCCTTGGGGGAGTGTAATGGCTGGTCTGGGAGATGCCTATGCTGCATCACCCACCAAGGGCGGCACCTCCTCCTGGTGCAACCCTGCTTTCAGGAGGTATTTGCAGTTTAGGGGCTTCTTGGGTTTGTTTCTGTTTTAACGATTATAAGAGCTTAACAATTCTTTCATTTAAGGAGAAAAAGCAAAAAAAAAAAGCAAGCCAGAAAACCCAATTTCCTATTTATTTTTAGTGCCACTTAATATGTATCCTGCTAAGCCAGCAATCATCCCAGCGTGAGCTGACTAGAAGCAGCAGCAGGTAGCTGCCTGGCTGGTTAACAGGGATTAGATTGGATGAAAGAGAAGACAGACTAGGTTTACCACATAGAGTAAACCCAAGCAGGGGATCTTGCTTGCACACCCACCTACCTTTTAAAGATCTTCATTTCTTATTGGCAAAGACCCTTATAAAAAAAAAAAAAACACCACCAAACAAAAAACCAATGAAAAACCAAAATAGTGGGACCCCTAGAAGGGGAGCAAACCAAGCCGCTCTGCTATGAAGATTGCACAACACCAAGTAACCACTGCCAAACCACCTCTGGTATCAGGGCCTGACTTCTCTTCCTCGTCTCTACTTGTTGCAGGCACATTTCAGTATCACCTGGGGGGAGCAGCAGGAGCAGCTTCTGCCAAACAGGGACAGGAGGGGGAATTTTGCAGCAAAGTCCCTGTACCCCACGGAGATGCTTCCAGATGTGATTCACATCTACCTGCTGGCTCACCAGCAGCCACTCAACAACTTCCAAGCCAACACGCAGGGTGGAAGCTTGGCTTTAGCATCCAATGCTCAAACACTGCCATAAAGCTTTTTTGTTTACAGATACCTGCCCAGTAGAAAAGTGTACTCTATTACCTGCACATACAAGGACCAGCTTTGAAACTCTGAGGTCAGGTCTCTATTCAAAGATAGACACATACATATAAGCAAAAGCAACAGAGGAAAAAAAAAATACTCAAAAGCGATGTTTATTTTTAGAACACCAGTTTCAAGTTTTTCCAGCAAAAAGAATCTTGTATTAGTATAAGCTCTGACTAGTATGGGAGGGCCTGCTAGAAAAACTATACTGACAAGCATTTGTGGTATAAACTAGGCTTCAAACCAGGCACCTGCCAGCCAAAATAGTGCATATGCAAATGCCTTACTGTCCCAATCAAGCTACAGAGCTGTGTTTGGGATATAGGACTTGGGAGAAATCTAGATTTCAGATTCAAATTCCATACTCTATTTTGACTTCAGCAAGAAATCACACAATAGTCTTTTCCAAGGAAATTCTCTTATAAGTATAGTTTAAGGCCAAATTTACTGTCCCATTTTGCTTCACTAACCTACTGAAGATCGTTCGTGAATTTTGTAATAAGTGACAAACAAGAAACAGGAGAAGGTCAGAAAAAAAACCAAACAACTCACAAAACCAACCCCTCCTGTGGCTGAGGGCATAATTTCTTTCAAAAAGCATGTACTTAGAGCTATTGAAGCATAGCTCCATCCACAAATTAATGAATACTTTAAGATTTAATTTTGAACAAAGGAAGTTAAAATAGTAATACAGACAGTCCAGGTGAAGCTGGCATTAACTTTTCCTTGAAACTCCTAGTCCTTAAGTTATATATACCTTAATATTAAGTTAAGCAGATCCTAAATAATACCAGCTTCCTTCATTTCATTAGGGAGAGTTATTAGCTAGCAGAATAAAATTAAGTGCTAGTGACCCACTCTGCAACCTCTGCGTTCAACAGGACTTCTGAAGTTCTCCTGTAGGTTTACATCAGGCAATAACGTTCTTGTACTCAACGTTTCCAAGCTGTAAACAACACAGTATTTAAGCTGCAGGACATATATTACACTACAGTTGCAATAAAGTACCTATCCAGACTATTTTCTGGCAAAAATGACCCCACCAAATAACCACCAAAATCCCCATCTTCAGCTATTGCAGGGAGTCTCAATTTTTTACTTCTACCTTGATAAGTCACTCGCAGTACAGCACAACTTTACCTTTTCCCTAGCAGCAGACACAATTTAAGACATCCCCACTCTTTTCCCCCCTCCCTCCCCTCTTGTTTTTGCAATTCCTCCAGCTGCGCCAGCGCAGCAGGTTCAGAGGAGAACCCTGCCATCAGGCCAGCAAGGCACTGTGGGCTTGGGGGAAAAAAAACCACTCACAAAAATCCAAACACCTTCGCTTTTTAATCCAAAACAACAATACTGTTCCCAGGATGGGCCCCTCCCCACTCACCTGGGTGAAGACACAGGAGAACAAACCCAGGGACTAATGCGGAAGGGAGGAATTCCCATCCCCTCACTTCCTGCCAGGAAAAGCCATCACACAACACTATCCCTTTTTCCACACCTGGCCTACAATCCCTTCTGCCCCATGTTCATCACAGATTGCTAACAAGCTGTTATTTAGACTCAGTGCAATAAGCCATTCACGCACACCAAAAAAAGCACATTTGGCCTCATACTCTATCATTTTAGGAGAACATAAGTACTTCAGCTGAGGCTTTGGGGTACACATATAGAGTTGAGGCTCCATACAGATAGTCTTTTAAAGAGACCATATTTCCCCACAGAGTTTACAGTCTCTACTATCCAATAACCCATCACAGGGACAAAACAAATGTAATATGGCAGGTAAAGCATGAAGAAACACTGGGACAAGCACAGACATATCTCACAAATCTGAGCTCCTTAAGGATGGAGCAGTAGAAAGTTACAACCACACATTTTCATTAAGAGCAAGTACACAGTCTCCAGATACACAATTAAGTCTTTTCACTGTAAATTAGCATCCTGGGACCAAATACAACAAAAGAAACCACACTTTGAAAGTGAACTTACAAATCACAGTAATTCCTACAATAGCATACAGCAGGCTTGCAGTCCACTAAGCAAACTGCCACATAGCAGGTCCCAGGACACCAGAGAAGCACTCTGCATTTTGGCAATAGGAGAGCTAGTTATGACTTTACACCTACCTCAGAAGCACAGCAGCCTGCAGGCACCAAGAAGCATCTGCATGGAGGGCAAAAAGGAGAAGACATGCTCTTATCCTGGGAGCCAGCCTCCTGCCTTCCCCCAGGGAATTTAAAGAGCCCAGAGGTGCCTCCTGAGAGGGCCATTGGGCAGGTGGTGGCCATTAACAGCATCTCCACTTCTGCTAATGCTTTGTTTAACTGGATTAGGTTGATTGCAGCCTTGCACTTTTCTTTGACTGGTTTGATATCCCCTTCCCTGTGGAAAAGCTACAGCCTTCCCTACCAGGAGCTCTGCATGGGACTACAGTTATCCAGGCAGGATGTCCAGCCCTTGGTGATGGCACCGCTCACCTCTCTCAGTGTGTCAGGAGGAGGCTGAGTGAAAGGCAGATGTGAGAAGCGATTTCAAATAATTTTTTTTATCTTGTCAACAGAATAACACTTGGAATTTACACTGAAAGCAAAATACAGGAGCAGGATAATCCGCCCAGCCCTTTTACCTTTCTGTCTCAACCTAGTGTTAAGATTAGGTGACACAGAGGTAAATCCCCCGTCTC
This sequence comes from Egretta garzetta, assembly GCF_000687185.1. Lineage (NCBI taxonomy): Eukaryota > Metazoa > Chordata > Aves > Pelecaniformes > Ardeidae > Egretta > Egretta garzetta. The sequence goes on from NW_009258621.1 coordinate 3,251,176, forward strand.
TCTCTTCCTCCACTCAGGAGGCAGAGCCTACCATCAGAAACCTCAGATTAATCCCATAGTTCACCGGGGAGCTGAATAAAACCACGATTGGCATCCACCCCCATGCTCTGCAAATCTGGTGATGGGATTATCAAGAGCAAGGGGACACTTCTCAGCACCAAGACCTACGCTAGGACATGGCACGTGACCCCGCAAACTGCCAGCAAGATGCACTGTGGCTGTCAAACAAGTGTAGCAGGACCTATTTTGCACAGCTCCAGTCACAGCATGACACCTAATGTCAAAAAGCATCTGCAACTCTTCGTCAGTCACCAGAGTCAGCCTGACTTACAGGCACGTGCCAAGCTATAGGCAAGAAAAAGAAAGGACGGAAAGCTGAGCCTGCTGGGATGCTCAGAAGATGAGAAAAAGAAGCCAGAGTGCATCCCAGAGTGTCAGGTTCATCACTGGCTTGGTGGAAGCCATAGGCACTTTATATATTAATTGGCTACCTTGTGAAGTGGAGTTAATACATCACTATCATGGCCATGATATTGGGCTAAATTCATTCACATGCACATACCTCTGTGAGGTGAAAGTGAGCACATCCAGTTCAAAGTCTGTACGGTAGCTCAGAAGTTTTCTGGGCACCGTAGTGCTCTCACACTGCTTAGAAAATAGTCCGGCCATGGTGACAAGTCCTGACTGCCAGCAGGAAAAACCCAGAACCCTGTCATTTGCTGAGCAAAGTGTCTGGAGATGCAAATAAAACCCTTTCACAGAGCCAGCATTAAACAGAGTGTTTGCAAGCAAGGGGAATAACCTGCACCCCCTGAAGACCAAAGCAGTTCCTCCCTGGAGAGCACAGTAGTGGAGATGGGAAGCTTGGGGTTCTTCATGCTTGGGGTTCTTCTCCAGCTTAGCCAAGGTGAGCAGATACAATAGTACCTCTAACTTTCTACGGAACGCCCTCTACAAGGGGAACAACAGCGGGCAATAACTCCCTCCCCCTTCTCTGGCTCACAGCAATGGTCACACACCCGATTGATAGACATGCACCATCGTCTGCAGACCAGCACAAATCCGTCTCCAAAATGCACCACATGGTTTCGTTTAAGGCAGGTTGCAAGGGCAACCCATTAGAGAGAAAGACTACAACATAATTAAAATGCTCTGTTAATTTTAATTAAGCTCATCGCACTGGCAAACCTGTTAAATCTAGGGAAACATTTGGCATTGGGATTCCTGTGTTTTTTTCTTTTGCTTTTAAGCAAAATAACTGCCCGAATTGCAAACCAGCAAGCAGCTAAGCGATCCTGGTGAGTTTCCCCTCAAGTTCCCGCAGTTTGCAGTGAGCTCAGCAAGAGCCTGTCTTAGCGCTGAATGTTGGATATTGTTTCCAGTTGGTCATGCAGGGCATCAAGACAACAAATTACCAGGACAGGAGCCCTACCTGTCAGTGCTGTCCTCTACTGCAGGACTGGCTTTCGCAGAAATGGCATGCAAATTGCAAGCAAGGGACACAAAGGATGTGAGACAGCAACACTAAACAGGATTTGTTTTGCATTGACTAACTGCAAGGCCAGCCTTTTTAAAACCAGCTTCCATCCCTGTACATATCACACTGCTTTAGGAATTACAAGGATAAGGAACATTTTCTCAGGCACACATTCATAACACAAAACAAAGAGGAAGCACCAGGTACAATAACTTAACAGAAAGTGTAGGTCATGTTCAAAAACATTATCAAGAGTATAAAGAGTATATAATACTTCTACAATAAGCTTTGCTTTCGTGACAATTAATTAGAACCAGATTTCGAGTATTACTTTTCATTTCTGTTGCCTCAGCTCTTTGGTGTCGCATCTGAGACAGCTTGGCCCTGATATTCATAAAGCACTGATCACCTCCAGCATGGCCACAGCGATCAGTAGCTGCCCACTGAAATGAAGCCTTTGACATCTCAAGGCAGTGCCTGAAAACTACGGTAGCCAAATTGGGTTGCTGCTGTTGAAAATTTAACTCCTCTGGAAATTTAGCTTCTCTGACAAAAAAAAATGCAGTTCATCTGTTTGGCAATCAGCCAAGGATTTAGGCAGATAAAGGTGGCAGAAAGCCACCTTCCTCCTCCACTGCCTTCCTTGAGGTAGACACAACCAGCCAACAGCATGACCAAGAGCAGCCTTTGGGTTATGTTGGGCGATGTGCACTGAGGTGGCTTGCTGGGACACAGCAGCCCTCCCAGGACAGTGCGGGGCAAGCATGAGCACGCTCCAGCAGTGCTGCACCTAGAGGCTTGGTGTCCCCCGGTCCTGTCTGAGCTCCACCCCTGAGAGTTTTGCCTGGGGTCGGCTGGCTCACATCTGGTCTATGGGAGAGACTGCCCCCAGGCAGGTGTGGAAAGTCCTTGTCCAGGGAAGGGGAGAGGTGAGATGAGTTTATTTGTACAAGTGTAAGGCCATATTCTGCCTCTTGTCTTCAGGATGAGAAAAAGGTGTGTACCACAGGTATACCTGTAATCTCCAATGAAAGGGCCATCAGAGACACAGAAATAATTCTCCATTGGCAGGAGCAACGAAGGGCAATCACAGAAAGAGTTCTAGGAAAACCACTGCAAGCAGATCTAATTTTTTTTTTTTTTTAATTTACATGCTAAGTGGGATTTGACATAAGGAAACAATTTCACACATTAGTTTCAGAGCAAAAGTTTCATTTCATCCCCTGAAGTAGAATACTGATTGCTCAAATCGTGTATTTTCCAATACATGGCCCAGCTACAAACCAGCTAAATGTTCACAGGCATCACTCCAACGTCTTTCAATTTTCTTTCTCACTTCTCTCACTGTCTCCTATTTTTGCTAGTATTGCTTCTGGATTTTATCATCTATATTCGAAGACATATTTTGTGCAACTAAGGAGCATGTTTAGAACAGGAATTCTCAAAAGTTTATTATAGGAGAAAAAGATCACAGCAGACATGAGAGTCAATTCAGAATATATTTTATGTTCAGCTCAATCCCACAGTATCAAAAGGTATAAAGGGAAGATGGACACCTTTTGTTTAGCAAAAGATGAGCCTCTTTTGCTTCCACCTTTTACATATTTTTAGGCCAAGAGCTAGGGAAGATTATAACGTCCAGGCACCTGAGTATCACTGGAGGCCAGAATGGAAGAGCTAATTTAGTTTTAAAAAATATTGAGGGATCAGGCACCTGTCACAGATAAACTGTAGGAGATGGGGAGGCAAAGGTCCTACTGTCCTGTATCAGTGGCTCTAAAAGTCTCACATGTTGGAGATTCTTTCAGCTACCCAGAATCTCACCCAATTCCTCCTGTTTTATATTTGGTGAATATAGGACCTCCCACACCTATATTTATGCCATGCAAAGTCATGACTATGCAGACAAGCAATTTGTGGTCCTGAGGAAGTCAAATCATAGATTTCCTGGCCATCCGTTTTTGCAGCTCCCAGAGAATGAACAGGGATTGATCTGGGCCCCTGAGCATGGGGTGCAGGGAACCCCAGTTTATGTGCTGCACCTGCAGAAAGGGAGTCCTTCAGAAAATAGTATTTTTCTTTCTGCAATATTTTCTCTAAAAACATAGGGTATATAATCATAAATGAAGTCTTGCTATACCTCACTATGCTGAGTGAGACAAAAGCCCCAAAGCTCTCATAAGAATTAAAGCAAGACAAACTGTGCATCAAATCCCCAGAAAACAAGAAAAACATTGGAACAGAGAAATGTAATCCATTTGGATCCTATGTTGCTGCAGCACCAGGTATTTATGTTCTGATGGAAACTGATGGTTTGTAATGTCAGCATGTAATGGATACAACTCCTCAACAGCATGAACGGCAGCCCAGGGTAACTGCATCACCATGTGTTACTGCATGACGTTTACTGAATTTCTGCAAGTTGATGCGCCTGAAAAGTTTAACGCATAATGATTTGAGTGCAGTGGATCCAGTTTAAACTAATATATCCTTTCAAAACGTGAAGCTACACCTTCCACTTGCCTTTGCTTCACAAGCCTTAAAAATGCAAATGTGGTTTTAAGGACCTACCTTCCAAATATTCAGCTAAAATAGTTTGTTCCGAACAGAGAGATGGATTTTTTGATGGGACTGTACTAAGAGGTGAACTTGGCCTCACATTACGTAAGCATCATTTCAGAGCACTCTCAACCTATCTGTTATACCACGCTGCTCTATGCTATAAGCAGAAACACTTTCTGTTATTTCTTCTTGCTTTTCCTACAAAGGGATACACAAGGGCTTGGAGATATATAGTTATTGTTTCTGGAATAGAGCACAAAAAGCTGCAGCATATAAGTTACTTCAAGCAACTGATAACAGGCCATTGTTCATACTGCACTACCACATATAAATGGAAGCGCGTGTTCTGCAAGCTAGTGGATATTTTATATCTGCTGACTCCTTTGCCCCTTCACAGCTCTTCCAGCAAACTAAAATTAAAGAGGTTTCACACTAAAAGGATTACACAGGAAAAGACACGGGTAATGATACAGCTGCTCAGCTGTTAGTGCTACAGCAGTAGTCATGGCTCAGTGTTAGTTGTCATATTAAAAATACCTCACTGTTAATTACTTAGGCATTAAGATCGGTTTTCACATCTAGCATGAAACCCATTGGCAGCTGGGCACTTGCTGTTGCTGTTTTGCAGCTGTGGCATGGCATTTATTAAGGAGTTTTGTCTTAGTGCTTGTTGCGAGTTATATTGCTCCTCTGAACTCTCTTCCTTGTCCCTTCTAGCCAACTAATGGCAAACTTCACCTTAGTTGTATTTTTCATACAAGGGTCACTGGACCTTGTTTCATCCTCTCCCGCAGCATACCTGATGACAGATTGCAAGCAGAAAATTCCCGAGGATGGTACTTTCTCCTGGTGTGAACAAAGCCGGGGCACTTGCATGTGGGATAACATTCCTGACTGTTAACAAATCCTTGCACTTGACACAGAATGAGAGTGGAAACACCTTGAGACAAGGTGTTGCTTGGGAGAGGTTCCCTGCGCTGAATGCAGCAGTGAAGAAACCCAGTTAGATGGCACAATACTGACCACAGATGAGCCATGTGTGTGGTCCTCACCAGAGAACGTAAATATCATAGATGTTAACACATATGGAAGTGGGCAACCTTTATTGTTCATTTTACAAGTGGTGAACTAAAGCAGAGGGAGATACCACTGCTTGTCTGAAGTCAGCCTGGGAGGCTCTCGGCAGAGCAGGGGAGAGCAGCTTGGACTCCCAGCAGCGGACACAGCAGCCTTGCTCGGCTGGCCGGCCGGCAGCAGCACCTCGTGCTCAGGTTTTGTTCACGGCTGCAACGGGCACTGTGCTGAAACGGGTTCGGCAGTCACATCCACAGTGCTGGCTGGACACCCAGTTTCAGGTAGAAGGGCTGGCCTCATTGTATTTGTCCAAAGTGAGATTTGCACGAACCGCTTAGGTTCGTGCTCTCAATTTTGGGCATATTTACTCAAATCAACATGATCTTGTCAAAATGACATTTTCCTGATAGACTCCATGATGTTTTACATCACGAAGTTGTATAGCCACTGTGGCAGGTAGCCACACATACAGTCACAGAGGCAGCTAGTGACTACAGATATTATGTCCTGAATTATGAAATTATTATTACTACTTTGGATTTTGATTGATCACATTAATTACCGTGAAAAATTCTGTAATCAGCCTCATAAATACTATTACACTGGTTTTGATGAGATACGAAGAAAAATAATACTCACATATGAGGAAAAAACTTGCCCTGTGAGACAAGAAATATAGGAAATGAAAATAGAAAAGCTTTTGGTTTGGTTTTGCAAAAACTTTTTTTTTAGTGAAATCCCCCATGGAAATTGATGACAAAGTTTCTGACAATTCTAAGAAGGTATGTAAATAAACTCATAGATGAAAATAATTGAATTTAAAAGTCTATGATTCCCAGCTGCTCAGAGAAACACAACTCTCACGATCCTTACACAGCAGATTATAGCAGACAACCCTTCTTAGTAGACAGGGTTTAGACAGTGTTTTCATTGAATATGACAAATTTCAGTTAAAATTTACCTGCCAAAAAAAAAAAAATAATTAGAGCAATTCTTTGCAGAGCGTAGTAGGAAAGCAATGCTAACACTGTGAAATCAAATAGCCTGAACGAGGGCTGAAATCTCAGTGCTGGTCCTTCACATTCTCCCTTCCCCTTTAATCTAGGGCAAGCTGCAATCCTTCTCTGTAATGCAGGAGTAATTATATTCACTTACTTTGCATGAGGAACTTGGTAACACTCAAGGGCCACCACGCTACGCAAGCAGAAATGTTTGTGAAAGCCAAGCGGAGCAGAAGGTGGGAGCAGACCTCCGCTCCGGGGCCCTGTTCGCTTGCTCTTCCCTTCAACCATGCTCCGGTGAGCGGAAGGAGCACCCTTGGCTGCTGGTTTCCGAGCTTCAGGAGGGCTTGTTTGATGGGAGACCATGACCCACCCTTATGAATAATAAAAAGTCACAGGAGTTCAAATCCTTTACCAGCTGGAGAAGATTGAGCAAGCTGCAGCTTAGCTAAAACCCCTCGCCTCAAGGCTTTAATGACCAGCCTCTGCTGAATGGTAAATGCCAGACAAGCCTGCTGGGTAAGAAAAGCTCCTACAACAGGGAACCCAACACCAAAGACACTTGTTTTCTTGGGGAAAGGGTCTCCTTAGGAGCTGTATGGCTGCTGGAGAGGTAACAGCAACAATTCTTGCAATTTCAAATCAATTTATAGGATCTCACAAAAGCCTGGGTATTTTAAGCCACTGAGCCAAACACCTCAGTCTCCTGTGTACATGTGTGGGGAAAAAAATCTGGAAAAAGCAGCATTGTTTTAGCATGGCAAGCAGTTTATTTCAAAATTGCACCATTTTTTAGTTCTATTTGTAAATTTTTGTAAGATTTACAAAACAAGACAATTTAAATGACTCAGCTCACCCATTTTTATGTTACTACAAGGATAAACAACAACATGCTGTGTTTTGGGGGGAATATATATCATTGAAGCACACACAATTCAAAGATCATTGAATACGTTTTACTTCCAGCTTCCAAAAGCTTTTGCCTGTGGACTGAGTCCAAGCATGCAAAATTTCAGCCTGTGTGTATTTGCCAAAATTGTAAGCACCTAAATAATAAGGGCTTTGTTGTGATAATGATGCAACACACACCTATCTGTGCTATAAACAGTAAGTAAACTGAGTTGGGGCTATTCACAAATTCTCCTCTTGTATATATATGTACACTGACAAAATGAAGACAGTTACAAACTCAGGCTGAAAGTGGAACGTGGAACTCGAGCACTTTCATTTAACGGACCTGGCTAATGACAGCCGGTCATCTGCAGACACGTGACTCAAACCTACCCAAGCTGCAAGCCATGTGTTTACTTCTGGTTTGCTGTCTGATGCTTACAAGTTGCTCCCCATGCGATGCATCAGGAGGCCCTGGTCCATTTCCAAAAGCACGATGATGCCCACCGCAGAGACAGCAGTACCAGTGCCAAGGGCTCCATTTCAAAGCCTGCCAAGTTCCTCTGAATCCCCTCTACGCTGCTGTCCTGCGCACCCACTACTTTTGCCTGTGATTCCCCCCCAAAACATTCGTCTGCACCCGGACTCTGCGCTGGGATGCACAGCAGGTCCCTGGCGAGACAAAACGGCGTGCAGCGAGAGCACGGTGCAAGGTAGCAGCAAAGCCTGCCCCTCCGGGCTTTCTCCTTGCCTTTCAGTCCTGCAGCGGTCGACCTTGCATGCTGCCTTCCCCCACCATGCCCTCACGCCTCGCCCTCCGGCTACACAAAGTCGCACAGTCACTGGACTGTGAAATAGCTCTTTTTTCGTTTGTGTCTCCTTGACGAGCTCTGATACAGGCACAGGGGAGGCGAGAGGCTGCGCCAGCGCTGGCGAGAGCAGCGCTTGCTCTCCTGGACCTCCTTATGGAAACGTTTCCCAGCAGCAATGCAGAGGGGGGAGGGATCAGGCCATGGCCAGCCCCGCTTGAACCTCAGAGTGACACAGGGACCCATGAGAGAAGGAAAAAGCTCCCCCAAGCCCAGCCATGCAGATGCTGCTGGGTGCAGCCACCCTTTCGCGCTGCTCTGAATGCTGCAGGACCTGGGGAGGCTGAGGACACTGCTCCACCTGTGGAGTCAGCTCTCCTGCTCCCTCCATCCCAATTGCTTTGCACACCCACACAGCTAAGGGGTAGGGAAGGCTCTTCCCCACCGCTTCCTTCCCTTGGGAGAGGGGATGTGCCAGCCAGGTGCCCCAACACGCTGGACACAACTATTTCCAGGCAGTGCCTTACCCATGAGAACGATGCTACCTTCAGGACTGGGGGAGGTGGAAGAAGGGCACTGTGCTTAGCTTCTCTCCATTCCCATCCCACCAAGCCACACTCCCTCAGGTTCCCAGGTTGGGTTATGGGGCCAGGGGAGCGTCGGTGGCCCTGGCCTCGAATGAACGGTTACTCCTGGGGGGATGCTGCTGGCAACCTGGGTGGGAGAGCGCAGCCGCCCGCAGTCAGCAGAAGACAGATTTAATGACCTTTTCTTGCCTAATTAGTTAAAGGTTTAGGCATCTGGTTTTGACAGAGTAGAAAAAACTCAAAGCTTCTGTTCAGTATCTGATGCTGAACAGAGGCCTTATGTCTACAGGGATTTCAGTCTAGCACTTTTGATGAGCCCTACATTCACCCCCAATAAATATATGTCTTTGCTCTTGTACAAACCATTCTAAAAGGAACTTTGAGGAAACCTTTGATAACTCTTCCCTTGCTTAAAAACATCCCCTTTGGTTGACAGGGTGATATCAAGACTTCAAATTGGAGCTGGTGAAATGTTCAGATCACAAAGGATTAATTTATCTTAACAGTAATCTATATCTGCTATGTCAGACACTGTGCAGCAGCATGTCCTGCTGTGTGCAGTATGCCACTTACAGAGCAATGATAAACCTTTCCAGATAGTGTCTAGCACAAAGTGTTTACCAGAATACAGATTGCTGTGAGATATAGTTAAATATTGCTCAGAAATAAGAGATCAGGGAGGCTGACCATTTGTGAGGAGGTCAGTGATGCTTTTTTTGTTGGGTTTTGGTTTTGCTTTTTTTTTTTTTTTTTTTTTTTGCCAGCAGCATCTAAGTGCAATAAAATATCAGAGGAGAAAGAATTGCTATAGCAACAAAGTATGTTCTCCTAATGGAGGCTGTGTGTAACAGCCAACCGCCACGAGAACTTTAAGGGGAAGGGATAAAATCCATCACAAAAGCAGGAAAAGGAAAAGCATTAAAAATTAAGAATTTATTGTTCCATGATTTATGTTTACTTACTTCACATCTCCAGACAATCTAGAGTGCTTTCAGTACCTCCCTGCTCCTATTACTTCTTCACACAAAAATTTTCAGGAACTCAGAAAAACAATGGTGTGAATGATCTGTTAGTAGTAATACGATTACAGATTTGCATTCTACAGTCGTATTGCTATGAATGTGAGGAACTGTGAGATTATAGCAGCACTGGGAGACCACAGGTAAGGCAGGAGCTAAGACTGACACGATGCCAATACACAGCAAGAGGCCATCCTTCCTGTCAAGATTCACAATGATAAAAAAAAAAAAACGGAGAGTGAGGGTCCCAGAGAGATGAAGTGACAAGTTCAGGGTCACTCAGCAAGCCAGTGGCAATGTCAGGACCAGAATGCAGGTCTCTGGTGCTCCTCTCCCTGCCCATTAGCTATTAAAGCTGTCCAGAAAGCTAATCGCAATGTTCTTGTGCACTACCACTGCCACATACCTTAGGGTGGGCTACATACAGAGAGAAGATGGTTTGTGTTCGAGTTCACTGTGATGGTTAAACTATCCTAGATAACTACTGCACCCATGTTCCACTGCTGAGCCCTAACAAGTCTTCATCCTCTGCAGGGCACTAAGACCACCCTTCCTTTCCCTCTTCTCGACGGCTCAGACCATGGTACCAGTCACAGCAGGGAGAAGGAAGACTGCAAAACAGGGGGAAGCTTTTGCATTCCGTAATCATTACACATGACATCTGAAGAAAGAAGAAAGAGAAGATAGTTAAGGAATCTAACTTCAGGTCACAACCAGTTTTCTCCTCTGCTTCTGGCACAATGAAGCTTCCAACACCTTCAAAGATGTTTTACACTGATGGAGACAGCCCTTGTCCCATGTGCTAATGCTATCTCATGCTGGTTCTAAACAGCTTCTCCAGTTATAATCCAGGTTGAGAGAAATTCCTTCTTTTGCAGGTGAACAAACTGAAACACTGCATTAAGGTCTGTGGCAAAGCAGGGGAATGAAGCAGCAAGTTCTGAAGAGTTGAGTCCTACCACCCTGGTTGAGTCTGGATACTTAGGACAGGGAACAACAGAAGTATGTACCAAGGCAGGAAAACTGAAAGAGTCTTTTAACAGATCCTCTCCCCACAGAGAAAATATTTTCTGTCATATCTTTGCAATGAAGCTTGTTATATGTTGTCCTATTTATAACTCGCAGGTCTCCATAACAAGCAAGCTCCTCAGAGGTAGAAAAGCGATCGTGATTTGAATAGAGCTGTATATCACAGCTCCATGTTCCCGCTCTGGCTATGATTTATAACAAAAGCGTAGCAGCATGGGTCAGTCAGTGAGGGACATTCTGCAGCAAAGAAAATTGTATAAGTTTAAGATTCCTTATGTGTATGAAAGACATTTTTCTTTAAACTGAAAGAGAAAAGTGTTCTAGGCTCACATCCTACCAGACTAAGCAGCAAGTCTTCCTCATTTTACAATAGAGCTTCTGCTAATCAGTTCCTCCTCTAACATTCTTAAACAAGGCATTGTATCAGATAATACAAAAGTGAGAAAAAGGAAATATGACTGACTAACCCACAAGCGAGGATACAAGTTATTTCAAAATTATAGAATCAAACACTTCAGATGTTTACCATCTGTGAAAAAAAAAAAAAAAAAAAAAAACAACACCAAAAAAACCCCACCCCAACACTGGAGTTTTCCATAGACAGCAGAGGTCATCTTAGGTTGAAGTCATACCAATGAGGATCGGCCCAGGCAGACCAGACAGCAGCCCTTTGGGTGGGAAAGGGCAGAGAGTGGGCAGACGTGCACTCTTCCCATGACTGGCCTCCTAAACCTAAGGCACAAACTGCTGCATAATTTTTTTGTGATGGACTGAGAGGAAACCTGTAACCTTCTCATTTGGAAATCTCAGAGACAACTGAAACTCAGCAGGTAAACCCGTCTTCACGTGCACTGTAGTCAGTTTTACAGGCTGCGGCAAAATAGTGACATAACCAAATGATAACAGAGCCTAATTTCTTCACCAACATAAATGCAGAAACAGTGGAGAGAGCAAGGTTCAGAAAAATCAAGGGCTGCCATCTCCTACTCACCACGCCGCCCAGTGTTCAGAGTTATGCTCTGTTTTCATCTTTCTCTGGTCCCATGAAATTGTTACTTCTTTCTCATCTGTGGCCCAGCTATCGTCACACCTCCTGCTCTTCTGGGTAGTCATTTTCTTGAAAAGAGGATTGTGCCATGGGGTGGTTTCAAAAAGGTTTTGCAAATGTTGATTCTCTGGGAGGGGACTCAAGGACTGTGACTGCACACAGGGCTTTGCTGGAGCCCTGCTGCAGGCACCGATGGGACTTGTGATGCTCTCCCAGTTTCCTGCTGGTCCCTAGCATCTTCACTGTTTTGGGAATCATGGTGAAACACCTATTCCTCCTTAATGTAGAAGGTCAAATGTGGCTCCACTTCAGGGGCCAGACAAGTGAACTGTAGGCAGTCCAGCAACAACTTTTTGGGTTCAAAGCCAGCTTGAATGGCACAGCAAAAGGGGTTTTGAAAGAGTTTCTTGCTTGTGTTCATTTACCTCAAACTGATGAAACTAGTTTTATTAAGAAACTGAGCACATGCTGCATTTCCACCTGAAACTTGCTAAGCAGCAAGTTTCTACCCACCTGGGAACTGTTTTCCCAATCCCAGAAGACCCAGCTTGCATAAGTGGTTACAAATGAGGTTACTTACATTCTGGATAGGGGGAAAGAGGGGAAAGAATAAGGAGCTTGGAGAAGTGAGTCTACGTCCTGTCCACCAGCTTTTTCCAGTTGCCATTGCCTACCACGCTGCTGTCTAGGTGACACCAGGACCTGGAGAAGAGAACAACAGGTCTAATAATATTCAATAGCTCTTCTTACAGATTGCCTGTTCCCAGAAGCAGCTGACTGACCCGTGCCTCATCTTTCAGTGGAATACAGCTTATGTACATCACACTTTAGCATAGTCCTTTCCTGAATATTCATGGTTTTGATATATCACTTACCCCTTCAGCAATCAGTACACAGTGGGCTGAGCACGGGTTAATACATCAGCTCTCTCCCACTTAAGACCTTCCCTCCCCAGGAACTTACCAAAAGGTCCAGCTCTTAGAAAGGGATGTTATTCAGGTGGTGTAAAGGTGTTTGGACTTGCTGGGAAGAACTTTTGTTGTCCCAGTGTGACAAAACATTAAACAAACTGCAGGGATTCCTCATGCTATCATTGGCAGAATTCCATTACAGACATTAACTGGAGTTACACCATCCTTTAGTGTTTTCCCTACCCGCTCTACAAATCTATTACCATGACTAGTGGTCAGTCAAGTTTTGGTCTCTTATTTTCCTACTCAAACAAAAACTGTTTTAACTGAAGAGTTATTATACACTGTTTTCGCTTTAACATGAAGGCATATGAGAAAAATGGAAACTAAAGACTAGTTTCTCAAACAGAAGAGTTATAAAACAAAGCCATAAAAAGTGTCTCTTCCATTTACTTTGTTTGCAGATGATCTCATTTGTATTGCGGGCACAGATTTACCCTGTTCAGATCAAATTTCTATGAATAGAAAAAAACTGTAACTGTGATAAACACCCACAATTATAGCACTTGATTTTCTCTTCCATAATTTAGCACAGCTTCAGCCGGTAAACTATCTCTTCTCAGGAAAGGAAACTGTAACCCCTGAATTTTTGCACAACAGTTTGCAGGGTGTATGGTGCGCTCCTCTGACTCATTCACGTTGCCCAATGGTGCTTGAAGCAGACACTGCCAGTCACACGGCGATATGCCGTGCTGCCCTGCTGGGCTGTAATGTGGAACTCACACTGACTGCAGGTCGTTAGAGAACAGATTGTGAATCTTTCCTTACTGGTGAGCAGGTTACCTGAAGTCTGTTAATGTTTTCCTCCCTTATTTAGTCAGTAAATAAATAATAGACTGTACAAAGATGTAAAAAGAAAAAAAAAAAAAAAAACACCAACAAAACAAGTGTAGCAAATACTTAAAGATGCCCAGATATTATGCGTGGGACAAATACACAAAACAACTACCCTTCGCCTCCTCAATATTTCACGTAGCTTAGTGTTTCCTGGTGAGAGACGGTGGTAGAAGGGAAAACCTGCAGATGCCCCTCTGAAAGCTTGCTCCTCCTCAGAAGACCTCAGCAAACTCCTCTGCTGAGGGCACGAGTAAGTGCTCGCTGCATCGACCCTGTTACGGCGGGCTCAGCGCAGGCTCAGCTCCTGGTGGTGTCTAAGGGATGTGCTGTGGGTAGGCAGGGAACCTTTCTGCTTCTCCTGCAGAAGAAAGAGAAAGCACAGGACTGAAATTAAGAGAAAGAAGTGGGAAGAAGCAGATCAGTGAAGCCAGGAGTGTCTGTTTGGAGGGTAGAAAGACCGTGCTAGCAAGGAGAAGTCCTTGAAAGGCAGAGGAAAAGAATAATCTTAGTGGTAGAGGGATGGGTTGGGTAGAAGAAAGCTGGAATGAATGAAAATTGAAAATGAGTGAGCAACGGTCACAACAACAGAAAGCAGAAGCCATTTGCAGTGAGCAAGTCCCATGAATATCAGCAGTCCAAAAAAAGCTTTAACGGTCCTACCAGTCCTGCTTATTAATGAGATTCTTGAGTGTCATTTTCTAGTATTTTTCTAAAAGCAATGAGAACACGTAGGGAATGAAATCTAGGGGGTTCCTTTTTTATTTAATCTACATGATACAGAACACAAAACTTCTTAAAGATGAGGTGTAGATTTGTGAGAGTTGTATTATAATGGAATAAATGCACACCTATAAAACGTGGAGCACTACCATAACAATTCTCATTTTCATGATGAGCCATACACTAGGAATCTGGCCCTTATCATTTTGTTGTGGAGGAAAGTCTGCACATTTTAATTAAATGCTGAAGCCAAATTTAGAATCCTGGCTGGGGCTACACTCCCATGAAAATTGTCTGTGGTCACTTGGTACATGGTAGGATTCAATACTTTTTCCTTTCTACGTGAAATTTGAATAAATGAATTGAAATTAATTTGCATTTTTCATAATGATCAGGGAGTTGAAATAATAAAAGGTGATCATGAATATTTTAATTTAAGAATAAAATTACGTTAAAATAGTCTTCATATTTCTCTTGTGCTTTGTTAAAAGATACCAATACTATAACGGTATTGTAATTTTTAGAAATGTGTTATAGATTCCCATATTTGCTATTCATAAAATTCATTGATGCCTTTTTTCAAAGGTGCTTTATAAAGGATTTAGAAACCCCTTTAATCTTTGACAATAACATTGTAGTTTGTGATTAAATATCTCCACAGTATAACTATAAATATATACATCTGCATCATTCTATGCATTCTATGATCACAAAATCAAAATCAGAACATAGCACAAGAAGATCAGTGCAAAGTTTTTTCTTAAATGGACAGTTTCCCTTGTTACTAATGCTTTATGCAATATCCTTTGTGTGACCAGATCACCTAATACCGTTAAGTTTCTTTGAGAATCACACCAAGAGTCCTTAGGAGTTGGCACAACTTCGCAGCAGCCAGAGGTGATGCTGGAATCTACCTTGCACCAAAATCGTGTGGTTTAAGTTTCAATCAAAGGGTGTCTGCGTTCCTTTCATCAAAAGCCTTGAAACTGCAAGGTTGCAAAAAGACCATGCGACTCAGAATAAAACAGATCTGCCTTCATGGAAGATCTGAATATCAGCTCAAAATTATACCTTCATAATGTTTGTTTCTGTTACCTGTTTTAATATTCAAGGCGCCTAAGTACTAGAACAAAACATGATTGCATCTTATTGATGCTTATACAGAGTCTAAAATAATGATCAGTAGACTTAAAAATTTTATCTGGAATATTATTCAAAAAAGTAATATTTATAAATGTATATCCCTTCAAAGGTCAGCCATTATGTTCTGTGGCCTAATATCCTGCAATGACTGCAGGAAGCTCAAAGAATTCCTGTGTTGTTCCAAAGCCTTTTGCTTTTAGCATTGCTTAACACCGTATAATCAGTCATAATACTTTAAAAACAAAACTAATACTCCAAAAATGGAAGGATAGAGGGATTGGCTTTGTTCTTGAAATGTATATTTTTTTCCAATGCTGTACTAAGGAATCTATTTTTGATCATTAATTATTGTAGTCGAATTAGATCTTTATCTTTCTGCTCCCTGGTTACCTAAGATCATCCAAAGGCACGGTCCCTTTCGACCATGAGAGAGAGAACAGAGCGGGAAGTCTTGTCAGCAGAGCACTTTCCACAATACTCTTATTGATGACAACATACACCATTTAGGAGCCACGTTCATGAATGTATATTCTCCACAGCATTTCTCTGACTGCCAGAGTGCAGAACCCTTTAAATCCTAACTAATTATATTTGCAGACAACTGCGGCACTGATGGATGCCAATTATAACTTTAAAAAATGCAACGGGATTTCCACAAATCACACTTCTTTCAAAGCCTGTCACTGCAGAAGAAATGTTGGTCTCAGCAGGAGTTATGTGCACCATAACTGGGAGATAAATACTGGTTTACCTCTAAATGCAACAGCCAGGCATTGCTGCAGCCCTGACCAAAAGGGAGGGACTGAGGCGTCTCTTAGGTGATCACACGCTCTGCCCTGGCAACTCACAGACTCATAGAATCACTATGGTTGGAAAAGATCTTTAAGATCATCGAGTCCAACCCTTAACCTTACCCTGCCATCCCACCACTAAACCATGTCCCTGAGCACCTCATCTATCCTTCTTTTAAATACCTCCAGGGATGAGGACTTGACCACCTCCCTGGGCAGCCCATTCCAGAGCCTGACAACCCTTTCAGTGAAGAATTTTTTCCTAATGTCTAGCCTAAACCTGCCCTGGCGCAACTTCAAACCATTCCCCCTCGTCCTATTGTCCATTACCAGGGAGAAGAGACCAACCCCCCCCTCACTACCCCCTCCTGTCAGGTGGCTGTAGAGGGCAATAAGGTCTCCCCTCTGCCTCCTCTTCTCCAGACTAAACAACCCCAGTTCCCCCAGCCGCTCCCCATCAGACTTGTGCTCCAGACCCCTCACCAGCTTGGTTGCTCTCCTCTGGACATGTTCCAGCAATGCAACGTCTTTCTTGTAGTGAGGGGCCCAAAACACAGTATTCAAGGTGTGGCCTCACCAGCACCAAGTACAGGGGCACGATCACTTCCCTAGTCCTGCTGGCCACGTTATTTCTGATACAAGCCAGGATGCCATTGGCCTTCTTGGCCACCTGGGCACACTGCTGGCTCTTATTCAGCTGGCTGTCAACCAGTACCTCCAGGTCTTTTTCCACCAGGCAGCTTTCCAGCCTTCATCCTGAGGGAAGCACGACCCTTGGGTGAATGGCGGCACAGCCCGACCACAGAGCAGCCCCGGGCTCACGCTGCTCCCCGTGCCCGCATCTGTTCACCCATGGTACCTGATGCATGATGGTGGTGAGTGACCGCAAGGCCACAGCCAGTATCACGCTCCTTGGAAGGCAAAAGGCAGGGTGAAATAAATGCCTGAAGGACGTTGAGGTACCGGCACTACTTTGTCCGTGCTCTGCTCTCACGTATATTGATGAACAAAAGAGAAGGCCTGCGTAACTGCTTCTCTGAAATGACTTAATAGCTGATGTTAAGTGGCAAAGAATGGATTTAATTTTGAGGTTGATCACACAGTACTGACCAAAGAGTCTGGTGTATGGGTCCCTAAAAGCAGGCCACTTGCAAGCAAGCAGTATAATTATATGTCAAGGGGGCACATGGGCTTTCTTTGGAAATGAAGAGGAGCTTTTTATCTGAAAGGGAAAACAGGCAATACAGAAAGGATTTTTGAGAATCAGCTTTCACCTTCCCACAATGACCAAAAATGCTTCTCCCAAAGGAATAATCATATCTAAACTCTGAGCTATCCAAAAAGGCACTTCTCCTTATCGCCTTTAGTGGAGTCCCACCTTGCCCCATTCCTCGCCTCAATAAAGAAAAAAGCTCAGCTTTTAATCAGTTTGCAAACACAAGGATTCATTTGAGCAGCAGGTGCTTGCGTTCATCTTGCTTTATTTGTACCTGCTGCCTGCTGCCCCATTCCCTTGCCTCAATTCCCCTGCCCTCGCTCAGCATCCTCCACGATTCAACCTTATCTTCACAAACCAGACAAACAGCTCCCTCCAGATGCCGTGCCAATGCCACTGCCGCGGCAATGAACTGGCAAGTGGGGAAGGAATAAAGGTACAGTTACTGAACGAAGAAGTAAATGCTTCTTCCAGAGACTGAACGTATCACCTTCACCACCCTAAGGTCAGAAAATAGCAAGTTGTTTCTGAACTTCCCTCCATCTGGAAGTGCAATTACGCTAGTTAATCTTAAAATGCCTTTGGCAGCTGTCATCTCATTTTTTATATTATCCTTAAAACTTTCCTAATGGTAAGTACACACGCAGTGAGAAATAATAGCCCTTTGTGTAACAAGCGATACACACACTTTGTCCAATTCATTTTTACAGTGTTTTTCTCTCTTTCTGAGGTTATTATCACAGAAGAGTTTGCAAGCTGAGCCATCATACTACAGCTTAAATGTAGCGGTGAAATGTTCCTTCTTTTTCTCTCCCTCCCCCTCTCCCTTTTTTTTTTTAAACCAAAGGTGTGCAGGATATTAATGGTGACCAAAGTATATTTTCCCTCAAGAAACCTAGCCTAATCCCAGCACAATATTTAATGCTCTGCTCTCAGGTCACAGCCTGCGTGGCCCTTTCAAGCTGCAGCCAGCTCCCAACACAGCAGCCGTCCCCTGCCATGGACTTCTGCTGATGCCACAGGTTAATTAACGCAGGGAAGGAGTCAGACCCTGCACAAGTAAGAAATAAGACAGTGTCTGCCATTCAGTTTTGATGCCAGGTAAGAGCTGTGGGACTCAGACAAGCGAGGAACCTGCAGACTGAGACAGCTGGAAGCATTGCTAAGAGAAGCTGTCTTTGAGACCACGGAGCTGATGCACTGAAGTGTTTGTCCTCAACAATTTGTCCTTGGTTTAAGTAGGAACAGGCAGGGGCAGACTGTGCATTGCAGGAGGGAGGGAGCCTTGAGATCTTTGCCTCAGCACCATCTCTGAGTTGCTGTGAGATCCCAGCAGACCCCAGAGCTCTCACTGTGCTGCGTTTTCCTAGAGGTGCCAAACCTGTGGTGTTAGAGCAAAAGTAAAAAAAAAAAAAAAAAAGAAAAAAAAATCCATTGAGAAACTGCTTTTTTGTACCAGCATTCTCCAGCATGCACCCACAATGTTCAGGATGGGAAACGCTAGAAGCTAACTCTGAACACAGGTTCAAACCCCTCCGCCTGGTCTCCTACAAAGACTGTGAAGAACACTGAATCCAAAATGTGTCAAAGACATCAAGTCCAAATTCAGGGAGTGCCTGATCATGCAAAACACTTTACTCCTTTCATCCTTTTTCTTTTTTTTTTAACTTCTTTTATAATACCTGATTGATGAAAAATACTAACAAAATCATGACTGAACAAGCGTCCCAGGTTTGATCCTGGCCTAACCCTCAGGATCTGTTGCCTTTTCTGCAACCTGCCCTGGCACGGCGATGGCACCTACCTTCTTCTGCCTGAACATCCTTCCTCCTTGATAAAATGCAATCTCTTTCCAGAGAGAAATGTTATTTCAAATTCAGCAAGTGTTGCTTAAAACAAAGGTCACCATTAGTTCTGGATGTGCTAATGCACTGTACTTATAATAGTTCTGTATCAACATTATATTTCAGGCGATGAGGCCATTATACCTATTCCACCTAGGATTCTTAGCAGGCATTTAAAGCATGTTTTCATTAGTCTGTAGTAGCCCCTATATATTTAAAAAAAAAATAGGATTTCATCTTGGAGTTTGCGAGGAAGTTTTATTTTATGATTTTACTTTTAGCCTATGAGTATTACTTGAAATTTAAAATTTTGAGACCCATCTGTATGTTTGTTTCAGTGACTGAAAGAAATTAAAAAGATAAGTCCCAGCATATGCTGTTGGAAGAAAAATTGAAGGTCAGATAATTTTGGACAGCCAGAGCTACCAAATGATTAAAGAGTGGTGGGTAACTTAGCTCCAGACTGTGGCATGTCACTGCATGCTGCTGCTTGAACAACAGAAATCTCTCTGCAATGCACAAAGGAAAATAACTACTCATCATATATTAAGGTTAGGCTAATGCAGGATATGTGTATATACTCACTTGCACTTGACTGACAGTCACAATACACTATTTATCAGCTGGGAATTTTTGTAGTAATCTTAAAGCACTGAAGCCAGTTGTAAGGTATTCCTTTTACTGAGCATGTTTTCATCAGAAAAGTAGATAACAGGAATACCTTGCAACAGAAATCAAGCTTAAAATTTCAAAGCCCTTGAGACCCTGCCTAGACCTTTGCTCTGTCTGTACATAATCTCTTACTAAACTGAATTGATGGTGCTTTGTCCACATAAAAATAGCACTAAGACTTTGTATCTGGAAAAAGCAAGACTTTATGAGCTTCCTGACGTGAAAGCAAGAAAAAAACCCCACTCTTATTCAGCTAACAAAAGAATAAGATAGGGATGAAAAATGTGGATGTTAAAGCCGACTAAAAATTGATTGGCACAAAATTTTTACTCTAGTTGTAAATTTTCTGAGTAGACTGCACTTGCTGGGCAGATGACTAATTACATGCTTCTCACTCTGGAGTCTTTAGGCCAAATGCTGCTCTCAGTTACCCAAATATAAATCTCAAGTAAATCTATTGATGTTACCACAGAGTTATGCCAGCTTCACCAAGAACAGAATATGATGCCTTGTTTACAAAATTAAGCTCTGAAAGGTACATCTGTGTGTGCATTTTGATTTGCCAATAAAATAATTTTATGGAGCTAAATTTATGCAAATACTTAGAATTTAAATCCAAAGGAGACCTTATAGCCTTGTATTCATTAAAGATTATGCACCATTTTACAAGAAGGTACTCAAAAATACAATATGGGATACAATTAAAAGGAGTAAATTCACAGAAGTTTCATATTTTACCAAGTCTTTGTACCCTGTGTGCAGTTAACTGACTGCTCCCCTAGGAGCAAAGATTATATGCCCCAGTCATTGCATCTGCCTACCTTACAACTATCAATAAATTCCTCCTCACAACAGCTGAGGGAAGAAGAGAGACAGCTCTATCGCTGATCACGCACCGAGGCGGGAGAAAACATGAGACTGGCCAAAGGCCAGACTGGGAGCGTGGGATGTAGGCAGGGAGAGAAACGCAGTCCTCCTGCACCGGCCCTTTAGCAGCACACGAGCCCTTCTTAGGAGATGTAACATCATGCAAGGGTAAGGGGACCAGGAAAAGCTGTCTATGCCAAATCCCAGACCAACACGCACAAAAATTAGGTCCGAGTAACTGTTGCTGTAAGCATATAGACATTCATTTACATCTTTAGGTACACCAGTACCTGAGTGCATGCGGCTTCTTGTTGTTTGTTTCAAGTCGTTGAAGGCAGAACAATTTATAAAGGGCTGCCGCTTCCTTCCCCTGCATGGGAAATTTCAACACGGCAGGTGAGGTGTTTGGGGAGTGCATTCCAGAAAATAAAAATCACATCAGTCTTTCAATATGAGGATCACCTGCAGGCTTTCACACAATTTTTATGCTTAAACCAACCCTGTTTAAAAGAAACCTTAAGGGATGGCTGGAGATGAAGGAATTCATTTTTAAACTAGGCATTTGGAAAAAAGTAGTGAAACACAATTCATTTTTTCTCAAAGAAACAAGATATCAATTCCACAATGAATATATCTATAAATTATCACTTATTACCTTAAAAAAAAAAAAAAAAAGGTCTTTAATGACAGCAGGCTTAGACTGTAAACCTATGTTCAGTTAGTGCCAACATGTTGTTGGTAACATGAATTGCATGTATTTGCTGGTGTTGCCAACCTGCATGCTCCTTAGCTCTGAAGAATCTCTGCTTGGATTAAGTGAAACAATAGCAGTCTAAGTGCCTGCTGGAGCCTAGCATAGCAGACGAGACTACTGACTCACACCCAGCTCCTACAGCTTCAATGACACTGGCCGGTGCAAGGACACAATCGCCAAAATCATTTCAAATCAGCCGGTAGAGAGCCACTACTACATGAACTAGAACAAACCTCCAATGGAGCAACGCTGGCCAAATTGATTTGGATAGGGCAGAGAATACAGTAATGGTTTAGGCAGGCGGCAGGCGTTGGGCAAGCCGTAAATCCACCAGCAGCACCACGCAGGGATCAGCAACAGGAACAGTGGTTCCCAGAGCGTGGCTCACGGGGACAGCCAACTTCGTGCAGAAAGCACCGCTCGCTGCACTGCAGAAGGCACAACCGTGCTCCCTTATCAGGTGAAAGCTGGTCCCATCACTTGAAAAGCTATCATTTTTTCCTGATATATTTTATCATCCTTCCTTCAAAAACATTAAGACAGCCTAAAAAAAAAAACCAAACCCACAGACTTGAACATAGTTGCTGGTGGTGTAGTCAGTCACTATCTCCTCATACTCAGCTCCCACCTAGCTTTGGAGATTGACATTTGTGCACCTGAGGGATGTGTGAGTTCATGCTGTGTACTTTTTCAGGTGGTTCCAGATTCTCCTGGGTTTAATAAGCAAAACGTTTTCAAGCTGCACTGTCCACAGAGCCTGTCAATGTAGATCACATAAGTAACCCTTCAATTTTATACACCAAACATCCATATGACTAGGTGTCCGCTACACTGCCCAATATTCTTGTTCATTGGAAATATGAGCTTTCATAGGGAGATGCATAATGTGATCTGAATTTTTCTAATATTGGATGAATAGCAGCCAGACTGGAAGCTGCTCTCCATATACTAAATAACAAATACAATCCTTCCACACCTCCTCGCAATGTTCCCCCAATTCCCACCTATCATCTTTCCTCACAACACCATTCTGCACTGAATACAGCCAAGCGGAAAAACATGCAAGGAAAGCCAGCACTTTGCCTTTGCCTGAGAAAAGAGGAAACCGTGGGCTATGGATATAAAGCAAAGAATGACCAGGTGCCTACTTAAATTGGAAGACATAGGGAAGATATGACTTCATAGTTCACAGTTGTTCTCACTGCAGTCCTGATCTCTCCATTTCTAACAATGCCAATCATCCCCCCTATGCGTCAGTGCAATGCTAAAACTAACAACAAGGAGAGGTTCTATAATAGTAGGCTGTCATCATTCCAGGGAAATTCTTCAGCAAGACTTTTTACATCAGGATTGGAAATGTAAAAACTGCAAGCATAACGCCACCCACCCCCCCACACACCCCCTGTAAAAAAAAAAAAAAGAACCCAGGGAACTATAGTTCTCCTTCAAAAGGCAGTAAAAACCCTTTCTAATCTGAACATGACAGAAT
The DNA here is from genome assembly GCF_000687185.1 of Egretta garzetta. Lineage (NCBI taxonomy): Eukaryota > Metazoa > Chordata > Aves > Pelecaniformes > Ardeidae > Egretta > Egretta garzetta. Next base: position 3,273,977 of record NW_009258621.1, read on the forward strand.
TTTTTATTTTCAAATTACTATGCAAGAAGTAATTAAGTCATCTTTACAGAATGCTTTTGAAGAAAAATGATATAAAGAAGTTCCCAATCCTGTTTCTCAGATGAGGAATCACACAGTTTATTCAGGCAAAAGGAGGTTTTCAGGCTCCAGTTCAGTGCTTCTCCCTCAGCACAGTGCTGTCTTTACAGAGAATTGATCAGCTGAAAACAAATGGGATGCAATACTCCTGATACTTATACGGTACAAAAGGTGAAAACCCCTGGTCCTCAGACTGTGAAACTTGCTTCATGCAGACACCCCATAGCAAAAGAACCTTTTGCCACGTCGCTGCACTGTGAGACACCCAGACATGCGTTCGTGGCAAGCACTTTATATGGATATCAGGCTCCCAGGTGCTTCACGGTGTTTTTATAGCTCACATCACCAAGCTGTGGCATGGAAAGCTTGTTTCATTGAATTTCAGGGGCTGCACCTGCCCAGCCTCCCATGCTGTTGTATGAGGAGTCAGCTAGATGGTGCTCATGGGGTGGCAGCCTATGTGCAAAGTTAGCACCAGGATTTCGCTCCGGGCCTCTTCCCCCGCCTCCAGCATCCCACACAATCTAAGCAAGTTGTCACAACTGAAAAACCAGGGCTGGGAAAAAGGGGACGAAGGAGGTAAGTGAAAGGAAACTGCATCTCAGAGACTGTATGAGCACAGATCCTTACACAACCGCGCTGGCTTTCGATGGCTGGGATGCAAGCATGAAGCTGGGGCTGGTTTCGTTGTACACAAGCCAGCTGACTCGTTCCTACCTGGCAGCCTGAAAAGAGCACGGTGCTGACAACTTAGGAAGGAACCATGTTGTTGGAGAGACCTGACAATTTGGAAGTTGTTTTTCCTCTAACAAATAACGACCCTAGCTGTAAGTTTCATCACGATCCGATGGAATGTGCCTTTATGGATGTTTGAAGTTAAAATTAATTAGTAGCTCCTAGCGGTCTGTGAAGTTGCCTAGTTTTGTTGGATTAATTGCATACTGCAGATAGTACCATGTAAAGACACATTGTGCTAACTCCCAGCAAATACGAAAAACTCAGAGTGCTCAGGGATGGTAGACAAAGATAGATTTTGGTGTGGACGTACTGCTCAGGGATCCATTGAGTGGCAGAATACTCATAAACTCTTAAACCTGAAGATCCCACTTGGTCCCTTGGGCTGAAAGCTTGTATGAAAATTTCATTTCAAAATGACAAGCCCATATATGCACTGGAATGGTTTTCTAAATAAAACCCTAGATCATTTTTTATTCATCTTATGTCTAAAATGCCCAGAGGCATAGCTCCATAAAAATTTTAAACTTTAAACAAAAGCTCCTTTTGAGTTGCAGGAAAACAAAACATTCTGAAAGCAACAGTCTATATTATTTATTGTGATGGTTACTTAGCAAGAGAGGCTGATGAGTTAATTCTCAGTGGAAGTGCTGAATTACTTTAGGAACAGAAGCCCAATTAATTAAGGATCATTTCCTATCGATTTCACTGTACTACAGACCAGACTCGGAGTACCTGCTATACTCCTGTACAAGATATAAATAATAATATACTTAGACCAGTTACTGTTGTCCTGATGACCCATAATTCTCACTGAGGAAACACTTCTAAGGCTTTGATGTGAACACAATACAAGCCAGAATGCCTCTTGAAAGAAAGAGAACAGGAAAAGCACAGAAGAGGCTCTATGCACACTCCAGATCAAAGGCAATAGCCAAATGAAGAGGCAGGTTTAGAAAGTGGACAAAAGTGGAAATAAATACATTTGTATTGGAAAAATCAAAAGGAAAATTCCGCGATTTCATGCCAAAAGCTGGGAATTTTTTACTCTGTAGAGCACAAAACCTGCATATATTTGGGATAACCACTATGGCCAGACTTCAAGCCCGGATTCACCTCACAACTTCATTATGAGCAGAAATCAAGCCCTGGAAATCTCCTTAGTGGACCACTTTGATCGGGATGCTGCATGGCCAGGAAGCACGAGGGCATGGCTTTTCTCTCTAGGTGTGTTCCCCATCCTGGGGGCCAGCCAGAGCCCCGTGCTGTGGCGTTCGGCCCTTCGTGGCCCCGCTGTCGACAGCCTTTCCGTATAAAGGGGCAAAGTAATCAGTTCTGTTGTCCAGGCTCTTATAAGGTTGCAATGAGACTTGGGGTGAAGTTTTGGCTCAGTTTGCAGGGAAGTGGTATTGAAAGATTATTGCAGAAAGACAGGTATGTTTGGCTCAGTCTGGGAAATACAGCAACTATTACATGCATTGCCAGAATACCCTATTAAGAAATCCATAAAGTTCAGTATTCCTTTGGTACAACCATGTTTATTTATAAACTGTGTACACAGAATCCTGTTGTCTGAGAGGCAAATACAGAAGCAAGTCATCTGAATACCGTTTTCAGATCTGCTTCTATGGAGTCCAGCACCCGGAGGTACGCTGCCTCTGCTTCCCCCTAAAGCTAAGCTCTCCCAGCCTTGGCTCCATCTGCTGCCGCTCTCCACTCCCTGACTGCACTCTGCCCCTGAAGGCCACACAGCAGCATCACGTCTGTGATCTCACTTTTGTGTTTGTACTAAGTCACTAAAAAGACCACTGGGCCATAAAGATTCAAGTTTTGCTAAAGGTTGCCAGGCTAACTACTAATTACTGTCTTGTGCAGCAGCTCCTCTTTCAGCTCTTACTGTTTACTCTGCCTTACATTTTCTTTTCACTTAGCCTAAAGAAATGACACAAAGCACACCCATGAAGTTCAGCCACGTTTACAACTCACGGTATCCATCAATATCACACAGAACAGCAATAACATGGAAAATAAAAGACTCGTCTTTGCTCAAACTGAAAGATTGGGCAAGGGCCTTGAGCCGAGTCCCTCTATAAGGCTGCCGGTTATTAAAAGTAATGCATAAAGGTATCAAGTTTTAAAAGATCTCTAAATATCTTTATTGTCTAAAGGAGAAGGTGAAATCCTATCTTGTTGTTATGGCAAGGAGGAAAGGAATCTGGGAGCAGTGCTTGATGTGTCTGTAGCCAACATGCACCCAGAGCAGGAGAAGGGCAGGATGGCTAAAATCAGCCCGCTGACTCACCAGGAGAGCATCCTCCAAGGCCTGAGGTCAGGCTCCTCAAGAAGCAGCAGATGCATTAGCAAAGCTCCCAGCTCTTCTCGGCCGGGCAGCAGTCCTCCTGGGCAGGGCTGCAGGGAGCAGGGCTGGCAGCAGCGATCGCCTTTGAAAGCATGCAGAAAGGTGGAAAAAAAGGGGAGAAAAAGGAATCTTTTGGAGCCTTTGACTTCTGCCCATTAACCTCAGCCTCTTTGAGCTTAGACTCAGCAGGAGGACATGGGTAATCACAGAAAATGGCCTTTTCATTTCTTCTGTTGGTTACATTTCAGAGAGCAATGAGGATAGACTTGACTGGGTGAGGCCATTCTTAGGCCTCAGGAACTTGAGGAAGTGATGAAATCCAGTAAAAATAAAAAAAAAGCTCACCAATTATTTAAAATGAGACATTATGTGAAAATAATTGCTCCAGATCTGAGAGCACACGTACTAAATGTGAACATTACATAGGAGGAGCTGGAGAAGCAAAGGCTGGGGGGAGCTAATTGCTTCTTTAGCTACCTTTAGGGGGTTGTAGATGCCAGACCTCTCAGCATCTCCCACTGAAAGGATGAGAGGTAACAACTACATTGCAGCAAGGGCAATAATATGTGGATGCAAAGAAAAAAAATTCTTCACTGTGAGGCTGGTCCACCACTGGAGCAAGTGCCCTGAGGGATCTCTGTCCTTGGAGATTTTCAAAAAGCTTAATTTTTACTCCAATGTGGTGCTCATAAGTCAAAATAAAAACTCAAACTGAAGTTGTGAGGATTTATGGAGGAAGGCTGTAGACATGTGTCCTGTTTCTGCTGCCCCTGACATATTTGTCCCCTATCCTTCCCTGCTGTTTTTCACCCCACTTCAGGGTGCCATGGATGCATCAGCAAAACTGCAAATTCAGCCACTCCTTAACCCAGATACCTGAGTTAAGTGTTTTGCATGTTTCAGCCTATTTTGTGTGTTTCAGTGTATGCTGAAAGGGTAACACAAAGTTGGGCAAAGCACACTTCTAACCCCCTGGTTAAGAGAGTATCATATGCCTGACCTCCAGGGCATAAACAGAAGTCTAGGAACAACTAGATTCAGGGAGACAGACATTGCTGCAGTTTATATTTAGTTATTGTTTTTTCCAACTAGCAATAAATAAAAACCCCCAAAAGGTATAATTTTGGATAGACACAGCAGGAGCTCACTTCACTGAAAGAAAGACAGGAACCTTACCCACTGACATGCAATTCTTTAACTCTCTCCCTACCCCCCCATACACTGGTTGCACAGAGGGAGCACAGCATCAATAGGAAAATGCCCCGATATGCAGGTGCCCATGCCTGGATGGAGGAAGAAGACCCAGAATTGTCGGTGCCCGAGCGGGACGGGAGGCGCACACAAGGTGCCCCAGCCCATCGCAGCCTGCCCAGCGAGCACTGGGTGCCTGCAGCAGTGGCCCACCTGCAACGGGACCCTAGGCTAGGGCAGCTAGGTAAAGGGCAGCACCGTCCCCTCAATCCAGCTCATTCTTCAGTGTTTGCAAGCAAAACCAGCATGAGGAATGAAGTCCAGGTCAGGAATGCAAGTAAAAGGGGAAGAAGGAAAAAAAGAAAAAAGTCAGCTTCCGCACTGTGTAAATTCATAGTCATAACTATTTTTTTATTATTACTAGCTTATTAAACGTGTTAATAAACAATGTAAATAAATACCATGAGCAAACCAGTCTATAAATTCAGTGCTCAAGGTTGCTTAATAATTCATTTTACTCAGTTTCAGAGCAACTTCCAACAGAAAAAAAAAAAAAACAACAAAAGACCATGAAAAAACAAAACCCAGAACACCGTGTGTGTTGTGAACTCCCGTTCCTGTGGAGTCTTTAATGTTTTGGAACATGAAATACAGCAGACACAGTATTTTATGAGGTTTTTCATACTTTTGTTTTATTTAGCATGTGTTCCTGTCCAACTGAATTTTTGTCAAAGCAAGCCTCAAGTTTCTGTGAGAGAAAAATCCTCATGGTAGCAAAAAGAGGACAACGTGACTGCAGAGGAGGGCAGCTGGCACGAGCAGGATGTACCGCAGCCAGGACACATCCAGCCTGCTGGGCGTCCATGCCTGCTGAGACCAGGCACCGAAATGGCAATGTCAAACCCAGGGCACAAGAAACCTCTCTGAAACTCCAGCTGCACTTAATCGATGGGCAAAACGGGTACGTTCACACAAGAGCTTGCTCACCTCACACCTCACCTTGACGCCACTGGCTGTACAAACGCCCTCAGCCATATCAATATTTCTTTTTCTTTTCACATGTGTACAATCGTCCACGTGCTGGAAAATAAGGTAGGACACAATTAAGGAAAGTCTGGTGTGTTTTTCTTAAACCTTAGCACAACCACACCTTGTTTCCTCGCAGCAAGTCATTATTACAGGCAGAGTTGGTCATTTTCTGTGACAAAAGATGCAAATTTTCAATCACTTGAAAATAGTTTCAACTTTTCCAACAGTATTTTCTGAGTGCAGAGTGGCTGTACAGCACCACATAATTTATGCGATAGCGTGTTATATCCAATGGTGCTCATTTGGAACAAGCATAGATTACAACACAAAGACAAGGCAAAATAAATAAGAAATTAAGGAAAAATAATAATAGTTTGAGGTGGGTGTTTTGGGTTTTTTTACCCCTCAGTTCAATTTAGGCACAGTGGTTATTGATTTAATTTCACAGCACAGGCCCATGTTGATAAAAGATAGCATAGTATAATATACACATAACAAGGGAAATAAAGGAAAAATAAGAAAGTGGGTTTCTTAACTAGTTTCATTTTGTTACAGCCTTGTAGCCCACATTAATCCTTTTTATCTATTAACAAATAGCAAAGAAGACTTTTTAAGAGAGAGGAAAAGAAAAATTAATTTTGAAATTTTAGCACTGTGGATAGTTCAAAACTTTCTTGTGAAATGTTACAAGAAAATTAACTTTCAAACTAACCTTTTATCTTAGACGTGTTTGCCTTCCATGGAAGAGAGTTGATTTTATTTTTTTTCTTTAAACTGGAAGATAGAAATGTGTGGAGATGGGAAAAAAAGATTAAGCCAAAACCAAAAAGGATTTTAAAATGTAAGTTATTGCAAAACCTCATAGAAGTTGTATTTTAGAGAGCTCATGTTCCTTTTCCATCTACGCCCCTGCAGAGAGCTTCCCAGTTGAACGCTATATCCCGTCACAAATGGGAGTCCAAGCCAAACACAGTCATCCCGTCCCAAGTGAAAATAAGGGACCACACATCAGAATTATAACTCTGTAAGGTACTATGGAAAATATAATTATACTTTTCGTTTTTTCTTTCTCCTAAATAAAAAAAAGAGATCAACAGCAAAAAGAAGCATTTTCTCACTGTAACGGGCTTACTGAGCCTGAGTCAGCCCTGGTTGCTTTTTTTTTTTTTCTTCCCTGTTACTACTTTTTTGGTAGCGTGGACCCCTGAACCACAGGTGGGGAGATAGGACCTGTACCTGAAAAAGATGCACAAATTTATGAACTTAAAGCCTGCCACAGGCCAGTCCCCTATTCCATCTGTTATGGATCAGCAGTTTCCCAACATTTACCCCTCCACTCAGCTGCCGCGGTGTCTGTTTCCAGGAGGAAGATGAAACACTGAGGTAGGTGAAGCATTATGGCAGCAGGATTGCCTCCCTGGCATCTACACAGACAACTGCTTTTGGCTTGGATCCTAAAGGTTTACATCAGCATCAATTCCCGGGTTTTGAAAGATGTGCTCTTTCAAGCATAGGTGCAAAAAAAGATGTTTTTAAAAAACCCTGCCCTGCCTTGCCATAGAAAATCCTACAAGCTACCAAGTTTAATTTAGATTATGTTCCAGGTTTTGCAATTTTTATCTAAATTGCCCATAAACCCTCCCCCTAGAAGAGGATGGACAAATGGTCCCATTGCATTTTATACAAACCACTTCAGGCGTGATTTGGAAACTGTCACAACTCTGACACTCAGTGTAAATACCGCCACATTTTTAGAAGTTTTTCCATCCAACTTCAGTACTATAGCATGAACTTGCCGCAAATAATAATAATACAGAGCAACTCCCCCAGGGTGTAGATAATAAGCGTAATCACCACAGACTCTGCCTATTCAAGTTAACACTTCTTAACAACAGATGTAATCTTCAGTGAAACCAAGCTTTTACAAATTGCTGTTAATGTGAATCATGCTTAACTTGTCTAAGTATCTCTCCTAAAGAGCTTATGTTTTCCCTAGAGGTATTTAAATTAGGAATTCTTAACCACTAATTGAATATGAACTTGGATAACTGAGCAGGTCATCTTCGCTTCCGACATGGAGGCTGAAGGGCTTTACTGTCCAGACTAATTGAGGTGAACATGTCTGACTTGCACTGTACAAAAAACCTCATGATATGGTAAAGGTTTGAGGGGCATCGCTTCAACAGGTCTTGGGGGTGAGGAGCATCAGGTGATGCTTTCAGACCTCTCCCAGAAGCTCAAGGTTGGATGTCACTGCCACAAAACAAGTCGGGTCATTGCATTCATTTTCACTGCTCAGGCCTGTGACAAATTAGGAAAGACTTCAGTTCAAGAGCTTGTTTACTTTTTTTTTTTAAATGCACTAAGTATATGCTACCCTCAAATATCATTAGACAGTAAAACAACCTGACAAAAGAAAGGGATTTATAAATTGCCTGTTGCACAAGTTTTCAGAACAGAGAAAAGCAGGCTCACTGCTTTTAGGCCACCAGATCATTGCTGCATGTCAGTGCAGGTATTGAGCTTGGTTTAACATTTTAGAAGTCCTCCAAAGCAATAGATCTTTACACCTCCTAAGGATTTTGCAGACAGTTCAAAACTGTACTTTAGTATTCTTATACAATGATAATGGTTCAAAAAGTCATTTTGCACTGTTAATTGCATTCTGTTTTGGTGCAATAAATTTAGAAATATACATATTTAACCAGAAATAATGCTGCCAGAAAACCACTTATCCAGTAGATGAATGTACACTGAAACAAAAGCTGTGAGTACATTTATCCAGTTAGGTATGAGTATTGCCATTATGGCTCTAATGGAGGGTGGGTAAATGGGGCAGCAAGGAAGAGAAAGCACACAAAGCATCACTAATCCCATAAATGCAGAAAAAGGAAAGATAACAAGCACGATACTAACTTAAAACTCATAACGTTCTATTTTTTTAATGTTAAATGATAGTTTTGCTGCAAAAGCAAGTTTCTCTTCTTTGAACTCAGGGAAAACTGTGGATACATAGTGGGGTATACTGAGGCTATGCTTCCAGCTGGAGGTGGACATCCAGCACAGTATAATTCAATTTCCATCCAGTTCAAACCAAACCCCACGCTGTTCCCCCCATCACCACCAGTTTTCCTCAACACAGATACTTGATTTTTCTTTTTTTAAAATATATCAATACATTTCAGTTTTATCTTCCTATAACACAGTATCTGAGATACACATGGATGGTAATTGTGGAATTTCTGGATATCTTTTTGACTTTCCACCTGAAGAGCAATATACTATAATCAAGAATGATAGATACTGTATTACCTCATGTATTTAAGACAAGAGGTGGAAGACTGCACACAAGTTATATATGTGATCACTTCACAAACCCTTCCCAAAATGTGACCTTCTTGAACCTGTAGTTGAAAAGGGCAGGTTTGGCAGAGGGAGAATTACTGGGGTTCAAAGATACAGCAGGGAGAGAACAAGGCAAGCAGGGCTTGCTATTTCAACCCCAGCACCACAGCAGCAGCCAGAGCACAGGTTCTTGCAAAGATAAGCTCCTGTAGGCGGAAAAGGGGTACCTTTTGCTAAGGGTGCCAGGTCACAGCAGCTTTCCAAGTTGTACTCCGTTCAACCAACTTTATTGCAAGACAGGCAAAAAGGATTCATCTTGCAAGAGGTGAAGTCAAAAACAAAACCAAAGGCAACATAAAAGGAGTGCTGTCCTCAAAAGGACTATCTTTTAAAGTTACTTTGTTCTCCTTTGGGCTTCTGTAAAAAAAAACCTGAGAAATGCAAATACTTCCACTATGCTTGCTTGAAGGGACGGTGCTTTGGCAACAGTGGGTCTGTCCCAGTGCCATGGCTGTTCAGGACTGCCCCGGGCTCAGGATCCCACTCTGCTGGCACCTAAAGCCTCCTGGCTCAGTCAGCAGTAGGAGCTGTGCATCCCAGGGTCAAAATTGCTTTGGGAAACTGAAAAAAACCTGAAGGAGGGGCCAAGTGAGAGCTGTGAGCTCACAGTGCCCCCAGGTCTTGGGTCTGGTGAGGGACTCCTCCAAGACCCAGACCCAACTGGGCCATGAGGGACTGGCCAAGTGAGAGCTGTGAGCTCACAGTGCCCCCAGGTCTTGGGTCTGGTGAGGGACTCCTCCAAGACCCAGACCCAACCGGGCCATGAGGGACTGGCCAGACAGCTTCAGGGAACCAGTCAGGCTTTCTGCCTGGCAGACAAGAGGCAAAATGAAAATACATCTCATAGAATTAGAGAACACCAGGTTGGAAGAGTCCTCAAGGATCATCTGATCCAACCTTTCTTGGCAAAAGCATGGTCTAGACAAGATGGCCCAGCTCCCTGTCCAACTGAATCTTAAAAATGTCCAATGTTGGGAAATCCACCACTTCCCTGGGAGGATTATTCCAGAGGCTGACTGTTCTCATTGTGGAAAGTTTTCCTCTTGTGTCCAGTCAGAATCTCCCCAGCAGTAACTTGTACCCGTTACCCCCTGACTTTTCTATGTGATTCCTTGTAAAAAGGGAGTCTCCATCTTTCTTTATAGCCACTCTTTAAATACTGTAACATGGTGATACTGGAATATTTGGCTTTTATGATCTTCTCTATAAAAAAAACCCAGCCTCTTATTAAAAAGCAGAACTTGGTGTGAAATACACAAACTGATGAATAGATATATGCGTAACATACATACGCACCGTAGGAAGACAGTCATGAAAGGCAGCACACTTGTGCAACAGCTTTGCAAAAGTACAGGAAAGAGGGGCTGGGAGGAACCTAATTTCCGCAGCTTCCTCACAGGAGTCACTTACTTCTTTATCTCCCCAGTGGCTAGTCAAAAGCTAGACTACATTTCCCCGCCCCGATATGCACCACAGAGATTCCCATGATGCAACTTCTTTTCCTTATCTTCACGGAAGAGGGGTATTTTTCATAGACATATCACTCAACAAGGAGATAATGAGACACTGTGGCAATATTTTTTTAAGCCAGATATCTGTAACCAAAACCTATTTTGTGTTATTGATTTCCTCCTCATTGACAGCTAAAAATCATAAAGTTTCCAGAAACTTAGAGGGGAGAAGGGAAACCTGCAACATTTTTTGTATGAAGAAAATCCACCTTCCAGGCACCTGTAATTAAAACAGAGCACAATCCTTGTGCATTTGGTAACTTTATGGACACACAGAACTGTACAAAGTGGCAAATTTCAGTGAGCAAAAAGTTTTCTGACTCAGCATAACCCACAGCCATACATCTTCTTGAATGCTGTCACCAGCCGCTCTGTCTATTAACCATCTATTTACTACAGGCATGACTTAATTCTACTTAATACTAAGGCTAAGGTTGCCCAACACTTTCCGTTTTGAAAGTGCTTTCAGCTGCTAACGGCTTTGCCAAACATTCGTGTTCTATGCCACTGTCTGCCTTGAGTTAATTAGCTCTGTAGAGTACAGAATATAACACACCATGCACCCACAGAGCTTTTCCCAGATCAGAAGAAATTGTAAACGATAAATTGAAATAAATACAGTTATCCATGTCATGTTTTGGTGAGGGGATCTGAAATATGGCAGGAGGCAGTTTGTGTTAAAAATATACTCACCGCAAAAACCTGTACCAGACCAACCATCTTAAAAGCTTGTATACATTTTCCCTTACCCTCACTATCAACATGCTTATTCTTAGGAAAGGCTACCAACAGTTTAGCAACTCAGGTCCCAAAGATGGGCTGCTGCAGCTTAGCCTGTGTGCACAAATTCGGATGGGGAGATTTCATCTTGTGCTCTCCTGCTTAGATTTCTGCTGGACTGGGGCAGTGGAGAGGAGGACACCAGGGAGATCCCAATGTCAGCAGTAACAAAAGAGGTGGGCAGGGGCTGATACTGGGGAGACAGGGAGCAGTTTGGGAAGCAGAGCCTTACAACTGCCAACTGGGAAGGAGAGAAACCATGCGAGTGGAGGAGGGCTGTGACAAGTTGTTCCGTGGCCATCAAGAGACGAACTGGGAAAGAGATGGAAAACAGGAACGAGCAAGATAGCTGGAAGCAGTTGAGTGGTGGATAGATGGAAATGAGGAAAGAGATTTCATCTTGTGCTCTCCTGCTTAGATTTCTGCTGGACTGGGGCAGTGGAGAGGACACCAGGGAGATCCCAATGTCAGCAGTAACAAAAGAGGTGGGCAGGGGCTGATACTGGGGAGACAGGGAGCAGTTTGGGAAGCAGAGCCTTACAACTGCCAACTGGGAAGGAGAGAAACCATGCGAGTGGAGGAGGGCTGTGACAAGTTGTTCCGTGGCCATCAAGAGACGAACTGGGAAAGAGATGGAAAACAGGAACGAGCAAGATAGCTGGAAGCAGTTGAGTGGTGGATAGATGGAAATGAGGAAAGAGCGGGCTCTGCTTAGTAGGATGGAGAGCAAAGGCACAGGCACACTTGCAGTAAGCTTCGCAGGGGTCTCCCGCAGCAGAGATCCTCTAATGAGTGATGTGCAAGCCATTAACTGATAGGGACAAAACTAGAAAAGAAAATAAGATTAAATTGTGCATTGCAATTGTACTACAGCTATTAGTTACACAGATAAGGCGGCAGAGCCAGGAGGCTGGAGTCTGTGTACAATGCATACAGCTTCTTGGTGGTAGCTGCTTCTTGGCCCTGGTGGCTGAGCTAAGGGGGCAGAAGCTTGCTTCTGCCGTCCAGCTCTCCCCACATCTTCCCTCTCCGGCCAGAGGCTTATGTGAGATGGATTCCTTGCGCTTTGGAAGCTTCTATGTTGCTCAAATGCTGGAGGTGGATTATAAAGAGGGAAAGACTGGTTAGAGTGTTTTGAGGTGTGGGAAGAAGGGAGTTGCTAAGAGAAGAGACTAATTTGAGCTCCTAAATGTCTCATTACTTGCTCATGCATATTCCTAGTCCAAGGTTGAGAAAGAAATCACTGCATATCCAGCCCTGACACCAACTTAAAACCTGGATTCTACATTATTGCTTTCCTTCTCAGTGAGGAGGCAGAAGATCATACAAGATTTTTAGGCTGGGGCTCTGTTACTTCAGCTGTGACTTGAGCTGTGCATGCATGTGTTGGGAAAGATGCTCCTGCATGCGCTCACATTTTCGGTTATAGGTGCACAGGAATAAGCAGGTTCATCTAATGTCCGTTATCCTCTCAGGACAAATGAGCACAGCTAAAAACTGTCAGAGTTGAGTGCAATCATTTAGTACTTATACAGCATATCTGAAAGAATATGGTAAATAGAGAAAGAGGAGATATAACTTGTTCCAAAGAAATATCCTGCCTCCTCCTCAGTCATCCACTTCATGGAGCAAGTGAATAAAAAAAAAAAAAACAAAACATGATCCAGAGGGTAACGGCTGGCTAAGAGAGGCTCCTAGGTCTGCTGCAGGTGTGCTATGATTCAAACCATAGCTCTTGCTCAGTGCCGACGGCCGAAACCTCATCTTTGTAATCTATGTCCTTGCTGTGGAGTTCTCTGCTCTAATTATTCTGCATGTGTCTGTCTCTCCTCACAGCCTGGAACAGGCTTTCTAAGGGCTGAGACCACTGGAATGGGGAAGATTTATGGAGCCCGTCAACACTGGTTGTGTTCTGTAGAACCTTAAATAAGAACCAGAAGGACTCTTCCAAATCTTAGGAGGGAAGATCCCCTCTGCTTTGAGGATTACTCACTTCCTGGTGCACTGAAGTTTAAGGATTAAGTAACTTTTCCCAAATATAGAATGTATCACACCCAATCACACACACACACACACACTGCTGCCTTCTTAAGTGAAGCATCTGAGGAGGAAAATGAGATTAGAAATTTAGGAGTATAATGAGATCAAGTTAAATTCACACCATTTCCCTGCCTAGGCACAATCTATGTCATTAGAAAGGATTAATTTTTTGTTGCAATTTATAATCTCATTATACCTTTTGTCATAAGAATGATTTATCAGAATTTCAATACTTAGTGCTATACATTTGGTGAAATATTTTATTATGGTCTAACATAGTACCTTCACTTGACTTTTCCAGTATTCTATATTTTCATTAGCTGGTACCCACTCACTCAGGCCATACCACTCAGCACAGCTATAAATAGAAAGACCAGTCAACCAAATCACACAATACTGAAAAGGTCAAAGTAGTATACTACATTACTGTAATTTAGAGAATACTATTCACAAAGTATTAAAACTTTTATGCCTTATTTATCTGACAACGAAAGTAATGAAAATAGAAGGCATTGCACATGATCACGTTATTACCAGAAATCATCGGGAGATTGAGAGATTGCAAACCCCTCAACTTTATTATCTTTATAGCCTAATGTAAGTTATGTTATTCTTTAGGTACTATATCTCTTATGCTAAGTTTCTGTGTCTCTCACCAGAAAGGCAATGGTCTGTTCGCTACTTCTTCTGGTTATTTTTTTAAATATAAATATGTAAGGTGCTCTTAAGGAATACTCATAAGCATTTTTTGAATCACATCCGTCTTTTAGCCAACTTGAAAGAAATTTAGACAGAGGAAAAAAAAAGTGAAAATCAAGCTAAGGGTTACTATTACTGGCTCCTTCTCCCCACCAAGAGAATAAAAGAATTATGCCTTGCTCTCAAAGTCTATGGAAAGGACCTTTTTGAGCTCAGTAGCTACGATGCAAAAGTACTTTTAGAGTGGCTGTGAGCACAGGCTGTTCTACAACACATCCGCCATCCTGTTGCCCCTACAGATGCCCATGTCCACATGGCAAAATGTATGTGTTCTGACAACTACATGGTCCCCCACCTCTTTCCCCACAGCCCAGGATTCCTAAGAGATCAGGTACATACTGCAGAAACACCAGAAATTCAGCAGTTACCACCCCAGGCCCCGGTTCAGTCAGGTGTCTAAAGTGCTCCCTGCATCACTGATCCTGGTAGCCAATGCTGTTTGATGCTGCAAAAGTCTCTGGCTAATATGAAAGTCAGACTCTGTGCCAAGTCATCTCCAGGCATGCAGTTTTACCCAAAGAACACGAAGTACAGCTGTGCTCTTCAAGACTAGAAGAGCTATCCCAGAGAATGCAGTCATGGCCCACATCAGATAATACTCATGACTCTGCAGTTTCACACAATAAAAGTTAATGTTTTTAAAATAGTCTGCAGGAAAAAAAAAAAAAAAAAAAAAAGGAACAGCATAAAATGGGCAAAAAGGGGAGGTATCAGCTAGGCTTTTTGAGATTGCTGCAGAGCTGGGCTTTGTAGACAGCCCACCGTGCACTTTCCAATATGCCCTGAACCCCTGGGCAAGTTCAGGAAGCCACCCTGCTTTCTGCTAGTATAGACAGGGGGCTAACCTGGGGCAATCTGTACCTAGCCAACATATGTTTGATTAGCATAAAATGGGCAAAAAGGGGAGGTATCAGCTAGGCTTTTTGAGATTGCTGCAGAGCTGGGCTTTGTAGACAGCCCACCGTGCACTTTCCAATATGCCCTGAACCCCTGGGCAAGTTCAGGAAGCCACCCTGCTTTCTGCTAGTATAGACAGGGGGCTAACCTGGGGCAATCTGTACCTAGCCAACATATGTTTGATTAGATCCTGGCATTATAGTGTTCTGTAGGTTTGGGGAATCAATAGTAATGACATTTCAGGAGCCTTAATTCATGAAATTGTAATTAACCTAATGGATAACTGAGAAGTAAGCTCAGCTAATATTAAAACAACATTAACTGGTGACCTAATGTCTATCTTCTGAGCCTCACTGTATCCCATGAGAGAAAAGCCATTTCCCAGTGAGTAAGGGGGCTTGCCAGGATAACTCTTTGAAGTCTGTTCATGGTTTCCAGTTTGAAACACCACAGTTGCAATAATGCATTGCAAGATTCCCTAATGCCAGGCTGGAACTGGTCTGGCATCTCTCTTTCTCTCTCTCTCCGCCCCACAGAGTCCCTGTTAAGAGACCAGAAAGGTTGGACTACAGCAAAGCTGCAGCAGCTGCAATAGCCACATTCAACCTGCTGATGCTAGTTAGGTGCTTATATGGCAAAAAGAGCCTGTAGGTTCTATTTTTCATACATGAGAAGAAGTTTGGGGTTGGGTTGTTTGGGTTTTTTTCCAGGGCGGGGGGAGTGGTGTGGTGGATAGCTCGGGGGTTTTTTTCTTTGGTTTGGTGCTGTTTGTGGTTTTTTTAGAAAAGCACCCAATAAGACCTGTTTAAGGCCTTGTCTACATAAAAATAATGTCCTAGTAGAAGCAATGAAGCTTCCTCCCCTGACAGTCACACCTCCAATATAGATGTTATTATTCCAATAGCAAGGTTGTGCATGCCACATAACCAGCTTGCTTAGGAAGTAATTATACACTACCTGTGTTACACAGTTTTCAGTCTAGCTAGAAAAACTAGGGCTATACTCTTCCAACTGACTAAGTAAATGTCTATAGGTAAGATGAGCAAGTCATTTGCCAGGAGGGACACTAAAAAAAATTCAAAAGGCCACAAACTAAAAAACCAACCCAATACCAGGCTTTATCTTTGTCAGCAAAGGTTACCCATGAGCAAGGGAGAAGCGAAGTAGCGTATCTCCCCGCTGATCTGTGCCTTCTGCAGCCTCCCACCCGAGCTGGTGCCTTGGCACTGTGCTGGCGAGGCTCCGGGCCCTCTGGCAGAGCAGGTGGCCATGGGCGGCATGCTCCACCGTCCTCCTACTCCCAACAGATTTGCTGGTGCCGGGGGCGTAGAAAGCGAGCTCCACCTGAACAAACTGAACCCCTTCACTTTTGGGATGATGGTTGGAGGGATGGAGAGAATGCCTTATGGAATTTTGATTTGAATTTTATAACATATGGAAATTGGTCTGCGAGAAAAGTGAGAAATATTTAGAAACAGTTGGAAAGGCTGTCATTGAAATTTATCCTGGCTATGTCTAAACATGGAAAAGGACAACAGAAACCAACGTTAACTTAAGAAAAATGTAAAGAGAACTGACTATGCAACAAGCAGAAGGCTTATTTCTTTTTAAGTATAAACAATCTGTTGAGGAGGAAGAAAGGCAGAGCTATAAAAATAAGCCAAGGCAAGTAAAAAATAATGAGGGTAAAAAAATAATAATACTCTGCATCAGTTTGCAGAGATTTTTTTTTCTTGTCCAGGAGTCTCCAAATATAGTTTTCTTAAGGAGAAACCAGACAAAATATTTCTGTTCCAAAATATCACAGTGGAGAATGGTATAAAAGGAAGGTGTACTGGGGGAAGGCGATAACCTTTAGCTATGGACAAGCTTTTTAGACACCTTCCTTGGGAGACTAATCTTTCTAGACTCCTGATGCAGTCAGTGAAAAGAGACACTAGCCTCCACAGGGCAATTCAATACCCCTATATGCAGGTGGTATGGATGCCTTCTTTACAGTAAGGGTAAAGACTATAACAAATCACAAAACATGAATCATTTTCGTCAAGGTTCGACTGTTTGGAGGCCTGGGCTGAATTATGGATGGAACAAACATTGCTGCCTTCAGGGAAAGTTAAGGAAATGGGTTTGAGGACACAGCACCCTTGTTTTGAAGTGTTCTTTCACCCTTGAAAGAGGGATCACTTCTCCCTTTTTTCTGTTCATTAAGTGCAGCATTGTGCATTAAACCCCTGCCTTCCCACTCATTCTCTTAGTGGGTTTTACCCTCCCCTCAGCTCTGTAATGTTCCTTTTCACTCCAGTGCCATGGGCAAAGGGAGCTCCCAGGCTGCAAGCTTGCAGGAGTGCAGAATCCCCCCTGCCTAGCCCACAGATTTCCTTCCCCACTGCTGTTTTCTGCTGGTGGAGAGGTCCCAGTCACAGGGAGCAACCCTCTATCCAGAACAATAACTCATATACACGTGCCCCAGAAGCTTCCTTTGTGCAGCAAGCATCTAGTACCAAGGTGGAAATTTTGTTCCCAGGGAACTTGTAAAAAGGCCATATTACAAAGACAGCGCAAAAATTAGTGTGGAGGCAGCCTAACAAAATATTTGAAATACCAGGATTAGCGGTGACTATAATCAAGGGTAAGGAGAGAAATAGAGAATGTAATTGCTTCTAATTTGAACACCATAGCATTTACCCCCTTTTCATAGATGCCAAATAGGCAAGATTATCTAGATTTTCAAAAGAATTTATCTATGAACAGCTTGCTGAGTGGATTAACAGAAAAAAAATAATGTAAGATTTTGAGCATATAGCATACTTACTATAGAAACACAATGGCAGGGAATGCTGTTATTACTATATAAGGTTGTTGAATCTAACAGTATAAGTTCAAAGCAAAGCCTGAGTTACTTTCCCACAATTGTGCTTTGGAGAGGCAGAGCAACATAAACTGCCCTATATTTCCTTTAAAAAGAAGTTCCATTTTAAAAGTGTGTATATCAATTCCAGAAAAATCATAGGATTCTTCTGTTTTCCTTTCTTATCTGAGAACACCAGTTTCTCCTCCCTTTGTTTCACCTTTCCTTTTAGGACTCTGATGGAGCAGCAGTTTGGTTTAGGAGGCCAGCTCATTGCATTTACTTACTCTAAGTCTATTACCTAATAACTTTTCATTATGGAACTACTTAGAAACAACTAAACAGAAAAAAAAAAAAAATCGGTACGTTTATGCTCATATTCCCAGAAGAACATAGGCAATCCTTCAGTTAACTTACACCTATGAATTTCAGCTGATAAATTACGTTCAGATCCAAACTTTCAAATTCATTGGTTACTCATAATCCTTCCTGACAGAAGACAGGAACCACATCACACACTGTGTTTTGTCACCTGCTGCAATACAGAATTTCTGTAAACGATTGCAAGCAGTATGTAAACCACACCTTACTTTCGGTAGAAATTTCTCAATGAAACTTCAGTACTGTTTACAAATTTCTGCAAAACTAAATTGAAGAATTTGAATGAATAACATATTGACTTGCTGATAATGTTTGGCAGCTTTTAGAGATTTCAGAAAAAACAGGAAAAGCAAAAATATTCATTGAATAATGCATGCTTTGTAGTTTATTACATCAATTTCTCAAGTGTCCCTGACACATAATAAAGCAAGCACACCCAGTGTTGAAGAAATGTGGTATTACCTGGGTTTCATTGCACACGTGCTGAAGTACCATCCTGAATTAAATTATTCCATGACATAAAAGCAAACTCTACCTGACACAGCAGGAAGCCACTAAATCTGGACTCATAACACAGCACATTTGTATAGCGGAGTATGGACGTGAGCAAAACTATGCCAGGCTAGAGCTGACAAAGGAGGAAAAAGGAAGAGATGTGGAACTGAGTTAAAAATACAAGTGAAACTCTTCAAGGCTGAGGGAAATGCACCCAATGATCACTACTATCATTTTTCAGTAAGTTCATACAGGGACTATTTAAATAATCCCGTGGTGTTTCCCTCCCATCATGCTGTTCCTCCTCTGGCTAGCTTTCTCACATCATACATTTTGTTTCTTAAGGTCAGTTGTAAGACATCTTCCTACACGCACGAATAAGGCCACAGTGAACACTGTGCACTAAAAGATGAACCAATCTGTTTATTATAAACTTCTTGACCAGCTGCCACTGGGAAGGCAAGGGAGAGAGCTCCGCTACTTTGCAAGTAAGGGTGCCTGGCAAGGAGACATATTTTTCTGTTTCTTTAGGTAAACTGTACTTGTTATTTACATGAAATCCATTTGCTACAACATCCTACATGCCCAATAGGACCATACAGTTAAAACACATTAAAAACACATTAATGTGTCTTTCCACACTGTGATGTGTTAATAGTGCAAAAAACTATTAGGCCCAGGCTGTCAGGCATACAGAATAGATGAATTACTGGGTCAGTGTGAACACACACTGCACCATAATTCTTAAAAAGAATACCGTTAATGTATAGTAATGCAAGTAGACATTAAAAAAATTTAAAAAAAAAAAAAAAAAAAAAAAAAAATCAACATTTAACCTTTTTTTTTCTTTTTTCCCTTCCCTAATTTTTTAGGAAACTTGCAGCAACTGAATTCTTTGGAGCTAGCAACAGCAAGCTAGGCTAAAAAAAACCCATACCTGTGAATTAGTGGACCATTTTTTCAAGTGCTTGAAAGGGGGATAGAACCTTCTATAGGAGCAGGCAGACATATTCAATGCATGAGCAAAACCTGGTTTTGGCAACTACCTAATTTTTACAAGCAAAGTTTGCTGTGTTCTCACGAGCACGATCATCCACTTGAGCATACGTGTACACGGTTATGACTGGTATGCACTCTGAGGGAAATGTATAACTATTTCAATTTTTTTTTATATTCAGAAGCAAAAAGAATAAAAATGTTTTAAAACCCTGGACTTACCTTCGCCACTTGATACACATATTCCAAATAGTGAGATTTTGTGTTATTTGGCCTTGGCTCCAGTAAGGTTAATGTTTAGGTAAGGAGAATGACACTGTCCATGTGGAAGAATGAAAAATAAAAATCACTGTTAGGAGCTTGGCAACAATATGTACAGATATGTTTCCTTTTAATGGCATGTACATATCAACTCTACTAGTCATACACTCATATCTTAGTAGGTATGATTATTTTCCTCTTGATTTTGCTACCAAAACATTTCTTACCACATTTATATGTTCCTCAAAAATATACATAGGGAAGTGAAAGGTTTTTTTGATCAGATGAGAGTTCTCATGTTGCAAGTTATCTTTGTCCACTTGTCTAAAAGCCACATAAGAACTGTCTCAGTATGTGCTTGAGCCTCTTTCATACTTCTTTTACAGTTAAACATGAGTTAACAGGGATTCAGCACATCTAGCTGTTGTCCCTTACGCACCCTCCACATTGCAGGATACTGCAGCACATATCGTGCTTGCTGACATACTTTTTGTGAAGGAAATCCTTACAATCATCTGGCCAACATTTGACCGCAGGACATAGAACGAAGGAGCTGTCCTTATGACAAAGGAAATCAAAACATTTCCTCCATATAGTTCCATGGAGAAAGAGGGGGAAAGGGAAAGAAGCACCAAAACCCACATCTCTATCAGAACATCATGAAAAGAAAAATAAACCCTTTCTAAAGGCCTGAGGTTAAAAAGCACTGAGTTCCAAAATCCCAGAGGCTAAAGGAATCTGAAGGCATTTGGCATCCGTTTGCACTGGTACTAGTACTTCAGTATGGTATTCAAATCAGCACTGCTCTCTTACCAGTTTCAGCACATATTTTCTAGCACCCAGAAGAAACTGGTGCTAACTGCAACAATAGTATTTTGGGGATGGCAGTAGTAACCATTACTAACTGCTAAATGCAAATCAGAGAATCTTCAGAGACTATTTAGCACACCATTTCCACATGCAGCTTGATAAAGTCATAAAGATTCAGTCTTGCAACGTACTCCACAAGGACTACAGAATTGAACTGAAGACAGTAACAGGTAAGCAGATGATTCAGGGAACACTTGAACACAGATGTATGATATTGAAGTAAGAGTTCAGATCTTCTCCCTGTTCGGTTTTCTGAGCTCAGGCTCTAGCTCTGCTGAACTACCGGGCTTTGTCTTCTGCTGTGAAAGGGAAACATCACTGAAGTCAGCTGCAAAGAAAAAGTCAGAGTTACTAATTCACACCAAGACCCACAGTCCAAAATGTTTTGTGTGTTTCAAAGTGGGCTGGGGCCCATTTATGGTGATTTTTAATGGGGCTAGAAAACATGACAGAAAACACTAACAATACATGCTATGAAAATAGTAGTGGTTCACAAATAACTTAGTAATATTTAGCTAAAGTATCTGTATAAAAAGAACATCTCTGTGATATGTAAAGTATTAAGCACTTATTAAAGAACTCATCCTTTCAGAAAAACACAACTGATCAATTAGCACAAGCTTATTTTATGGTTTCATCCAGCAGTAGCAATTCAGGGCATACCCAGCCACCTCTTTCCAAAACACTCTACTAGGTACCTTCCCTCTAAGCTTTGTGGAAACATGCCCAGGACTCTCCATTCATAATTGAAGAGGCTTTTCTGAGGCAATGCTTTACTCTTCAATGTGCAGGATGTATGTACCCACTCATAACAATATCCTACTGTCTTGTGTAGCATGTCCACTCTGAAGACCACTTCTGGAAGTTCCCCCATCTGTCAAATCATCAGCAAGCTTTATGTGAGGTTCCCGAAGAGAACAGTAGCGAACCTAGGAACAAGAGTGTGCATTTAATCTTTCTCATTGTATGACAGTGTTTTATCAGTTCATCCTCAAAAAACTACAACAAAAAAGTCGAAGGCTGAAGTCAGGAAGATGCTAATTAGAAATACTAATTGGTTATCTTTAGAGGGGGGAAAGAGCCTTGCATTACACGTGGTGTCACTGTATGCAGTCACAGGGAATTAATAGTGGGAGAAAAGGAAGAGAATATTGTTGCATACAGCCATAATAAAGCAAAGGTGTTAAATCTCTGTGTGGACCTTTCCCATCCATTGTTGGGAATGTGTTTGTATGTATAGATCTCCTCCAATTTTTAAATGTTATAATACATCTGACTCTTCAGCAAAATAACAAAACAAGACATTTACTTTTCTGAGTGCAGGACAGTTAACAAAATCAAGGAACTGTGCCACTGCATTGGTGCCTACAATGGCAGACAGTTAACAAATGAATGAAAGAAGTTGTGCTGCTCCAGAGCAACAGAGAAGCACCTCTGCTAATCTTCACAGAGCAGCTGCAGCTGGTGAGAAAGCAGCCTGTGCTGAAAAGAAGCATCACCCATTGACTGAGCCATTTCAGGTTTGGATAGACAACCGGACACTGGCAAGAAGGTATGAAAAAAATCCAAGATGCTCCTATACCTGCTGTTATTGCTACTATTAATGCTATGTTTTAAAGCTTCCCCCTTTTGTACACTTTCTGTGCTTTTAACTGGCTCCTTTGGCTGAGCTACAATGCTGCTGAAGAGTCCCCCTGACATCCCAGCCCCAACCTGCACCTGCCACGGCAGCTCTAACTCAGCCCTCCTATACTGATGACTACAGAATTATTCTCCCAGGACTTCCACTCCTCACAAATATCTTTAACTTGAGTATTCCTTAGCATCTGCCAGAATTTTCTTCTAGCTAAATTCCTACTAAATACACTTTACTTCCCTAAGCCTCAACAGCTATTTCTCAACAGCTATTCCCACCTAAACAATTCTAGGATTCTATTCTATGATTCTAAATGCAACCCTTCAAAAGAAAAAAATCTCCACCTGCCTCTAATATGTATATCAATAAAAGGAAGATTGGAAATCAGCACTCAGACTCTGGCGAACAAACTTCTTTCTGCCTCAGTTTATTCAACCATAAAATGGCTATAACGTTTACTACAATATCTCAAAGAATAGTTAAGAAGCTTAATGTTACTAATTCAATACTACTAATTCTGACCCACTACAGGGAATATATAAACATTTTCACAATATATATATATATAAAGATTTATAGTTTATAGTTCATAGTTATTAGAATAACATTATTTGCAAGGTTAATACCCCAGTCCTATGAAGCAGAAAGTAGCATCTGCATTATAGTCAAGATTATATTTTTATTGCCTAGTTATTCCTTTTAAGTAAGTCTGTAGCATTTATTTCCTCCTATAGGGCAGTACTATTAATAACAGTAAGCTTACACAAATTTATTTAGAAACCCATTGTTTTAAAGAATTTATCTGGAAATTAATCCTTTTTTTAAATACATAGGGCAGAATCTTTTTCATATAACTGCTTTAGCAAGGTTTTTCCCTTAGGTCTGTATATTATGGAAATACTTTCAAGAGAAAGTTAAAAAAAAACCACAAAGGGAAGAATCTGTAACCCCTATAAGTACACAGAATGTCATTGTAACAAGAAATACTATTTCTAAAAACCAGACCCAACATTGTTCTTTCAAAAAGATTATAAATAACTTCCAAGTTTGATTCTTCAGGCTATATTTACTGTAACATTAACAAGTGAGAATATCTGCTGTCTCTCTAAAGAAAAGAGGGCTGCATTCAGCCATACTTGAAATCTCCTATAAGAATTATTCTGATCTGTGCATGGGATGCCTGTCAGCCATTTCCAGGACTAATTGGACTAAAGCATGGTACGACCTAATTTTTCAGTGCATGCCACAGAGTTTTGAGATTCCTAAATGCTTCGGTCTTTTGAGAGTTTTGTTGTTTTCTATGAGCTACAACTTCATTGTAGCCAACTGCCAGCAGAGGGAGAAAACGCGATATGAAGTATAGAAGTAGAATACAACACACAATCTCTCATCTGCACTACTGAAATAAATATGATGTGGTTTCAACCATTTCTTTTCTAGGACAGGGTACACTCATTGTCAGTTCCCCAGTCTACAAGTAATCTGATTAATTATTGGGTGGTTCCCCCTCCAAACCCATCCCCCCATCTTTTCCCCTCTTTCCCCTTTTGCCTTTCATTCCATGCAGGCTGAATCTTTATGAGATGTATAAATAGTGGAAGAATTATGCAGAGGGCTTTGTTATGAAACTAGAAATCATTTCATTGACATTAATGTGAAAGTCTGTCTTTTGGAGAGCTCCACATTTCTAGATGCCATTCCCTGTTCTCAAGGTCCCCTAATGCAATGAACCAGGGCAAGACAGGAATTGCTTTACCTCTCTTATGCTTCAGAGAGAGATGCATATGAGATGGGCTGCTGAAGGGCTACATTTTTTTAAAATCCTAGCAGTTAGTCTTGTATATAGACTGGCTTCTCTTTTATTTAACAATTTGCTAAGCTTACTGGCACGCATGCAGTTATTTTAATCAGAGACAATCACATTTCCCCCTAAAGCTGCCCTCCCCACATCTGTGCAAGCACACAGATACACACAAACCCACACAAGATGCTATTTAAATAAAGTGCTTTCTCATTCCTTCCTTAGGCATAAAACCTGTCAGCTGTAACAGAGACAAAGGGCAGACAGCTCTTGCTGCTGCCTCATTGCCTCCTCATGGCTGGCACCGGGAGGCTTGGCTGGCTCGGTCGGGTGTTTAGTCCTCTCTACATGGATTCTCACACTCCAGGTGAGGACACAGTTGTGGCTGACGGGTTAAATGCTCTCTGCTCAGGATCCCCATCTACTGCCTGGAGCATGGTATCATGCACTGCCTGCTTTAAATAAGGGGCTGGGGATGCATCGGTATGGCCAAAGGGTAGAGCTCCCAGGCATAAATTACTTTCTAACTGCTCTCACATTCCTAAAACAGTCTGCCCTTTCGGTCGCTCTGCTCTTTCCAGCTGTAGCGTGTTACACACACAGATGATCATGGACCTAATAGCAAGTGATGGCAGTACTAAATCATCTGACACTTCTAGCTGTCTACAGGTGTCCATGCATCATCTGGTGTTTGGAGAATTTCTGTTTCAAGGCTGAATTAAACTAGGCTATGGAGGGGTGAATGACAACCAAAAAACATTAGACATTCACTGTGTCAAACACCCTCACTGATAAGAAACTCACCAGTTATGGTATAAACCCAGAGAGAGGTCCTTGTTCTGCCAGCAATCAGAGGTTGGGCTCCAAGCCTCCTGTACAAGAGACCTCAGTTTCTGCTGCAGGATCGGCTTCTCTGAAATAGAAATTGGCACAAACCCCTCTCTTCCCACTTATGTCTCCCTAGGTTAGAAGGGACATCAGAATCTTTAAGGTGAGCAGTTTCAGAAGGCACAGAGGGCTGCAAAGAGGGAATGAGGCAGCAGTTCAAATAATAGCATAGTGCAGGGGAGAAAAGCTCTACAGTGGTATGCAGAGAAGCAGAGGAGTCCAAGGTTTAATATTTGTGTCACGTGAGGGGTATTACAATAAATAAAGTTTGCTGCCATCAAAGGCTGTTCAAACCAGGCAGGCACCACCTTCACAGGGGGACTGGCAGAGGGAAGGTTAACCACAACATCAGAGGAGGCATAGAAACAACCTGAACACTCGGTCAAGGGAAATATGGGCCATAATAGATGCAGGACAGGACAAGAGGCTTGCTGACAAGTCCATAGAGGAGACATGCTAGCTGGCCCCCATCCTGTTCAATGACAAGTGGATATGAAACTTGTCCTGAGGTTTCTGTCCTCTCTGGCCTGGCAGTGCTGACCCCCACAAGGCACAGGGCTGTTCTGCACTCTGTTCACAAAGTGATATGGCTATGCTGACTGGTAAACAGACAAATAAAGCACAGTCTTTCTGAGCAAGGCTTGTTTCGGGTCTGGTTTGCTCGCTGTCGGACACTTGGAGAGCCAGGTGCCTTCCCTGCACAGAGCTAGGGGTACAGGGTACATATGCCACCATGCTACTGCATAAAGCCTTCCAAGGCAGGACTTAGCACTCAAAATATCTTTGTGTGGTATGTGGTAACCCACTTGGACTAGACCTCAGCAGTATACTTAGGTCAACATTTAGACTAGCACAAGTCTGAGTTTTGCCTCTTGCTGTGCCTCTGAGCTTATGCAAACCTATACAGAAGCAGAAGGTGATATATGAACAGTGCAGAGGGCCAATAAAACTTAAATCAGTGTGTATATGTATCACCCATTCCTGAAAAAGCAGTGGAAGCAAAACTACCCCTTGTCTTTGGAGCAAGGCTGCAGGAGCTTCACTGCTTTAAAGCTATGTTAAGCCAACAACTGGAACTCGACGCACAGCAGTGGGCAACAAACTTCAAGGACCAGGCTGGTGCTGTTAGAAGAATGGTGCAGCTGGCCAAGCAATTTTTACCTGCGTGTAAATTCTGCTGATTCAACCACAGCTTTCTCCAGGGATTTCTCTAGGATCTAGACTTCTCTCATATTAGAAGGGCTTGCCTGTGTGTGGTACATGGTCCAATTGCTCAAAACACTCTTTGCAGGGACAGTCAGGAAGAGATGTGTACACAGCTTGTGCACTTCAAACACTTGCCATGCAGGCATGTCTGTTGGCTACTTATTGTCTCCTAAAAAGGTGATTCGTTCAAGAAGCTCAACGCCACTACATCAGCTAGCATCTAACCAGTAGGTTTGTACTGTACCGCTGCCTGTGGTAGCTCATAACAGCTTTGGCATCCTAAGAGCTTTGGTACCTATAAAGGAGTGGCTTGGATTTATCACTGTGTGCCTCCATAGTCATGCTTGTACAACTCACTGGTCATGGCACCAGTGAAGCTAACACCATGATATACTGTCCAGCAGTGGGACCTAAGGAAGTTCTATACTGTCACATGGATAACAGAGAAGTTTAGGGATGACCATTCACTGACAGGTACTGGGCATGCTCTGGTGCCTAAGCAGCTCCCAAATCAAAGCTGGCTGGCACCTCATGGGCACAGCATGCAGGCAGTGCTAGCAGGCAGACCTGCCTGTATAGAAATTTGTGTTCCACAAGACCAGGCTCATGGACTTCAGTGAATTCACTACAGCACAGAAAAGTTAAAAATCGGGCCCATGTTATGCTACAACTGGCTTGTGCAGGATTGGGGGTATATTTAATTCAGCATGGCAAGGACTATTTACCCAATTATTTACTGTTTGTTTTTTTTTTTTTTATAAGGCTGTGGCTTGTTTTCCCTCAAAAAGTCATGTTTCTTACTCTCATTTGTAACTCGCCTGGGGCAAGTAAAGCCTAGCAAATACACAGAAAGCAAAGGCCTAGCAGGATAGTTCATTTTAGACTTACACTGCTAGTGGCATTTGCTGCTTGTATCAACTTCGACAAACGGGGCAGGCACAGGGAAATGGTTTCCCAAGTAGCAAGTCATATGGTGTATTTAGAAAGTACCGATTCACTTAGAGAAGCATGCAGTCAGTGAATAAAAGTGTTAGATATGGGAATCAGCACATTTCATAGCATCAACATGCTGGGGTGAAGGCTATAGCCAGTGCTAATGTGCTTATTGTTACCCATTCCCATCACTGGGAAGGAAGCACAGTGTAATTAAGAGATTGATCTCCTGGAAACAATGCTTAATAAAAAGAAAAAACCCTGAAAGTAACTCCACATTTTCAAATATCATTCACCACTTAATTTTGCCCAAGTTGTTTGTAAGCAGCTACAAATATCTAAAAATCAAGCTCAAGTCTATGGACTTAATTCTGTTTCCACTCAGATCAGTATAAGTCTAAAGTTAACTGAAGTTAATGTCAAAACAAAGGAATAAAAACTGATGCAAGTAAAATATGAATTAGACCTGGTCTACAAAAATGTTTAAGAAAAATTCCAGCTTCAATTTGCTGGTTCAATTAAGCCAAAGAAAGAACAGCATTGGCAGAAAGAGTTATAGAAGACATATTTTATGTTCTGTGTATAAAACTTTTTTTTTTTTTGAGACATAACATAGTACCTGAACTTGTCATTTTAGGGGGAACACAGTTGTGATCTGATAGCACTCACTGGAGAATTTAGTTCTTCCAGTCTGTGTTGGATATTGTATGCTTCAGACCAGATTCTCAACTAATTTAAGCAGATGTAACACCTTTAATTTCAGTGCAACTCCATTAGTCCAGAGTACTGCTCAGCACTACATTTTCTTGAAATGTATTAGTACAAGCCAATGATATTTAATGACACAGGCCCAGCAGTATTTGGGAGGGACTGAACTAGCTCTATTTGTTAACACTAAGACCAGAAGAGACCATTACATTACACAGCCTGATGTGCTGGACAGCCCAGCTCATCACCAAGCCAAAAATTCTGATCAAAATAGATTAGAATTTGATCCTGAGCATGTACAAGAAATACTAGCCAGGTAGCCAAGAATGATGAAACAGAGAATGCACTGAGCATCCATCCATAACCATCCAGGCTTTGAGTTCTGGTCTCCTTCCAGCTCCAATTACATCCCTCTCATGCATTTAAGGAGGGGGGGAAATAAAAAATGAAAAAAAAAAGTTAAAAACACACTCTAAGGCCTGCAGACAATTGACTGAAGCACAAATTCAGTAACTAACTGAAAGTACTAACTAGCTGAATTCAAACCCAAAATGTCATGAATACACAAGACTGCAGCAGAACATTTTGTTTTCTTCCTCATTAATCCACACAGACTAAAATTCTCTGTGGAATGAATTTGAAAGACTGCTAGTGTCCACTCATCAGGAAAACTATCCCAGCATTTAATTATCCTGTTCCTATGGAGCGCTGCCTTTGTTCCTTCTCCTTCCTTGTGCCTGCAAAGCTCCCTCTTAGTCTGAAATTGAATTAGTTCACCTTCACCTTCCAGCTACTGAACTGTGATATACCTTGTAGCAGTTGCTGTCATATCACTTTCCATGTTTCAGGACTGATTTTCAGCCACAAAGGCCCCTTCTAATGTTGTCATTGAAGATACTTGTGCATGCAAATGGTTCAAGAGTCAGTGATAAACTGCTGCAGCCAGTGGTTCAGTTCCAATTTCACTGCATCATATTGCACAAGCCTCTTAAAAGGCTAACACACAGTCAAGCCTCTGTACATGCTAAATGAGCATGTATGGAACATTTCCTCTTATCATTGTTGAATCCTTCCATTGATTTCACTCCAGAAGTTTCACATCCTCTTTCAATCTCTTTTGGACATTATTCGCTCTATTACCAGTCCTCTTCTCTGAGAAAGTCTGCAAATCACAAGATTATATCACTGCCTAACATGTCAGTAGAAACACTGAAGAGCATCAGGCTCTAGTTTTAAGGGGAAGATACTAGAGACCATGTCTCTTGTACTGCAAGATCTCCATTCGCTCTGTTACTTGTAGACAAGGTAGATTTTAATTCAACTAACGTCTGATACATCTCAGGTAAGTTTGCTTAGTTTTTAATCATAATACAGTTTTAGTACTACCTCAGCATAAATTCAAGAATGGTATGTCAAACAGACTTCTAAGACCTACAAAACCCCTGCCAAACCACCTCCCCACCCAAAAAAAAAAAAAAAAAAAAAAAAAAAAAGAGAATGGCCTCCCACCACCATGAACGTTTCCATTAAATAATGCCTGTCTAAAACACAATTCCTGCAGGTGCTGGCTGAGGTTTGTGAAGGAACCATGAAGGAACAGTCTTTTGACTGCACAGATAGCTATGACCATCCTCACCACTACCAGCAAAGATCAGCTCACCTTCCCCCATAGGGCTGAACTCTCCCTCTGTCGCATGGGGTGGGTTCATCCCCTGGTTGTGCTCTAGTACCAAACAACTCCTGGCTACTGCTGCCCTTGCTACATCTCTTTTTATTATTTTAGCACTTACATCTATCAGTCACCCAACTGCCCTTTGATATTTCACTGGATTGCATTGGCTTCCCATAAGGGATCAGCATGTGAGCGGCATGCTTGCGAGCACAGGAGTTGCTTACAGAGACTTCACACCAAATGCAGACATTTTCACATCATCCAAACCAGGTTCTTCAAAATGGTAAATAACTTCAGCAGAAGTGTATCATTTATAGCTAGAAAAAAAATATGATATGGTCTAAAAGTTTTCTTTCTTCTGCCTTAAGACTGACAGTTCTCTCTGATGGTACCTTTGGATGTAGAAAGCTCTCAGCAAAGCAGAAGCACTAAAGATAAATGCAAGATGTTTCATGCATGTTATAACATACTGAACCTTCAGAATAAATTATTTATACCTAAGGTTGGATGCACCATAACAGCATCCACCCAACAGCTAAGAAATTTATAGGAAATGGGAGAGATTAAGAAGCCTGCCAGGTATGGCTGCAAGCCTGGTAGGAAAAATAACATAATGCTTAACTAAAAATATTCAAAGATGGCAAACGGAGGATCAAGTCACCTGGGTTTCAGTTTTTTTCTCCCCTGATAGTCTACAAGAAGAACACAAGGACCAGAGGACTGCAGAATTACAAATCTGGTGTATTTGTTCGTGCTATGCATCTGTATTTCTACACAAATAAAGTCATTGTTGCCAAGCCTTCGCTTTTTGAAAAAGTACAACTTGAGATGCAATAATAACATACAAACTCTTTTAATCAAGTATCTCAGTTCTTACATTGCTTTTAGCATTATATTAACTAGCACCTTCCAGTTGTATGGTATTAATAAGTACAAGATTAGCCCTGGCCAGGATACCTTCTGGAGGTAGTTGCAATCACACTGCAATC
This sequence comes from Egretta garzetta, assembly GCF_000687185.1. NCBI lineage: Eukaryota > Metazoa > Chordata > Aves > Pelecaniformes > Ardeidae > Egretta > Egretta garzetta. The sequence goes on from NW_009258621.1 coordinate 3,304,445, forward strand.
AAATCACTTTGCCCAGGATGGGGTTACATGACAGAGAAAAATCCATGGTATAAGGCAGCAGATAGAGCAAAAATTACACACTCTGCACAGCTCCATATTTTATCTCCATCTCCTTGCTATTTACATATGAGATTGAAGTGTTGGAACAAAACCCATATGCTGATCTGGGGATGCAGATCTTCTCACACCATGGCACAGAAGCAGGAGATGGGAGCTTGTGAGGTAAAATACTAAGGGGAACTTAATCTCGATCCCTTTAGTAAATCCTTACTTTCACATTCTATAACCTCTTTTATACCACTGGTGGTATAAAAGCTCTCTCCATATCAAGCATTTTGAATCAAGAGTTCAAAAAGATAGTGCAAAGTAATCTGTGTATGATTTCTAAAGTTATCTTTATATTCTGAAAGCTCCCTCCACCACCAGAGAGCTGTTCGGTCAGAACACAAACACACAAGCCCTAACAAGGAAAACCTTTCAGTCTGAAGTCTTTTCTGTAAGAAGGAAGTCGGAATATTACAATCTCAGTATATTGCATTTCTGTGAAATATTTTCAGCTGATGCCATGCTGACAGTGTAAGAGGTTGGGTTTGCATGTTAATATAGTTCTCTCTTCCCTCATGGAGGCTTGCTAAGCAGAAGTCTACTAACTATGCATAGTAGTATATAACAAATTTGAGAGTGCAATATTCAGGTCTGTAAAGCTCTTCCATAAAGCAAGGCAGCATGGCATAAATGCTACATATTATAAAAAAAGTTTTACAGGCAAAGATGCCCACCAGATCTTGAAGTTTTGTAACCCCTTTGCTTCAGGGAGCATCATGACAAGGCTGCAGAGGGCACACACTGTACCACCTTGACAGTGGTCCATGTTGCATCTATGAACTTCATGTTCATAGAATCATTTAGGTTGGAATAGACCTTTCAGATCATCAAGTCCAACTGTTAACCTAACCCTGCCATTCCACCCCTAAACCATGTCCCTAAGCACCTCGTCTACCCATCTTTTAAATACCTCCAGGGATGGTGACTCGACCACTTCCCTGGGCAGCCTGTTCCAGTGCTTGACAACCCTTTCAGAGAAAAAATTTTTCCTAATGTCCAACCTAAACCTGCCTTGGTGCAACTTGAGGCCATTTCTGCTCGTCCTATCACCCTTTACCAGGGAGAAGAGGTTACCATGATGACCAACAGCACTGCTCCACAGCTGTGTGCTACACGGGTGTAATGAGCACAGCCAGGTACACCCTTACATTCGTGTTTCAGTCATAAACCATTCTACATAAGGGAGCTGTCCATGCGCCATCTTCAGGGCCATCTGTAGGCTATACATCACGCTTGGTGAAAGCCCCTGAACTCAGTAACACCCAGTTTATTGTCCAAGACTGTCACCTAAATATAACAGAGGACAAACTAATCATTTTTACTGCTGGCACAAGGCTGAACACGGGAGGGTAGGATGAAGCTGAGGGGCATGCTAACTTTCAATAAAGAACCTGAAACACTTCTTCAGCATATTTTTCAGAATGGGCAACAAAACTGTGGGTTGCTTTGTAGGCTTCAAAGGCATGAGTGACTACTTTGGATTTTTCATGGACTGCTTTGGAAATGCACATACACCCCAACAGTGGGTTTGTACTCCTCATTTCAGTATTTTGCCAAGATACAAAACTAAACAAACCCTGTCCTTTCTCAATGTAAACACATAGAGAACTCCATGCTATGGCAGAAGCTATGCATATAGCAACTGCTAATAGTTTCAGCTGAAATCAGAAACACATTTAACAAAGCATGAAGCATAGAAACATGTTTGTAAAAATAATTCTACAGCCAAATGATCTATTCAAACCTACACTACATTTCTCACCAAATATATTTGCATACAAAAGTCGGGAGGGGGGGGGATATCTTAAATTTGCCATTGGAAACAAAATCCCATCATACTATGCTTGTATACAATTCTCTTATTAACCCCACTATGAATGCTGAGTAATTCCACTGACGTCAGAACTATAATGGTGTAAAAAGCATGAAAAATGTGAGGACAATTGTATCCAATATCATCGCCAGAATAACAGGACAATGAATGGACAAATTGAGGTAGAACTTCAGCTAGTGTAAAGTGACTTAGGGGTTTCAGTGTGGCAAGGTTAATTTACACTGGCTGTGGATGTTGGTCCATTATCAGCAAATCCTGTTTTCTCACACTTATATTAACAAGGCTGTTGGGAACACCGGAACAAATGCAAAAGTAGGTGTAATGATTAATTTGACAAAACTCCAAATTAATTTACTCCTTAAAAGTAATACAGTATGCCCTATAAATGGACAATGTTAAAGTTTTTTTAAAAAGCCATTAAAATCACAGTAACTACTGAGCAAATTAAAGGCTCTGGCAATGATTCATCATTTCATTACCATTAAAAACTAATTGTATGCCTAAATAAATAGTGTCAGAGTTTTATTCACCGTAGTGGGGAAAATAGGGTTGAACAGTTTATGTTAGAGAGAGACACTTGTCCATTCACTAATGCAGAGGATTATACTACACAATTTTTTACCAACACCCACATTTATGCTGCAGCATTAAACACAAAGATCAAAATGATCAGTTGCAGCAAAGAAACTGGAGCAATGGCATTAATAAAATCACAGAGGCCAGCCATCTTGTGCACCACAGGGAAATCCAGTTTTGCACAGTTGGTGTTTTGAGGCACATATGTGACACAATTAGTATAACAAAATAAGTTTCTCCTTGCTGAAGCATTTACTGCAAATTGAGTCATTAATCTCATTTATAAAACAGGCACGGTGGCTAGCACACTGCGATTGGCCGAGGCGATTTCTTCTCATTAGTGTGTGAATAGCTCAATCTTGTTCACTTTAATGTGGGTCATTTTAACTAAATATAAATACTTCAGCCCTGAGACCCTGCAAGAACTGTTACTATATTTATATGTGCAGTTTAAAGTTCCAACATGCTGGTGATGCTGTAGGCTAGCACCTGCCTGGACTACACTATGGCCATGGCAGCAGGCATACTGCAGTCATCATTTTAAAGGTGAAGACTTAAAGCTCAGAGGGATTCAAGACTAAGTCTATTGAAAGACTTCGCCTTCTAGAAAAGGACAGAAGTACATTGAGGCTCATAAATTCAACGAGTGATTCAGAAAATCCCTGTTGAGATGCTGCCAAAATCTGAAGCTGCCTATGCTCACAAGATGTCTACCTACTCAACTGTTTACAGTGGTTGTAACTACCCAAAACTGCCTGGACTGAGCTACTTGGCATATGCCTCCTGCCTTGTCCTGGTTTCAGAGAATAGGTCTTTTTTTCAGCATAAGCTCTCCGTGGCATTGGATCCAGATTCTTTTGCCACATAATCAATCTCATAGGAGTTTTGCAGGGTCAGGGCCCGTCCATCACAAGTAAAGGACTGCTGCCAATCCTGAAGGAACAGCCTGCTTTCTGAACAAACATACAGCTCAGTCACTACTTGTGTGGACAGGTCTCAGCCTCTGACTTGGATAGGTGCTCTAACCCAACTCTAAAATCACTCCTTTCCCCTCCTTCATTAGGAACTTTCTTGTTTTGGTAGACCAAATATTGGGTGAATAGAGAGTGACAATAACTATAACTTCAGGTCATTAAGGAGATGGCAAATCCCTTGACTGACTTTAGCAAAACTCCCTTTTCCCTGGTAAGGGCTTCTCCACATAAAGAAAAGCAATGCAAGGAATCACCTGTATTCCTTGTAGGCCTCTTCCTTCAAGTACTTAATTTTAAAGCCTTCTTCCTCTGCATACATAACCACTTGGATGACTCATGCATATTTACTTCAGTTCTATCACCTAATGTAAGACAGTGCCACTGATACCACCAGACAGAAAACAGCCCATCAGATCAGCACTACAAAAACATACAGCCCATACAGGAAGGAGGGGAAAGACTACCCCTCACAGCACAGACTGTTTTGATTGCTTTTAACTTAAAACACACCCTCATGCCACCTGCTAGGAGTTTCAGTCTCCATCCAAGGGCTGTACCATCAGCAGAGTCACTGCAGGGTCAGGTGTGGATCTGGTAAAATGCAGGCTCACTTCACCTTGAGAATGCAACAAGCTCAAACACATCACAGCTTCTTTGAAACTCAGTTCCCCTTTCCTTCCAAGGGGAATCTGCATCATTTAAAAAAAATAATCAAGCACTAAGCAGCAGAGGAATCAAAGTCTGGCCTTCTTCCTGTTATCAAAGGCAACTCTTTTTTTTGTCTTGGCAGGATTTTTTTGTTTCAAACAAATTTCTCAAGCAAAGCACAAAATCGTGTTAGCTGATAAGATCATCAGGCTCCAAAACCTCACATTACAACCAAAACACTAGGTTTGTGGAAAGTCTTAAAAACCTCCTGCAAATAAAAGCATAATGAGGTCCTTCAAAATGCCAGAAGGAGCCATGTAAGAACATGTAACCACTCAACAAAAGTCAGTCACCTACTTACCTAACCAGAAAAGAAGAGGCTATTCCAGGCTGCTGTAAGCCTCTTATCTGCTTCCTAGAGACTTGGGGGTGACTTCCCTCTCTATTTAAAGGCCCAGCTACTCAAGAGGTGTATTTAAGGGGAGAGGCATAAGTAAAGTTAGGGGAGGTGTTTTTAAGTGGGTTGTTCCTTGAGGAATTGCTGGTTTGGTAGTGTGAGAGGTTGGATTATAATTCCCCACCATCTGAAAGCTCTGCTGAGAGAGGACCTTCTGCGTGACTGTGCTGAACTGTCTTTGTATGCATACAGATGTATAAAAATGGATATCTAGAACTTATGGTGTCTTGTCCTAGACTGATTAATTGGTATTTATAAATGAAAATAAAAGTTCAGGGCTTTTTTGCACCTTAAACACTTGTGCTCTGCTCAGAGAAGGCACTTCTCTGAAACATGGGCTCACAGTAGCAGCTGTAAGCAAGGGAACCTGCTTCTCATATGAAACCTTTTTGAATAAGCTGCAAGACTTTTGGGGCAGAGATGGTCAGATGCAAAGTGCTTGCTGTGTTCCAGCATAATGGGGTCACCTGGCTCTGCGAAGCCTCTAGAGATTCCTTTGTTTGGTTAGTCATAGTAAACAATCAAATAATGCATGTTCTTTCTGAGAGTTTAAAAATGTTAACATTTTGAATATCATTATTACAAGTTTTCACCAGACACTGCACTTCTTTGATGCCACTGAAATTGAAAATGCTGCTATTTTTCTTGCTACTTCTGCCCTAGGGTGAAGCCAAAAAGGTGACGAATCTCAAAGAAGAGGATCGTATCTCGCTTACTTTTGCAGACCAGTAGGTCCCAGAAGATTTGGCTAAAGTCTGAATGTGGGACTGCTGAAAATAGTCCTACAATATTATAAGCAATTATGGCATCTGGGAGTGGGATTACGTTTCTTTACAATGGTTGGTTTTTTTTTTTTTTTTTTTGACTG
>NW_009258621.1:3310102-3317519 GCF_000687185.1 Egretta garzetta
TCTGGGAGTGGGTTTTCTTTTTTTTACATTGGTTGGTTTTTTTTTTTTTTTTGTGACTGAAAGCAGGGCTTTCTCATCTGTTCTTTCACCTGGCACTATTTAACCCTCTTTTGGCAATCCTCCCGCAATCTTGAAAAAGGAGGGGAATGACAACATTAATCCACTGCTGAATGTACTGGCAGGAGTTAAGGTACAGCACTCATTGGAGGCCATGAATATTTATAATTGTAATCCACTGTGGCACGTGCTTTCTGCTTGCACTTTCATTGCATTTCTAGGCAATATACATTTTTTTGTTGTTGTTGCTCAGAGTAAATACAGGAACTCTGAGCTATTAACAATTAGAGCAGTTGCTGTTGTTTGTGAAATATTAGCTGACCCACTTCACTGCAGTTTTAATTAGGTATTACTCCCATGCTGTTCTCGTCCCTGTGGGGATTATACAGTTGGCACTGATATAAGTGTTCCTATGCTACCAGTGTTCCTTACCAGGAAAGAGGCGGTTTAGAAATACATCGTTTGAGGCAGAGGAGTACAACGGTGCTCTGCAGAGTTACCTAGTCCATGCCAGCCCCCCTGCTCCCATATCAGGAATGAATGGTAGAGCTGAAGGTGTCCAGGGGGGAGACACAGCTTATGTATCCATCTGGGATCAAACCTGAATTCTCCCCGATTACAGCCTAACCTCAGAAAATCCCTGCTCTACAGAAAGTACTGAAAACCTGGGACTGTGTCCAGGGATTCGTCATCTGCAAATTTAGGTGTACTGTATTTTGTAGGTGACAACCTCCAAGTCATTTTAACAGTTGTCAAAATTGTTGTTTAATTCCCAAAATAGGTCTTTCTGCTTCATGCCTCAATAACTGAAATAATTCCAAATGAACTATTTTTAGTTTAAAAGAAGTCTGTTGAGGAATGGCAAGGCTCAGATCTTAGATTATATTCTTCTTTTACCCATCAGTAGAACCATGATAGCACCATTATTTTGTTGTTTCACTATGGTAGTTCAGTTGTATGCTGCTAACTGCAAAAATGTATTCCCTAGGAATTTTTACAGATTTTTTTTTTTTTTTGCTTTTGGCAAGATGAATAACTCTATGCAAAATTTCCCTGCTGCTCTACATCCAAAAATAAGCAGCAATACACTGAGCAAGAATATGATTCCATGACACATGAAACAGATATAGTTTTACACACATCAAAGTAATTTCAGAAGCAATTAAGGATGAAACACAAATCAGGGGAGCCTGTACTCCCATTGAATTGTCTCAGGGGAGAAGAAACCCCTTAACTGCCACTGTCCTCTAATTATACATAATGCTTCTGTATAGGATGCAAAGAAATTGATAGCTATGCCTGCCTCAGCTGGCATTTGGAAACAAAAGAAAAAGTTAAAAGCTTCCACAGCAGCAAGGTTTTGAACCTCAAACACATCATTTGTATTTTTGTTAGTTTGTTTTGGTTTTCCTCTCAAAGGGGGGGCTTTTGGGGTAGTCTTCCTTAAGCTGTGCCTTGGGCCATAGTCCTCACTGATTTTCACTGACCTATAGCAGAAACTTTTTCCCCTCTGTTTATGAGTTTTAAGAATAATTAAAATCACCCTAAATCTGCCTTTCCTATTACAAATGAAAGTTAAAGTGGCCACAGCCAAATCCAATTAAGCTGATGGCACAGTCTGACCTTTCATCTTTAAAATCAAGTAATTTTTTCCTTAAAGAAATCCAGAAACCTTGAGCTGCTCAGTAAAAGGTGAGTGGCTGAACCTCCAATGCTTCCAAAGTCAGGCTCAGATGAAGTGAAATAATATCATCTCCAGTTGGGAAGCTTCACACCTAATGTTCTCCACTTGTTGCAAAAGGGGATACACCAAGATTTGGTAGAATTTCCTTTCTACTTTTTACACAAGACACTAAAGAACAGAAAATGATGGTCTGGGGAAACAACATATAATCTGTGAATTAGCTGTTATAAATGAGCAGACAAAAAATTTGGGCTGTGTACCTGGTTGGTTACGCACAGTCTGGGCAACATGAAGGAGTTTATCCAACAACCCCTTAGGATGGCTTTGCAAACACCTCAGATCTATAAAGGGAAAACTTTCCCTCACATCAACATCCACAGATTGCATGTGTGGTACCTCAAACATGTACAGCCCCTTACCAACCCCACCTCATGCCCATACCACCTCTCTTGCCAAGAAGCACATCTTTCCCTCTCAGTTCCCTGTTGCGTGCTTATCTCAAGCAAAATTAGATTACCTCTATATTTGATTATTTGGACAAAACTGGATCCGAACTCCTGACAAGAGAATTTTAGTATTTCTTGCACAAAGGTATGCTCTATTGGAAGATCAGTCCTTTTTAATAACATATCTTCAAACCAGCTGGACTTAAGGGGAATGGAAGAAGTGAAAAAAAGTGAGACTGCAATGTCACACAGAGCATACGTGCATTCAAGCCAGGACAGCTTGCATGAGGTTCACCCACCACTCACACCGCAGTTCCTCCAGCTGTGGGGAAGCTCAACCTGACCTCCACAGCAATCTGGGGAGGGAAAACCAGCAGAGGGGAATTCCAGCTTGCTTTCTGTGCCATCTGGGTAGAGCAGGTACAGAGAGAGTCAAGCATAACACAGCCCACTCTGCTGGCAGGTTAGATGGAAGATGGGCTCCTTTGAAATCAGTGGAAACTCACTACTCTTCCAGATTTCACTGACAGTTTCTGGGCTAAGCCCAAAGTTGTCAGCTCTGTCATTGCTTTCTCCATTCCTTTTAGCTTTTGCAGAACCATGGGACTGACCCCTGGAACTGCATAGGTGAGGCTGAGGCCAAAGGAAATACAAGAACCAAGGAACAATTTTAAGTGAGCAAAATAAGATGGTTATTTGTATTTGTACAGGCTGTAGTTTGTACAATGAGCTCCAAACCCTCTTCTATATATCTATATGCAGAAAGCTTTACAGTGAACCTCAGTTCTGTCTGAAGGATGTGGAATTTTCTGTCATAAGCATACATATTTCAGTGGAAAATACTCAAATTCAGTAAAGCGCTCTTTTTTTGCTGTGTGGCTCTTCACTTCTTTCTTAAAGTACTAATTGGAGACACCAAGAGGTGAAATACTGACTTGAGGAAAGTTATTTCAATAAACATATTGCCTTGTCAAATCACGAGAGCCGGCTTAAGCCTAATTAATACAGGGTTTGAATGGGTGAGGTAGATCTCACAGAATTAAATTGGCACAGCTTGGTTTTGTTGCAAAAGGTTGGTATGAGTCTACTGCATATGGAAATAGTCTAAGCATCAAGTTGTGTAGCAGTCAAGCCACTGCTCTCTGTAGAAGGGGTGAAATTTAATCTCTGTGACTCCTGATCTTCCTGACTTCTTAAACATAATGACAACAGTGCATATCTTATCTACCTATAACACACTATGCCATAGCAGTCAGTCTTACACTGATGAAATGGAAATGATTGAGCATAACAAATCTGAGTCACGATACAGGAACAGAAAAAAAGACATTTGAAACACTGTATGTTTTCTGGTTTTTTTCATATCTAAGATTTAAAAATCACCATATACAAATTTAATCATAGCCTGTTATTCCTGAGTTATAAAATATGAGCCATGTCTTGGAGGAAACGGAGGAGAAAGAAAGTAGAGTTTCTTATAGAAAGGCCACCCACTAAAGACACCTAAAAAATTATTGCAAATGTTCTGCTAGGTCCTTATCTACATGCAGGGCAATAACAGACCCCTCTGTGAGGTCTTCTGTTTTCACAGCTCATGAAAGCCATGTTATATTCTGCATGTACGGTGGGTTATCCTTTTTGACTGAACACGTAACACACCCTAATGTTAGGGCTGACTCCTTCTCCGACAAGCACACTTATCCTTACATTTCATTTTTATTGATATTACTGACGCTGATGTTGCACATGCTAGAATTCTGACCCAGCTGAACATGTAACAAAAGATAGTTGTGCAACATTTTGGACAAGCTTTGAAAAAACACATCCATGAAAACGTACCTTCAGGGAGTCAGCAGCAAGCTACTGAGAGCATAATATGCTTGTAAAGCTGGGCTAAGCACTGGGCAAGGTCTAACCAGGGACACTTTTATATGGTCAGAAAAAATATGCTCATAATGAGCAAAAGACAAATATGTTTTGCTTTTGTGGAAATATGTTTAGTGAATCATGCAAGTGGGCAGTTAATTTCATTTCTATGGTTGTAGTGCCTTGAGTTATAAATTTCTAGGAAGCGTTCAGAGAAAGGAGTTGTTTATAAATTGCCTCATTGCTGTTCATATTCTATATTAATACTTATATTAATTTTCAAGCTACAAACAACCAAAGATGACAGTCAAGAAACAGAATTTGGGTTGCTGCTGTGAGGGGTGGGTAGACTATGCAGCTGCATATATTCATACTGTGGAACCGTCCGTGTGAGGAGAGTTACTCATGTGCATTAATGTTTCAGGAGAAAGCTCTTGGGGCGTATTACACATTTTGCTTTATGGAATACAAGATTATTTTATCTTTCATCCTACCCAAAGCACACTGAAATCAATGTATGCCTTGCTTTGACTTCACTGAGGTTTGAATCAAACTCACAACTGTAATTATGAACAGCAAAGAGTGATTGTAATGATTTGTGATCATTTAGGTGACTTATAAACTGAAATGTTGATTTACCACGTTCATAGCCCATTTCCTTTTTCTTTGTGTGGACTGGAATTGATTCACGCACACATCAGTAGAAAATGAATTTGATGCTCCTTTTTTCCAGTAAATTTGTCCAGAGCAGACAGCTATTTCCTTACTGGAGGCCACCAGCATCTGCTGTTAGCATTTGTGCCAGGTCAGGATACTAAACTGATCATGATGCCTTTTTTACAACTGCCACTAACAGTTGCCTAGAACTTGAGGGCACATCTTCATGGGAAATCCCATGATGTTACAGCATATGCTACCTGGCACCACACACAGCACTGGGTGAGAAGAGGGATGGTCACATTCACAATCTTGCCAGCTGGTCAAGCTTACACATAGCAGTAACTTGAAGTGATGCTAACTACCACAGGTTTGACTGTGCTGAGTGTCCTGCCAAGTTTACTGTCGTTCTGGTTAATACTTTTGACTATATTTTCAAATACAGGCAGTCCCTAAAGTTCCCTTTTATCTGGTTCCCTACCACCATCTTTTTTGGGCTGCTCCTAACATGTGACCCTAACTAATAGGGACAATTACAAATATGCCAAGAGTTAATTAGCCCAACACAAGAACAGGATTTTTGGCAAGTTTCCCAGGTCCTTGACTGACATCTTGGCATGGTCTCATCACAAGTGCTTCACTGGTCTGTGAATACGCATGCATATTGCAACCTGGGCAGGGGAGGGAGAAGATGGAGGTGTTCCCCCAATTGCTGTGAGGAATAGTGACAGAAAACCCAAAACTAGGTTTCACACCTCTGCCATTCTCTATATGAGATTTACTTACGAAGTAGGATTTTACAAGCATCCACATGAACACAAGACAGAAAACACAAGGCCACAAGCTTGGCTGTGGGGAGCATGGTGAACATCCCATAGATGCATGCTCCTTGCAACATTTCCTAAATAATTGTAAGTGATGGCCATGTCTATAGAAATACAATTTTGTTCAGAACCACTAGAAACCAAAAATGAGGAGTGGAGATACAGGAATGGTATCTTGCAATGAAAAAGTGCTCTAAATGTCTCTGTGTGCTGATATGGATCCATCTCTATTCTGTTCATGCCCATTTTCTAAGATGATCTAGCCTCAACCATTTAAATCCAGTGAATACGTTTAAGAGATGTAGCCTATTTTCTGATATTGTTTTAATATGTTTGCATATATGTCCTTTCACTTTTTCTGTCTGAGAAAGAAGCCCAGACCTCTTGTTTATTTATTTGTAAATGATATAGATTAGAGAGTTTGTTTCCGGAAAGCTCCTTGATGGTTTCTGGCTATTCAAATGGATTAAATGCCAGATTCTGTTCTCATTATAGGCAAAAGAATGACCAGTTTTAATGTCTTTGAAAAGCTCTTCAGACTTGTTTCATAGCATTATAATAAATGTAGTAGCAACTAAAGTGAAAAAGATAATCTTTGGGAATAGAAAGGGATGGCCCCAGTTTCTCTAAATCCTTTCTCTAACAGAACAAGCTGACAAAATAAGGTAACGACATCATAGTTTGAAAAACAAAAAAAACAGTAGAGAAAAAATACCGGCATTCCCAGTGAATCCATGGTCAGTTATTTTATTCTAGGATTTTTATGGCCCTTCTCTATAAATACTGTAAAAAGGAATTTGAGAAATGTAGTGGCTTTGGATTGCTGCTGCTTTATTGAGAAGGATAATGGACTGCAAATGCCCCTTCCAGCCTTATGAGAAGGTTTTATGGCTGCTTAGGAGGAATGGTTTTCTTTTCCCATATGCAAATAATAAGACTCAAGATTGAATTGTGAGTTGTACTATAAGGTCTGTCTTTATCATAACAGGATCTGCATTTTTAATAAGTATTGGAATAAACCTGAATCCTTGTTTTGCTCAGTTATGATGACAAGTCTCACTCCAAGTCCAGAAGTCTCTGGATTAGTGTTCCAATGAGGCGCACTCAATCTATTAACACGTGGCTCCGTGACTGGTGTCGCCGCCACAACTTTGGGTTCTTTGACCATGGGATGGTCTACACGGCACCAGGCTTGCTGGCGTCAAATGGGAGCCAGCTTTCTCAGAGGGGAAAGAGGGTCTTTGCCCAGGAGTTTGCGGGGCTCATTGACAGGACTTTAAACTAGATGTGAAGGCGGAAGGCAAACTTATCAGGCTTGCCAGCGACAGCCTAGGGGATGATACACAATGGTTAGAGGGACGGGGGGCTAGTATGAGCCCTCAACCCGTTGCCCAGCAGTGTGCCAGGGGCGCTGCAGAGAAGTGGAAGTCTGGCGGAGGTGAGCCAGCGGCTCCTGAGGTAGTAGGAGCCAACAAGGAAAAGCCTGTGAAACACCTCAAGGGAAATGAGGGGTGTTCTACTATGAAGGTGACGAGGCCGACAGCTCAGGTGAAATGCCTCTATACAAACGCACGCAGCACGGGAAACAAACAAGAGGAGTATGGAAGCTATTGTGCTGCTAGAAAGCTACGACCTGATTGCCATTATGGAAACTTGGTGGGATGAATCCCACGACTGGAATGTAGCTATTGATGGCTACAGGCTGTTCAGAAGGGACAGGCGAGGTAGGAGGGGCGGAGGCGTTGCCCTTTACATCAAGAAATCATTACAGTGTGAAGACTTGTCCCTGAAGAATAGCCATGAGCAGGTCAAAAGCTTATGGGTAAGAATCAGAGAGAGGCAACAAAGGGAACCTGGTGGTTGGTGTCTACTACAGGCTGCCA